>NC_141761.1:9864815-10179878 GCF_982258835.1 Parasteatoda tepidariorum
AAAAAAAACTTTCACAAAATTAGAGGAAAGTTTTTCCGTCTAGTTATTATACCAGATAAAAACTTATGCAGCGGGGAAAAAAGCGCATAAATTTACACTTAGCTTTGTTAATGAATCTCCTTAGTTAATGTACTTTGTTAATTTTTCCTTGTTCGCAAGACAAACCACTTTAAATAACTTTTGATCTAGCGATCGGTTTTTCACGTATTAAAAACTGGATCTTATTGCCTCGAGGGGGACACCTCAAATATGCAATTACTTAGAATAGACGATATTTTATGTTACAAAATGAGTCACATAAACATGCTTTGAATAAACAAAAGTTTCTTTCGATAGATTTGGATTTTTAACCCTTAAAATATAGAAGGTACTCGCAATCTGGCAAATATGATCCCTATAGTTTGGTCAAAAAAGCGGTCGAAAGTTTGAACCCCTTAATGTTAATTTTTCTTTTTACCCAAAATCGAGATCGTTTTGAGTGAATCAAAAACTATGATTATGGCTAGTTCACCTTGTAAAGCTGCAGATGGTGCCGAGGGTATAAATTCGTCGTAAGATTTCCAACTGATTTTTGCGCCTAAAAGGCTATATGACACGAGGCAACCTAGTTGAAAGCAACTAGCGGTTTCGGTGAAGTTGAAACGTGTCATGATGGTTGCTTTCAACTAGCAACTGAAGTTAAAACCTTTCAACTTTAGTGGAGCAACCAGATTAGTTGAAACGTGTCATATAGTAGTTTCCAAATACTTTCAACCTTAACTAGCAACCGTTTAGTAAACAAAATACACATGTGCTGATTCTGACGCATCCTGAATTTTTATCTTTTAAATTTAAACTTCGTTTAATCTTCTAACTATGACTATTTTAAATGGAATTCTAGTGATATATGTATTTTTTTTTTTTTTTTTTTTGAGATTTTTCAAACGTATCCTTGTTTTTGGGACATAAATAACAAAGATTATGCGAATAAACTAATTTCCTCTGTGGAGATATTAAAAGTTACAAATTATTATTGAATTTCAAAAGTGAATGGAAAAAAAAACTATCATATTACTAATTACAAATGTTTAAATATTTGAAAATTCAAAATTATATAGCTTGAACGCTAAGCTTTTTAAACTCATTTTGACTGATTTTGATAGATATTTCCGAGTACTAATGAAATTTTGAAAGCAAACGAAAGAAATTATTTTGCTTTTCAATCACCTTTTTTCTGTTCTAGTTCTTCTTTCGGAAACTCAGCTATCAGCTCAACGCCTACTTCAAGTACATCGTCAATAATCGCTTCTGTGATAATTAAAAGAGCTTTTAGCAATAAACTTTATTGAAAAATATAAGTTCTGGTACTGGACTGCTATATACTATAATAGTCCAATACCAGTGCCGTCCTATTCAGAGTTGGTTGAACAAGCGAAGGTTGTAACGTGTGATCACAAACGAGAAACCAAAAACCGGTTTCGTAACTAGTTGCCTCCACTTGGTTGCCTAGTGTCATCAGCACTTAAGCTTGAAAAAATGTACCGTCTATACTTGTAGTGTTTTCAATATAAAGCATTCTTTCGATCTAACGAAACAAATAAAATGAAGACTCCGCAAGCTTGCTACCCAAAAAATAACAAACAGCGCTATATAACACAAATAATAGTCAAATCACACTCAAAAGATGGTTAACCTGACACTTTATGCTCTGATATTAATTTTCTTAAATTTGTTTCAGGCTCACGACCTGTTAAAATTTATAAATTACAGAAAACTCTTATGAATGGTAAATTTAAACTCAAATCGTAATAACAAAACTTCCTGTTCACACATCACCTCATAAACATAACATAGGCAAAGGGATACACCAGAAGTTTTTAAAATTTCTTCCGGGTTTGGGAAGCTGGTAATTGTTTACATTCAGCCAACCATCCATTCAGAGGAAATTTGTTTTTATATCTGATTTTGCAGGCCTGACTCGTTGGGCCCATGTCTGAAGGGTTGTGAATTCGATCCATGCTGGCCGAAGTGTTCAAAATTGTGACTGGTGTACGCTAAATCAATGTGGGTTGCAAGGTTCTTCAAGTTCAGTTCAAGGAAAATAATTGAGAACTTTTATATATATATACAAAATTCTCAATAATTTTCCAAATTTTGACTTCAGGATAATATTCTCAGAATATTTTATAGTGTGTGGTAATTTAATATTTTTAGAATATTCTCGTTCTCCGAGAATATTCTTGCCCCGTGTTCACTAGTCTTTACTTCTTTTTCAGAAATTCTTTTGTTTTCTCCTTTGATATGTCTACTGATGCTGTTTTATATTTGTGATTATTTTCAATCATCACATCCATTAGCCCTTTCTGAGGCCGTGGTAAGTATACTCACCACCAATTTTTAAATATCCATGGTGAACTTACTTTACCACTTTCAATTTGTGCTGTGCTAGATGTTAATAACTTCATCTTAGATGAAAAACCTTGGAACAAATTTTGTAGCCGAACGTTAATTTTAAGGAATATTTACAGGGAGTTGCCATTTTACTAAAAGATATCAAAAGAGAACACGGCATGTGCACTGCTTTTGATATCTCCTTATGGATTCCTCCATATTTTTTCCAAAATTTCACGAAAATTTATTTTATATTTCAAACGAAATATAAATCAGTAAGTTATTAGCCTCTAATGAATAATGGTATGCCTATCACCTCCCCCCCCCTCCCATAAAAAAACATATTAAAATTCAAAGTAATTTGACCAAATAAACCATATGATTTTTTTTTTCCTTTACTCAAGTTCAATCCAAAATATATTTTAATATATTGCTGTTAATGTAAACTTCCTGTTAAAGGGCTAACTCAGTAATTATCAGTATGGACATTCTTATCTATACACACTTTTAAGGAATGGATAATTCAGGCTGCAAGAAATAGTTCAATAAGATGACGCTATACCGTAGGAAAATTTCTTCAAGATAAACCTTCAACGAATTTTTATAGTTTAAAGAAATCTAGTGTACTCTTCAGGTACACAAGGTTTAGGTTAACTGAGTTCAGGTGAACTTGAATTCAGATAAACCTAGAGTATACCACGAAGTTTCTAATGGAGAAAAAAATTCAAATTGTTGAAATGTACACAAATTTAACAGATGCGATTATTTGTTTGCATTTTGATTTTTTTTAAATTTTATTTATTTATTGTTATTTTTTTACAGAATTGGAAATTTTATGATTGACATTTGGTTTACTTGAACACCCTTTTCTCTAAACTTTGAAATTTTAAAATATAGATGCAGGCAGGTGATTTCGCCATGAAAATTTTTTCTTCAGGTATAGCCTCCTCTTAAGAATCAGAGTTCAAGATAGAATTTTTAATGCCTCTGAAATTCGATAACTGTTTTGATGAAATTAAAGGTGAAATGAATTAAGCTATAACAAATGTTTAAAGAACTCAAATTTTGTTCATGATATCATCGAGGTTCCAGAGTGTAATGTAAATAAACAGCTGAAGGAAAAATCAATAAAACAATGATAAAATAGAAGCAATAATGACAATACATTTGTAACAATTTTGCACAGTTGTTTATTGAAAACTCCAACCAAACTTAAATGAGTCCTTTTATCATAAAATGTTTATTGCGTGTAAAACTTTTTATATTTTAAATAATATTGAATTTTCATGAGGTATTTAAATAAAAACTTTTGCAGTAATGGTATTATCAAGAAGGAACTTCACATGGAAGTTCAAATTAATTTTTGCATATTTTTTTCCAAGAAAAAAACATTATTAAAAAATATATTGAGCAATTGAATTTTCTTTTTTGTTTAAATTGTTGACTTATCATGAATTACAAGAAAAATCTATTGATTCAACACTGCTCTTCTCCTATGATATTGTTATATGAATTCAGATATTAAATAAATTCAATATTAATTAACAATATTGAATTTCATTTAATATTGATCCACTTGGGTCTTGTCAGAACTCTTCAATAAGAGATATTTTCAAAGAAGCAAAGGATTTTCTTCCAAATCCAATAAGAGCTATTCTACATTTCAATTGCTTCCAACTTGCTACGACTGAAGCTGTTTTTTTTTTAACAGAAAAAGTTTCTGAAATGATTACAAATTCTAGACATATATGAGTACCAAAAATCACAATTTCAAATATTACTTTATTTTCAGAAAAAGGAGGGGGGGGGGAGGTAGACGCGTATAAAAAATGACAATAAAGAAAAAACTGTAATGGTTGTTCCTAAAAATTATATATACAGTTAGACTTCCATTTAGTGAATTTCTCAATTTTTTTCGAGGAAACAAGAACACTTTTGGAAATTTCTGCATGAAATAACTTCCAAATAACGAAGGGAATTTTCTATTTAACAAACTTTTGTTTGGGATCCACTTTCCTTATTTCTCAAAATATGTCGAACATTTCCAACTTGTTAACGCATTTTATGGAGGAAATGACTTAGAATTGATTTTCGCAGCCATATAGAGCCTTTTAGAGAAAGAGGTAAAATCAGTTTCCTTTTTTTTATTTGCATTTCATACAGGAATATATGTCAAAAATCAATTCACAAGAAGCATAGCAGAAATTTCTAAATCATGGAACTATGATATTACATTTGAAAGTGCGGAGGAAGAAGATGACATTCCTTTGGAAGAACTCAAAAAAATATGGGTACAGTTAAGAGAGAACCACGAAATTAATGATGATGAATTGATTAATGATTTTCTTCTTATTGATTCTGAAGTTGCAACCACAGAAACATCAGGCTTCCCACTCTTTTTTTAACAAAGCAAAAATTAAGGACTTTTTTTTAAAAATTAGGGACTTTTCTGAAAAATTAAGAACCTTAATAGTATTGTTTGTTATCGAATATACATATACCACCAGTATCGAATATACATATACCAATTTTTTTCATGTATTAAATGAAAAAAGTAACTAAAAAAATTTAAGAGAAACAATGAAAATATAATTACAACAATATTTTACTACTAGACGTGCATCACATATTCAGTTGTGGGCCGAAATTGCTAAATATTCAGTTATGCCCAAAGAAAGTTGAATTAGAGTTATGCATGAGAGTAGTTTTCTTAACTATGTCATGTTAAATTATGTCGTATTTCAAGTAAAAACTGGCCATACTAACATCCAAGCACCTTAAATGATTCCACTTTTGTTCATTAGGCTCAATTTAATATTTAAAAAAAAATTCATTTAAATAAATATTTTTATGAAATAAAAATATAATTATGTTTCAGAAAAATTTTAATTTTCAATGTGTTTCATTAGTTCTCAGTGAAACACATGAATGAAAGTGTCTAGAACGATTTTTCAAAGGTATCAATGCATTCCTATGGCCAGAAAATTGGTAAGGTTCCTTAACTAACAAAAACTGATAAGTTATTTATTTTTTGATCATTTATAGGTATTTACTAGTAACATATCTTTATCATCCTCTATCATTCTTAATATTATTCTCTACTATGATTTGATATTTTATTTTATCGCAAATTTACAGTTTAAAACTGAAAGCGGTATACTTTTATTATAAAGTAAACCTGTAATATCACCTTATCAGGTAAAGTTTTGTAAAAAACTATTGAAAAACATATGTAACTTAACCATTTTGAACAGAAAATGTTCTGTATTTACTTTTATGATAAGCCTTACATAAAATTATTTCCATCCAAAACTGTTATTCAGAATTAATTTTACATAATATTACTAAAAAATTTGGCAAAAAATATGAACAAATTTTAAAGCAACCAAAAGTTAATTAAAAATTTAAGTAAGAAAAAACAACATATTAAGTTGCAATGTTAACTGAATAAAATGATTATTAAAATCTAGGCTTGAATTTTATTCTAATAGACATTAATAGAAAAAGTTAATTGTGTAGATTTAAATTTTTATGTAACAATCTGCTTATCCTTAAGAAATAAAAAATAATAGCATAACAATCTAAAACTTCGAAAAAAAATTTACATTGCAACAAAACAAATTATAAATAGTTACCAAATATTTAGTTTTTTTGTTAGAAGCAAAACATGTATTCTTATTTAGTACTCAGGAATAAAAATTTAAAGTATTTCTGAAAAAACAGTATTTTTATCAAAAACCCAATAAACTCCAGGTTTAGGATGGAAGACCTAGGTGGGTTGGGATTTTTCAAACGCTGTTTATCACAGATCAGTTTAATTTTTAATAAAATCATGAATTTTAAAAAATTTTACTGCTTTCTATAAATTTACAGTTACCTATCACACATTGAAAATCTATGCAAATTTATTTAATTCTGCAAAAGTTTTGGAAATAGTTTTTGATATCGACTCTAGTTTAAAAAAAAAAAAAAAATCAGTTGCTTCTTTTCTCAGGCCTTAACTTCGTTCCTATAAGCAGAGGCGTTACCAGTTGAACTGAATTTCTATAATTCTGTAGTTTTTGAAGGTCAGTTCTAGAACTGCTCTTCCATGAGTCCCCTTTCTTCACACTGTATTCTTTTCTATTAGAATGCTTCACTCTCCACATAGAGTATTATTCTAGGCAAAATGCAGAATATGTTAATGAAAAGTCAGGCCTGCACTGTTCCTTCCCCTTGCCCCCGCACACACTTTTCTCTCTAAAACGTTCCGACTTCGCTACATAGAAGTCCGACCGTATATACATAAATCAGGTGGGTGGCACTTTTTCTGAACTAAATGTTTGTTAATAAAATGAAATTAAAGGGCAGCGATTGGTCATTTTACCATGGAAATTCGAGTGTATCAGTAAATTTTAGACAATTCCGATTATTTGAACTTTCTGGTCAACTGAATTCTGGATAGTCGTGGCTTTTACTAAAGATTTGTTTAAAAAAAATTTTTTTTTAATGTAACCACCAAATTTTCACACGAGTTGCACTTTTTCTTTTACCTTCTCTATAATTGACTGGACTAAAGAGTGTAAAAGTAGCTCGTGTATGGATTGGGCGTCCTTTACATCTTCCGTAGAAGGACGAATACTGGATGTTTCAGCTGTTGCATAAGTATTTTTAGACATGGAATCGGCATGATCTGGATCAGTCAAGAAGGTTTGCTTTTCATTAGTTCCATTAATGACTGATTCTGAAATCGTATCTCTGGTTCCTGCAGCGCGTCCATCTCTATAATTTGTCATTATGTCATCGTGGCTACCTACGGATATGGTTTCTACCTTTAGGAAGTGTTTTACCCTAACCTTTAAGTAGGCTTCCAAAGCATCAATCGATGGAATGGTTTCTTCTTTTTCCGTCTCTATGATGACCGATTCCAAAAACGATCTCTCTAAATCAGACAGTAAGGGACTTATAATTCCAAAAATTGTAGAAAGCTTAAATTCATTGTGAGGGTATTTTCTAGTTCCTTCGTTCTCATCGGTGGGATGATCTGGTTCTTGGTTGTAAAAGGATATTCTTTTATCGATCTTCGGTTTTATGATTTCAAACTCCTTCATGTGTTGAATCAAAAGAGTGACATCGTCCTCTCCTGAAATTAAAATAAAATATTACAACCCAGATAGCAAATTAAGGTTTATTTTAACTCAGCAAAAACTTTTTCATGTAAACCTAAAAAGGTTTGTTATGCGGTTTACGTGTAAACCTTCAAACCTTAAAACGAGATCTGCTCCATTACCCTAATCCAAAACCTTGAAAAACATTCTTCCATATAAAAACCTTAAATCGAGGTTGTTTTAGAAATTTAAAGCTTGAAAAAATCCTTTATTAAAGCTAGTCTCCAGGTGAAAATAATCTTAAAAAGGTTTCTGTAATTCATATTAGTATAGTATTGTAATGTACATAAAAAAAATAATTGTAAAACGGTTAATGAGATCTTACACCGAACTTTATCTTAAAATGTAGAATTATGTTATTCTAACAATAATAATAATAAAAACATTCCTCCTACGCTCTTAATTTAGAAAATAACAATCAGAAACGTAATAATAACAGTACAACCTTTAAATTATAGGAATACAAAAATATTTCTAGGAAAAACAATACCTTTATGACTTCTATCAATTTTATGCTGATGACAGCCAAACCAATAAGAAAATTAATGCGCGTAAACTGGATCCTATCATGTGATTTTCCGGCTAATAAAAATACACAGAAAACAAAGGAAAACTGCTACACGATCATCAGATTTTTATTTATAGCTCGAAATATTTCATTTCCAATGCTTAAAGTATAAGTTGATGCAAATATTTCGCGTTAAGTTATTTTACTCGGATGAATAATCATGTAAACAATGTAAATTGTTCTAGTATTTATAATTATAACTACGATTTTAATATAAATTCATATGAAATAAAATTGCAAGAAAAAATTTATTCTTAAAAGCATGCCTGATTATTTAAAGTGAATGGGTGAGAAATACATACCGAATGTATTATTGTCGGCTTTTAAATAACTTTTGAAACCATCATTTCCTTTTCTCAAGAAACTTGGCATTACTACACGGTAATGGTTGCTTGACTTAACTTCGGTGTACGATGGGTCACTTCGAATCATCAGAGACTTTACACGGTGATTTGGAGGTTTATTTAAATCATAAACCACTCTAAGTCCTGAAAAACAAAAACAACCTTTTGTTTGTTTGAAGTAGTAGAGCACCGCATGGATCCGGCAAGTCAAAAATTTTGATGGATCAGCATAATCTTGATGGTAACTAACATAATTAACCATCACCCCAAAGTAGGAATTCGGACTGATTTATGAGGGTCCAATATAAGAATAGCAACTTGTTTTGATGGTTTGTTCATGTTAAACCATCAGAAATTTCCTTCAAACTTTCTTAGAAATGAAATGTGGGAACGATCATGGACAATGTAGTAATTCGGACTGATTTATGATGGGACAACAAAAAAAAATAAAATTGTTTTGATGGTATATTCTGACAAACAAGAATTCTTGTTAAACCATCATGGATTGTTGGTCCATAAGAATCTCTTGATGATTCAACATCATAGTATTAAAGTAGCATCATGAGATGAAGGCTGGCTTAACAAAAACCCTGAAAGCATTATGGAAAATGTTGGATGATTATAACCATCAAATGATGTTGAACCATCATAAATCGCACTGAAGCCAACATAAACCATCAAGATATTTTGGTGGGACCATCAAGATTTTTGATTTGGGTAAGTACAGTGGTTCTCAAATTCTTTGAAAATTGATCTTTTTTAGCATATCACAATGAATGGTTGACCTTATGGATGACGCTAGAGGTTGAAATTCGTAGTAAGACTTCCGGGTTACTGCTTCCGATTGATTTTTTTTTTCGCCTAAGCTTGAAAAAAAGTTCTATCCAATATTACTATACTCGTAGTGTTTACAATATAACGCTCTGTCATAAAAGTGATAGAGCGTCTCAAACAGCTATTTCCAGGTTGGCAAGTGGACACGCGAATAGTCTCTCTTACTTAGAGGGAAGAAAGACTTATGCAATCTGCTCCAAATGTGAAAGCCTCAGCCGAACATATCCTTGACTGCTTGGGCCTTTTCAAGGAGGACTTATACGCTACTCCACTTCTCTTCATCTCCTTTTTGAAGGTCTATTGGAGGATAAGGAACAACAATATAATGCGTTCTTTCAACAAATGAATTCGGAAGACTCCGCAAGCTAGCTATGATGTTACCCAAAAAAATAACAATTAGTGCACACAAATATACCAAATAAGGTATAACACTCAAAACAGGGCAAACCTTACACTTTATGCTGTGATATTAATTTTCTTAAATTTTGTTTTAGGCTCATTACCCGCTAGAATCTATGTTTACGGAAAACTCTTACGAATGGTAAAATTACGCGTCAATTTAAACTCAAATCACAGTAATAAAACTTCCAGGAATATTAAGCCTGTTCACACGTAACATAAGCGGAGGAATACACAGGAAGTTTTTTTAAATTTCTCCCGGGTATAGGAAACTTGTGATTGTTTACAATAGCTCAATCATCCACAGTATTGTTGCGAATAAAGAGAATGCCTTTGTAAATTATTAACAGATTAAATGGAGGGAATGTTAAAAAGAAAAAACTAATTTTTATATTCTATGGAAGGAATTATAGTGATCTCCTAACGACTATATTCCAATTTTCACATCAATAGGTAGGTACTTTATGTAAGTCGCCCTAAGGCTGAACAATGGGCTATTGGCGATGGTCTGAGAAACATTCCTGAGGATGATTCGAAGACATGCCATCACAAGTTGTGCGACGATTTCCTCAATTTTGACATAGATCTCTGAAGGGAAGGAAATTTTCCTCCTATACTACTCAGCGACCGGCCTCGATTCCGCAGATTTTATGAGCACGTATATCGCATGTAATCGGTGGGTGGATTAACTCCGAAACCCTTTTCAATCGGAGTCCTACTCTCTAGCCATTGAGCTACCCTCTCATCATTATTTAGTAAAGAATTCGGTATTTCCTATAGCCTTCCATCAACATAGAAATGGTATGTACTGCTTAACAATTTTTTAGCCCTAGTTTAAAAGCGAAGAGCATAAAAGAGTAAGATTTGACACGATGTAAAGAAATGCCGTCATTTTTTATTGCAACTCCAGCAAATTTGAAGTTAGAAAAAATGAAAGAGAAAAGGAAATATGCTGAAGAAACAAAATTAGACTTCGCTATAAACGAATTGCCAAGTTTTCACCTGTCCACAGAAACCGGATATAGCGTGGCTCGACTGTATATATATATGTATTTATTTATTTATTTCATGTACAATGAACGGAATAACTTTTGATCTAATGATCAGATTTTAAGAAAGTCGTATATATTTATTTCGATTTCTCAGTTACTGTTCGACCAATTTTGTTGTACTGTTAAAATACTACAAACATTTTGTTAATTATTTAATTACTTTTATTTTGTTATTTTTAATTTAACATGGAACTTAATTTTTTTCTTAGTAGCTTGTTTTAGTATCAATCTTTGATTAGAGAGGGCGCCACGATAAGTGGCATTGATTTTCGAAATAAATATTTTTGTTGAATTCTTCTTTAGTTTTGTAAACTGTGAGTCACGCGCAAACCGAACTTATCTTTTACATATTAAAACGGTTTTACAGTAACGAAATATTTTCATGCAATGTGTCTAAATAGATAAAGACGAAAGTTTGTAGAATATTTTTGGCTAGGAGTCGTAAAAGAGTTTCAAACGATTTTTGAAACAAGTATAAACTTTTACTTTTTCCTACGATTGGTGTAAAACGAAATTTTCGTCTTTAATCACCATAAAGAAGTGTTTCGTCCTGCCACGTCGACTATTTTGCCAAATTTGATACCGCTCGGGAACAAATTTCCTGTTGTATGTATACAAATACTTGATCCTTGCCAAATTCGATTTCAAATTTGAAATAAGTTTTGTTTTGAAAAGGCTAGATAGCAAAACGATATTATTTAACATCAGATAAAGTAATAAAATACTACCGTACTATAAAACGCTAGTGCAATACGTTTAGTACAACCTAAATTCATAACAAAAATTTGGAAAGTGCGTTTAATTAATAAAGATCGACCAGCTTTTTTTTTTTATTTCCTTGCCATATCTTTTCTTAATTTATTTTTGGAGTCTATGTTAGAATAAAAGTTTTATGAGTTTATGAAAGTATGAAAATGTTGTATTTCCAATTAGCGAGATAGTGAGCGAAGCAATCCTAAAGGAACTACGAGAGCAGTTCAATCCTAGCGAAGCAATCCTTAAGGAACTACGAAAGTAGTTCTGGCTGGTAGTGCTCGAAGCAATCTTAAAGGAACTGCGAAAGAAGTTCTGGTAGACGGCGATCGAAGCAATCCTTAAGGAACTACGAAAGCACTTCAATCCTAGCGAAGCAATCCTTAAGGAACTACGAAAGTAGTTCTGGCTGATAGTGCGCGAAGCAATCTTAAAGGAACTACGAAAGCAGTTATGGGAGGTAGTGAGCGAAGCAATCCTAAGGGAACTACGAAAGCAGTTATGGGAGGTAGTGAGCGAAGCAATCCTAAGGGAACTACGAAAGCAGTTATGGGAGGCAGTGAGCGAAGCAATCCTAAAGGAACTACGAAAGCAGTTATGGGAGGTAGTGAGCGAAGCAATCCTAAAGGAACTACGAAAGCAGTTATGGGAGGTAGTGAGCGAAGCAATCCTAAAGGAACTACGAAAGCAGTTATGGGAGGTACCGAGAGCAGCGGGCAGGAGGTGAACGTCCGAGTGTTATCTGAAACACTGATGTTAATTCATATAAAATATCAAAAAACGGATGAAAATTTTTTAATATTTTTTTTTTTGTGTCTGCAACAAAAAAACTGAAATGTCAAGGGAGTGAGTAATCATAAGCGCGAATGCTTAAACGCAGACGTTTACAAAGTTTTGAATGAAAATTTGTTTCTCGCGTGGACAACGAAAAACTAAAATAAACTGATAGAAAAGTTCAAAAACCAACTGTTCTGCATTTTTCTTTTAATTATTCTAATTAATTTAGCAGGTAGCATAATAATTGAGAGCTTTATTTTAGTTCGAATGGTGCTTCAGAAATAACATAGAGGAGAGATGATCAACAAAGATCGGCCAAGTATGCTTCTTTTCTTTAGTTTTTAATGCATTTACCGAGTTTATGTTAAAGTAAAATACTGTTGTGACTCCAAACATTGAAATTAATATAGTTGAAGTTCGTTGAGTTATTTGTTTCAAGTTGAAGTATCATTAAAATGTAAATAAATCAAATTATAACCATAATGTATCAAATGTTGCATAGTATGTAGGTATTTCCGCATGTGTTTTTGAAATTTTTTCCCTAACTACCCTTCATACAAAGCTCGACTAAAATAGAAAAATACCCAATGAATGAGCTATCCAAAAATAAACTGAGAGAGTCTAGAGAAAAATTGTGTCGATATGTTAACCTGAACGACCAAATTCAAGAGATTGTCCACTTTCACCGGTGAATGTCAACAATCACGTTGTCGCTTTGGTGAATATCTGAAATATTCTATTTAATATTCATTTATTCGTTGAATATTATTATATTTATTCGATATTTTAATATCTGGTAAGAATAGATTAGGAGAACCGCTTAAGGTCAAGGCACTTGACCTTAAAAAAAAACATGGATGCAGGGTATACCGGACATTGGCACTTCTAGTATATATTTCGAACATTGACCACCCATTCCGGTTATTCACAGATACGTCAAATAATTACCAGATATTTGCAGAAAGGCTCCAGAGGCTGTGATTCCTGTGATGTCGTATTCTTCGACTGAATGTTCCATCATTTCTCTCAGTTCTGAACCGTTCATTTGGACAGTGTCCAGGAGATCGCCCAGAAACAATGCATGCGTTAAATCTTTCGCAGTCACATTACCTGATTTAAAAATTAAAAAAAACATAGTGAATTTTATTTGCACTTGCTCTCTTAGCAATTATTTTCAATTAAGAGAAGGAAAAAAAAACCGTTTGTGTTGTAAGCCATGACGTTTCAAATGCTGATATAGATGTTACTGTGAATGATCAAGATGGATGGTAGTTGATTTCCACCGGTGAATGCTGACAATCACATAGTCGCATGCCGGACACTGATGTTTCTTTTCCCTCACCAGATATCAAAAAAATATTAAGGAATAAATTAATATCAAATTGGATGTAACAAATATAATTCACCAAAGCGACAATGTGATTGTTGACATTCACGGTGACAGTAATTAAATTTCCGCATAAAACTTAGTTGGAGAGGTGAGTTTCAATTTAGAACTGAACTCAGTTGTGTTTATCTTATTTTGTTTTGAGAATTACTTTCAATATATCAATCAATAGTTGAGAAGAATAGGTAACAAAATTTCCTTATACAGTTTCGACCACTAAAGTTAATAATTAATTCTTACCAGCTTGAATGGAATATCGTATCATGCCCGAATTGATGACAACAGCGTCGATGTTATCATTTCTGTTGACCCTATGCAATATGGCATCTGCAACAAAATTCCCTAAAGTGCATTCATTCATTCGGCAACTGCGTGGTTTTCCATCCAAAGTTACTTTTACAGTGGCCAAAACCTCATCTCTGTCAGGTATCCGATAATCTTCAGCAAGTTCATCCAACAACTGGCTGGCGTTCCTCAAGAAAATCAATGTCTCTTCATCTGAAATGATAATTGTTGGGTCATTATTATTTTGTTTTAGAGAACATTAATATTCAAAGTATAAAGGGAAAAAATTGACTTTGTTTTGCGTAGTGTATCCACCACTACAAAAATATAATTCCAATTCACTAATATATTGGAAGTACAAATTAGTTCCGTCCCTTTTCTTGTGGTCAAAAATGCATTTATTTTAGAACAAAATGAATGAACAGATTAATTGATTGAAATTGATTAATTGAAAAGAATGAACAGATTAATTGACAGATTGTCTATTGCTGGCTACTAATTTTTCCCACCTCTCAGGTAATTTTCGAATTCCATCTCAAAAAAATGTCTCGTCTTTTGAGGCGATCCAAGTTAGGAGCCAATTTTCGATTTCTGCGAAATAAGTGAACTGGTGACCTGCAAAATCATGCTGCATCCTTCGGAACAACCAGTAATCAGAAGGAGCAATGTCCAGTGAATACAGCGGGTGTGATGAAATATCCCACTTGAGCGTTTCCAAGTAGTTTTTTAGGACTTTTGAGACATCAGTCCGACCGCTATTATGCAGAAGAATAACTTTGTCATGTCTTTGCTCGTATTCCGCCCTTTTTTCTCGTAATGCACGGCTCAAATGACTCAATTGTAGCCTATACCAATCACCCGTAATGGAATCACCAGTTTGTAGCAGCTTATAGTATTCAACATTATTCACCATTTATCATTCGCCTTTCTTTATTCACCATTAACCATTCTTAAAACGTCGAAACCATTCCCTACATGATTTATCAGTTGGAGCATTGTCAACATAAACTTCTACAAGCATTCGATGCTCTTCAGCTGCACATTTCTTCCAATTAAAGTAGAAACATAAAACCTCCCGCAAATGCTGCTTTGTTACCGCAAAATTTGACACATTCAACAAAGTAAAAAACAGGGTTTTTGTATGAAACTCAAAGTGATGTAAACTGAATATTATTGACAGATGCTTAATCCCTCTGAAACCACCGAAACCAGCTGTCACTATATAACATTAATAACAGCAGAGCCATTTTTTAAAAACGGACCGAACTAATTTGTACACCCAATATAAGACACTCGTTGGGTTTCATAGATGAAGGCTGGTATTGTTTGCAGCTTCTCACCTCACATTTTGTCATGCTCAAATGAGGTAACAAAGCAAATTTGTAAAGAGCTTGTTTACCTTGTGGTACATGACTGTCTAACAAAACTTGTTGTCCATCTTCTGCTATGACATTCCCCATTTCATCGAAAGTGATTCTCAGGACTCCAATATATTTACCGTGTTGAGGTACATGAAGTACTAATGTCTTCTGATTCACCTCATTCAGAGTAACTCTCGGATACTCTTTTTGTAACTCTGAAAATAGAATATTTTTTAATAAAATCCGAAAATTAAATTAAGTTTTTTCAAAAATTTTGAAATAAGTGTTTTGTAATATAATGAAACTAAACTACTGAACTCAGTGGCGAGACAGCCCATAGATCTCCAAGGCCTACTTGTGCCCATCTCAGTTTTCTTGACCTTGGGCGCTCTCGGGTGTAGGAGCAGATGTTCCGGTTGAGTGGTCAGCGAAACGCGTTAAACCTGTGCTTAGTCCCCAAGCATGCTTGATACTCACTTTATCGACCCACTAAAGGGATGAAAGGCTGAAGTCAATCTTGGACAGCCCGAGATCGAACCCAGGACCTGTGGCACGAGAGCGCGAAGCGCTACCACTCAGCCATCGAGTGTCATAATATAATGTAACATTACATAATATAATATATAATGCAGTATAGCGGCCGGGATAGCTTGACTGGTAGGGTACTGGGCCCAAGTCCGAGAGGTCGTGGGTTCTATCCCCGCCGGCCGAAGTTGTAAATGGTGACTGATGCACGTTTTCTCATAACATTTTCCCATAACAAATCATACCTATGGGGGTACTGATCCAGGAGTTTCCTTGTCTTCTAGATTGGGTTCGAAATTACAAGGCTACGGCTTTGAACATTAGTAGTTTTAAACTAAAAATTTTGTCGACTGTTCAGCGACGGATATAAAATAAAAATAAAATACAGTTCAGTTTAGTATAGTATAATATACTACAGTATAGTCTATTATAATACAGTATAGTATAATATAGTATTGTTACCTGATGGTTTTTCCATAACAATGTCCGAATTTCCACCGACGACAATGTCCACTCCCGTGACCTGTTTGGCAATTTTTAAGTCTGTGTAATACCCTGAATGTCCAAGTGCTATTATCTTGTTGACTCCTTTGTTTTGGAGTTTTTCTACTTCCTCTTCAATGATGGGTAATTCAGGAAGAATTTCTACACTCACGGCTACAGGAAAGAGTACATGATATAAATGTTTGATGGGTGTATCACAAATTTCAAATGAATGCCTAATAAAATTACGAAGGCAAGTCGATATAGAAAATAGAGTTCCAAGGAAACCTCTGGAGAAATTTATGGTCTCAAGTTAACTATACCGGCTGTACTTTTACATATTGTTTTTCAATGGATGTTCCTGGAAGTTTAATCTTCATTGAAATTCAATGGGTAGGTTGATATTGACTCAGTGGCGCTACAACCCATAAAGGGACAACTTGTGCCTATATAAGTTTTCTTGACCTCTGGAGTGCAGATGTTCCGGCCTGATGGTCAACCCCCAGTGTTTAGTCTCCAAGAATGCTCGGTATTCATTTTATCGACCCACTAAAGAGATGAAAGGCTGAGTTAACCTTTGCCCGGCCCCGAGGATCGAACCCAGGTTCTGTGACACGAGAGCTACCACTCTGCCAACGGGCGTCTTGGTATTGCATTACCTAAGCTTCCGCAAGCTGTTGAAAGAATGTTGCTTTTAATCATATTGAAATTTTTTAAGCTTGAGAACTACGTGTAACTCAAAACAGCATCATGCTTAAAGTAAGCATTACGCAATATATTTTAGACATTGCAGAAAGTATTATGAAACACATTTGAGCCTTCATTGAAGTTGAGAACACATTTGAAACCTTTTTTCACTAGAGCAAAAAATTCAAACCTTTCATCCTAAAAGGATTAAAAATTAATTTTTTAAAAAAGTATTGTCCATAATGACGTTTTAGCCGACGTCTTACTATCAATAGGTTCATAAAATTTCAAGACAATTTGGATTTTAGCTGAGCATGCAAGACTTTGCGAAAAGAAACCTTATAATAACCTAGATTTTCACCTGGAGACTATAGCTTTGTTAAAGGATTTTTTTTTACGCTTGAAAATCCTAAGTCAACCTCGATTTAAGGTTTTTATATAGAAGCTTGTTTTCCAAGGTTTTGGATTAGGGCAGTGTTTCCCAAACTTACGACTTTTGTGTACCCTTTCTAAAATTTTCGTAACGCTGTGTACCACTAATAGAAAAAAGAATGTATATTTTACTAAAAAAAATGCACAAAAGTTACAAATCGCAACTGGCTGTTGACACCAATAATTATTTATTCTGCAAAAAATAGCCAATAGAAAAATACGAAATCGTAAATCGCTAGCCTTGTTTTTAAAATTTTCGTTTGTTGCAAGATATTTCACATAAGAACGCGTACCCCGGCTAAACTGTTCCCGTACCACTGGGGGTACGCGTACCACACTTAGGGAAACACTGGATTAGGGTGCGTAGAATAGAGCAGATAGTCACAGATCTCGTTTTAAGGTTAGAAGGTTTACACTTAAACCGCATAACAAACCTTTTTAGGTTTACATTGAAAGGTTTTTGCTGAGTTAAACTATACCTTACTTTGCTATCTGGGAGCGGGAAAATGGAAACGGTGTTCTCCCCAAGGTGGCGTATTCGAATGTTGTATAGCTTCTTCTTATTTTTTTTTTTTAATCATTACTCTAAAATAAAATCGTTCAATCAAATTTTTTAAAGTTATCATAACATTTTTACCTGGTCTCGACTTTTTGATAGCATGCGGGTGCAAATAGCCAATAATGCCAATTTTTTCATCATTTACATTTAAAACTATGCTCTTATTGATTCGGCTGTGAAGAAAGGACGATTTCGTTGCCTGCATATTAGCACAGAGTACAGGAAAATCCAACTTGTACAAAAATGCTGATAATTCCAGAATTCCTCTTCCAAAATCGTGGTTAGACAAGCTCTAAAAAATAAAACATGAAATAACCATTTAGTTCGAATTTTTATATACATACAGGGATATTAGTAATTTATTCCTCCTCCAAAAATAAAATGCCGTCACCCTTAGAAGCATTTCTTAGGAACAGCTTATACTATGTAGGTAAACTGTACGGTGTGTCTTTAAACTGTTCAAGATACGATCAGTGATGCGTTTTTAGTCAGCCTGCATGCATTCACTGGCACATTTGTGACTCATCATTTGTGACTCAGCTTTATTTGACGTCTTGGTTAACGGAGCAGGCGGCAAGTTTGTATGAAGAAAGTATTCTAAATCTAATGGTAAGGTATGATAAGTGTTTAAAAACAAACTTGCCAACTATTTCATTTTATATTTTGTAACCTTCGTTGAACAACCGATCCCATTTTGGGTTTACGGCTACTAATATTCAGCTCCGTAGCCATGTCATTTTGAACCCAATCCAGAAGACAAGGGAACTCCTGGATCAAGTATTGGGATAAACTTGCCTTCCTTCAGGACTTTTTAATGGAGCTAACCCATATTTGCTTTACACGAAGAGGAAAAATACGAGAACCTCCCGTGGTTATAGCCTGACGTCAAGGGGGCTCTAACCCATGATTCGTCTACCACTGAGGATATTTTACGTCAGCACCGTGGATGGTGCGAGCTGGGTGCGGAATTCACTTCGACCAGCCATCGCTGGAATTCGAACCCGGTTTACCTCCTTGGAAGACGAACGCTCTGTCCCTTGAGCCATTACGGCTCTGGCAACTAATTGAAAGAAAAGTATGTAGAATCTGAAAATAAATTTCTTTCTTGAAAATTTCCTTTCACTTGTTTTTTTTCTATTTTCGAACGTCCCTTACGTCCCGCAGTGGACTGATCGTTAAGACACGGTTCTCATCAGATCACCGAAGTCAAGCATCACTGGCTGCGGTCAGTGTGCGGGTGGGTGACCCACTTGGATCAGTCTGTGTAGGGACCGAGGGTGTGCGGTATGGGTCCTCGTTATACTGTGCTACCGTAAAGTGCTCGACTTCGCGTGCAGGTCGTTGGGCTACCGAAGCGGGGGTGCCATCCCCTCTGCAGAGGATCAAAATTGTGATGGCATGTCTTCGGATCATCCTCAGGGATGTTTCCCAGACCGTCGCCAATAGCTCATTGTGCAGCTCTAGTGCGACGTAAATCAACAACAACAACGAACGTCCCTTACTTAAAATACTTATTAGTAAAACATATTTACCATTGCATCTAGTTTTAATTTGGAAAGAAGAAGACTGGCTATTTTCCATCCGTGCAAAGTGTGATGAGAAGAACCGTAGAAGAACTCTCCTGACGACAAAACTAAAATGTTCTTCTCTTTCTCACGCAACTCTCGTACCTAGAACATCCGTTAAAAAAATATTTATGATATTCATTTTCTTCACAAACATTTATCAAGATAGTCATAAAATTTGACCAGATTTGATACAGAAAACTTAAAGTTGTCTTCGA
This sequence comes from Parasteatoda tepidariorum, assembly GCF_982258835.1. NCBI lineage: Eukaryota > Metazoa > Arthropoda > Arachnida > Araneae > Theridiidae > Parasteatoda > Parasteatoda tepidariorum. The sequence goes on from NC_141761.1 coordinate 9,884,562, forward strand.
GAAATGGAAAATAAATATAGGGGATAAAAAAAATTGAAAAACCTCATTAACCGAGAGAGGCAAAACCGAACGCATTTTTACGTACCGTGGAATAATTGAGAGAACTTATAGTTTGTCTATATAAAGAACTCTCCTAGTCATTCGTCCGGAGCATTGCAGGTTTGTGCTATGGCGACGATATCTTTTATAAATTTTCGGCACCTTCTTTTTTAAGAATTTACTTGAATATTTATTTTTTATTTTATAAAAATAAACGTTCTTATTACAAAAGATGAGGTTTCCGTGGTAGTGAAAAACTGCAAATTAAATGGATTTATTTCGAAGTTTTTTTGTTTATCAGCATGTCTTAGAGTGAATTTTTTGCCGAGGTAAATAATAAATAAATAATTTTAAAAAAACTATGTATACTATATTGCCATAAAGAACGGACAAACTTAAGCATTTTCAAAATTAGTAAAATTTTTTAAAAATAGAATATTTGATGAGTAGATTTAAATCGGTTAATAATTAGTTGGCTTTTATGAGCCCATCAGATAAGCAGCGTTGACGAAACTTTTCAACGTTTCAGATATTAAAATATTGCATCATAAACGAGTTTCATTCTCACTGAACTCCATGTCTTTTTTTATTTATTAATGTTTTGGGCTAGTTTCAAAGAGGGCGCTGAAAGGCAATACTTAGCCCGACCCGACAGTCATAATTAACTGTAACAAACTCTTAAAAAAAATTGTTTAAAAGTGTAAAACAGTCTTCAAATTTCAATTGTATGCAAAATTCAGCTCCGTCAACGGCACTTTTCGATTAGCCCGGTGCAAGGAAACTTAACTTTTTTATTTATTGATTTTATTTTATTTAAATGTTATAATTTTTATTTTATTTAATTTAATTATTTGGTATTATTCCGTCGACTATTTTCGCCAAACCCGATATTATCGCAGAAAGGTAGTTCCCGCGCCAATAACCGCGAATTTTATTTTATTTACTGTGTAATCCTTAAATACGCGAGTTAGTTTTCTTTAGCGTGTTGAAATATACTGACTTGTTTGTTTGCTCTTTAAAAGCTATCAAGGATTTTTGGCCGCCGAAATGATTTATAATAATATATATATGGTTAGATTGAAGAATAATTCAATGTGTAATTATAAAGAAATAGAAGTTTTTACTTTGTTTTCACTCTTTTTATTACACTTTTTTATGACGTATTTTTACACTTACATTTTTTATTATTATTATTTCATTATTATTATTATATTATTGTTATTATTTGATAAATGAAATGTGTTTCGAATGTTTCTTTTAGGTAATGATGGCGCCAAAGGAGTTGCGCATTTTCGCGAGCGCTGACAGGTCGACGGCACATTCCCAAATTACCAATTATTTTCATTTTATGTAGTTTTTGTGCTTAAAAAATATATAAAATAAAAAAATAAATATTTGGCGAACGTCTTAATTTTTTGACGACTTTAGTTTTTAATGTTTTGCAAAACTGAAGAAGAATTATAATCAAAACAAGGGGCCCCCAAATCTACTCTAAACCCGAGCTTTTTATTCAGATTGTAAGTTTTTTATGTTTTAATTTTTACGTTTAATTTTTTTATTATTATCAGAACCGGTGAAGGTGTAAAATTGGGAGGCCTCTGATATTTGATGATTTGAAAACATGCCTATGTATATACATATGAAAATAAGCCAAGAATCAATCACATAACGATAAAAAATTGTGGCAGTAACGATAAAAAACTGAAACAGTAAGAAAGGAATATCATGATAACCAAAAAGCAGTTTCAGCAAACATTTTACTATTGAAATTTGTCGCCAAATCAGGGGGCACTTTAACCTCAGTACTATCTTATTTAACAGTGCTTTTCAAGTAAGCTCAATTAACCCTAAGAAAAAGTTATCTTTCGCCAAGGTTTCGCCTTTCAAATATATTTTATTCAAGATTTTTGTAAATGAATAGTCTGCTGATCCAGGAGTTTCCTTGTCTTCTGGATTTGGTTCAAAATTACAAGGCTACAGAGTTGAACATTAAAAGTCGTAAGGCCAAAATTGAGGCGGCTGTTCAACGAGCATTATAAGATGAACTATCTAGCAGAGCCATGGATAGAGCGTTCTCCTTCCAATGAGGCCAACCTGGTTTGAATCCCAGCGATAGCTGATCGATGCGAATTTCGCACCAACCACAGTGCTGATGTAAAATATCCTCAGTGGTAGACGGATCATGGGTTAGAGTCCCTTTGCCGTCAGGTCAACTCTGTGAGATTTTCGTGGGTTTCCTCTATGTAACGCAAATGTGCGGATAAGTTCCATCGAAAAGTCCTTCACAAATTCAAATTTCTCCCAGTACTTGATCAAGGAGTTTCCTTATCTTCTAGATATGGTTCAAAATTACAAAGCTGCGGAGATAAACATTGGTAGTCATAAACCCGAAAATTGGGTCATCTATTCAACGACGGTTATAAAATTAACAATCTTCCAATTTGTATTACCCAGATTACAATTAATATAAGAATGTATTAAAAGTGGAATATGCTAGGCATTAAAGTGGAACATTTTTACCTTTGTAAGAAGACGTGCAAATCCACCAAAACAATTTCCTTCCTTAGATTCTTGATGTGAGCAAATATTTTCGTGTTCGTTAAATTCAAACCAATGAGAATGGAAATCACTTATGTGAACAATGGTTAAATTATATTCAGATTGAATGTTTCTGAAAGTCCCGGCGAAAACTAATAAAAATATAAAAAAATGCATTCTTCTAAACGAAAAAAAAAAAACCTTGTCGTACTCGATCTAGTTAAAAGTTTAAATAATTCTTTGTAACTTCAAATCAACTTTCGAACTGTTCTTCGTGGATTTAAATTTTTATTTAAGTTCATTGGAAGCTTTATTTAAGGATTGGTTCTCACATATAACTCTGTTTTCCCGTTGGTACTTGTGAAGAAATGGGATACCTGCAAGTGACGTAGTGTCTATTAATCTATCCTGATCTAGAGCCTAGTAGCCTTATCCTGATCGATTGTTGAAACGTGGCATTTGCTTACGGTAGCAACTATTCTTTCCATTCTATTTCGAGTAAGCCAATCCCGTCAAGTATCAAATGTCTTAAGTGACACACAGAGCCTGAGAAAGGCAGGGGCATGCGGGGCAGTCACCCCGGGCCCCGACATCAGGGGGCCCCAAAATCAACTAGAAAGTTTATTTTACGTTACTTTCATTAATATTTTTTTTTTAAACCGAATATCAGTTCAGTGTAAAATTAGCTTCTTCATTAATCTATCGTATGAGCACAGAAAATCTAAATTTCGTAAATCCATGGCTTCCTAGGACATAATTCAGCTATTCCAGCCTGTATTTTTACATATCGCAAAATGTGATATGCAGCACTGAGAAATCAAAGCAATAAATTATCAGTTGTATTTTCTCAAAAAATGTGAAATATTCTTCTCATTAATTAATTTCATTTGCAAGACTATAAAAATCTTCCGGATCCCTTCCCAAATATCGAATGATACCGCACAGTGATGACTGCAACCGTATCTTAACTGATCACATGACTTCACGATCTTTGTTTACAATCAATCGGGTAGCGCGCTTTCAAATGTAAGTCTATCGGATTTTGATGCCTTTTTGAAACACATTTTACATTTTCTTAATTTCTTTAAGTACTAATGGTCGATTTTCGTGTTGAGCTTCTATTAATTTTATGGTAAATTTCGGCTAAACTATGTCATTCTTTATTTGAAAAAACTTTAGATTCTTATAGGTGGTGAGTAAGTTCTGTTTCTGTTTACAGATATTGTTTATTTATTATGATACATACTATACATAATTTTTGATTTTTTTGCTTAGCCCATAATAAATTAGATTGACTGTGATGCCAGATTTATAAATAGGTCAGAATAGTTTAAATATTTTTTGTTACAAGGTGATAAAATTGCTTTGTTTTTTGATTAATAACTTCAGGGTAGCAGAGCTGAACCTTAAACATTTTGCTGACATTTTTTAGGTATACACGTTGTTATTTTTTTAATTCTTATATCTATTTAAAGCAGAATTAATTCATTTTTATGTGTATCTCTCCAAGCTTATTAAAATATTTTAATTAGGTTTTGATGATAGTATTTGTGTTCTGTGGGTGGGTGTGCTTTTTCCTTAAAAATAGTGTTTGTTTTGGAAATTAGAAGTGGTTGTTTATTTCTTACGTATGCACATAGTTGCTTAATTATTATGGTATAGTTTATAGGGAATAATTTATTTTGCTTAAATTCTTAATTATACTGTATTAAAGCTACAATAAAAAATGGAGTGGTCTTACATGTCTGGGAGCCAGGAAAGGAAACATAAAAAGGCTCGAGAACTTCAAGCTAAAAAGGCTAAAGGGAGCATCTTAAAATTCTTTCCTGCACGTATAGAAGAATCGGAAATCTCTCCTGCATTACAAATGCAACCGTTACCCAATTTGCAAGATGTTGGTGATAAAAAGCCCCATGAACGCGAAGAACAGGAGTGTGCTTCTGCAGATAAGATGCCCAAAAATAACAAACAGGAAGTACCAATCAATGATCCGGCTGCCGATTATGAAGTGCACCAAGAACAAGAATGTTTTACCGCAAATGTTTTATCACCTGAAAAGGACATTCAGCGAAAAGTGCCGATTGATGATCCGGCTAAATGGCACACTATCACTGATGATATGATCGATCATTTTCTTAGAAAGCCACCTCCACAAAATATGGATCTGGTAAAAAACACTGTGAAAATATTCAATGGAGGCAAACGTCTTTTAACCAAAATAATTTTTTTCTAAATTAAAAAAAATGGTGAAAAATTGGCAAGAGAATGGCTGGTATTATCAGAAAAGAAATTATTTTGCTGGGTTTGCAAATTATTTGGAAATACAACAACTAGCCTTTCAACATCTGACTTCAATGATTGGAAGCATGTTGTCATTCGACTTACAGAGCATGAAAATTCTTTTATGCACAGGGAATCAATTTTAAAGTTTACCCAGAGACTTAAAACTGAAAAAAGAATTGATTCTGCAATAATCAAGCAATATCAAAGTGAAGTACATTACTGGCGGTCAGTATTACAAAGAATTGTTGAAACAGTTAAATTTTTATCATCAAGAGGTATGGCTTTTTTTGGGGAAAATGAAACGTTCGGTTCAACTCATAATGGGAACTTTTTGGGTTGCCTTGAATTGATAGCCCAGTTTGATCCATTTCTTGCGAAGCATATCGAAAAAGCTGGTAATCAAGGAACTGGCAATGTTAATTATTTATCATCAACAATTGTGAATGAATTTGTTGAATTAATGGGTGAAAAAGTCTTGAATGTTGTTATTAAAGAAGTTATAGATGCCAAGTATTTTTCAATTATTGTGGATTCTACTCCAGATGTTACCCATATGGACCAATTAACTTTAATTTTGCAATATCTTGGTCCTGATTATGAACCTGTTAAAAGGTTTATAAAATTTATAAAAATTTTTGGTCACAATGCAGAAAGTTTAACCAATGTTATATTGCAAGTTTTGGAAGATTTAGGTCTTGACATACAAAATTGCAGGGGCCAAAGTTATGATAATGCCTCCAACATGGCAGGGAAATATTCAGTTGTTCAAGCAAGAATTAAAAATATTAATTCTACTGCGTAATGCGTACCATGTTCTGCTCATTCTTTGAATTTGGTTGGAATAAATGCTGTAGAATCCTGTATTAGAGTTGTGAATTTTTTTTCTTTACTGCAAGAATTATATAACTTTTTTTCTGTTTCAACATACCGATGGCAGATTGTGATTGATAATTTTAAAGGAAGTAAGCAAAAACTGACCTTAAAAAATTGTTCATGTACACGATGGTGTGCTGATGCAAATGCTACTAAGGCATTGCGTCAAAACTACGCTTCGGTTTTAAAATCTTTGAGTTATTTGGCAGACGACCAAGACCAAACTCCTTCCACTAGAAATGAAGCTCTTTATAAAAAATTACTTAAGATTGAAAATGCACTAAATACAGTTGTGTGGGATAGCATTTTACAAAGATTACATCAAGCAAGTAAAATTCTGCAAAATTCTAATGCTCAATTAGAGATAGTATCGCCATTATTTGACTCTTTAATAAATTTCGTGCAGTCAGTTCGAAATGAATTTGACAAATATGAAGATGAAGCGTTGCAAATTTTGTCAGAAAACAGTATGTATGAGGCAAAAAGAAAAAAAATTACACCTCGAAGTAGACTGTTAGATGATGGAAATGCACATGAAGTTAACCTTGAGCCACGCGATGAATACATTATTAACTGTCACTACAAGTTATGTGACACATTAATTACAAACTTAACAAATTGCAAAATTCCATATGAAAAATTACAAAATAGATTTTCATGTTTGCTAAACACAGGATTAAAAATCTCCCTCTGTTACATCCCTCTGTAAATATTGGTTAAAACTGAGTAAGTAATAAACATGTTAAAATTTTGTTGATTTAAAAATAAACATTATCATTCAAGGTCAATATAAATGTTATTATTTTCAGTTTTTTTTACATAGTAATGGACGTTTGACCGACCATCTAAAGCTAAGCACATATGGCGCTAGGGGGGCCCCCAAAGAGATTTTTGCCCTGGGCCCCAATTAGGCTAAGTCGGGTCCTGGTGACACAGACTATATACTTTCACAAAAATTTCAATTCTCTCACTTTATATTTCTTACTTAACACAAAGACAGGCACGGAGCCGCGTGGAACATGAACAAACTAATCGAAGTTGCCAGGTACACAAAACAAAAATATATCATGGTTACAATAAAATACATAAACAAATATTAAATCTAAGTTAAGTAAAAGATGTAGACGGGAAAGAATTAAATTTCATGCTACACATGTATAATGTTACTCTTTGTGGATATAATGAACCAAAAAAAGAGAGGAAGTTGTCGTCTGATTTATTTTCATTTTTTTGTAATAATTTTGAAATTTCTACTTAAGAATGAATTCATATACCGATTTTTAAAACCATTTATAGCATAGAATGTAGCAATAAGTATTTTGTCTTATTTGCTTTATTATTGAATACCATTATTGAATTGGTTCAGCATTCAAAGAAGCCACAAGCTTACAGTATCTGGACAAATGCTTCAAGGCAAAGTCTATGAATTTGCTAAGAAAGTTGGTGAGACTACTTTTATGATACAGGTTTAAAAAGCGGATTATAATAAATTAGCGGATTATAATAAATTCAGGAAAAATTATTGGAGAGTTGAGAAGTGTTTCCATATCTGATGTTGAAGATTGCTCATCAGCTAAAGATTACTAATTTATTTTGTACGCAAGTCGAAAGGTAATAAAAAAATATAAGTTAATACATTTTTTGATACTACGTTTTATTTTTCAGTCATTTTTGTATTTCATTTTATGGGTCATTTATTTGAATAATGCGTTATAAAAGGAGGGAGTTAGGAACCATGAGTTAAAATTGTGGAACGGATATAGTGAAGTCCCGGTTATAGTGAACGGAAATTTTGGTTCCTTGAAGGTTCACTATCGGGGTTTGACTGTACTATGATGAAATTGAATAGATTCATACGTTGATGTTGGAATGTATTAATTTTGAAAAACCTATTCCCCAGGAGCAGAGGTTGAAAGAACTAGCCAAACAGACTCCCGATGCTATCCCCAAAGTTCCCAGCCTCATACCACTTCCTGTATATGTGAGTCCCTCTGCAAAGCCAAAAGAAATAATGAACTCAGAAAAGCCCTCATCTGATTTGATGTCTCTGAATCAACCAGTTTTAGGTGGAGGTTTCATACAGGCTGTCCCTTACCCACAAGAAGGTATAATGTTATTTTTCTTATGTGCTTTTAATTCATCCGTTGAAATGTATTTGAACAAAGTCTTTTTCTCCTATTCAAATATCCTAACTTTGTCTACATATACATTTAACATATCTGTGTTGCAAAATAACGACTATAATTATGATTCCATTGTACATTCTTTAAGTTTTGTCTTGTCCACGTAGTGGATTGATCATAAAACGTGGTTCTCATTAGAACACTAAATTCTAGAATAACTGACTACTTTCAGGTGACCACTTTGATTGGCCTGCGTAGGGACCAAGGGTGTGCGTTATCAGTACTCATAAACTGTTCTACTCCTAAGTTCTTTATTTCATGCGCAGGTCGTTGGACTACAAAAATAGGGGAGCCATCCCTTCTGTAGAGGATCGAAATTGCAATGACATGTCTTTGAATCATCATTAGGGATGTTTCCCAGGCCGTCGCCAATAGCCCATTGTGTCGAGTATGTACGGTATCAGTCTTCATAAACTGTTCTACCCCTAAGTTCTTTATTTCTCCCGCAGGTCGTCGGGCAATGAAAACTGGGGAGCCATCCCTTCTGCAGAGGATCGAAATTGCGATGGCATGTCTTTGAATCATCATTAGGGGTATTTCCCAAGCCGTCGCCAATAGCCCATTGTGCAGCTCTAGTGTGACGTAAATAAACTGCCTACCTAACACTGCAATTATGGATTTTTTTTAATATCTGGTTTATCAGTTGAAGGAATTAATTGTTTGCAAGTGCAGAGTTTATCAAATAATCCAAATTTTAATTTCTTTTTTTTTTCAGTATTGTATTTATTTTTGTTTTATAAATTTTTAAAGAATTCCTAACATTTCTGTCATATTCTATGGTATGGAAATAGTGTGCTTTTTTTGTGTAAAATTTCGGTTGAGTTCTGAAATTTACTGGATTTTTTCACTTTTATGTTGGAAGCTCTGAAATAAGTTTGAATAATTTAATTTTATCTCTTGTCAAAAATATTGCTCCGTATAGACTACCAAGTATAAGCAGAGGTGTATATGTTATTGCCCATTCTTACTAACAAACTTGATTGTAGTTTCCAGTACCATAATCTCTACATCCAATATTTGAAACCCAAATAACAAACTCCAACGTCAGAAAACGTTGCATTGGCAACGATTGTTTTTAAGCCGCCTAGATTTTTCTTCAAATACTTTCATCTTTATTGTGATTATGTCAAAAATTACCATTTGTGTATATAGAGCAGCCAAAGAGCAGGAAAAAGTCAGAGAATTTTATCAATCTGGAAAAATTCGAGAAATGTCTAGGATTTTAACTAAAATAACTTAAAAGTCGCAGAAAAGGAAAACTTTTTTTCCTTTCTGCAGAATTGTATTAAAAAAATGTCTTTATCGCAGATCGGAGGAGAAAAAAGTGGCTCGTGATTTTTTTCTACTTTTTTTTGAGAATAAAAAAATTCTGCAATGACTGGCTTTAGCTAGAATTTCAGATGGATATTATAAAGAAGTAATTTCCTAATAGCAAAAATTTTAAAAAGATTAACTTCGCAAGTATTTTGTAGAACAGGAGAATATAGCCAAAAATATTAAACATGTATTCTTTTATAATTTAAAACAAAAATTCTTAGATTTATAATTAAAAAACTATATATACTGTTCTATGCTATATATGAAGGATTTTTTTTTATATTTTTTTATTTTTGTTAACAGAAAGAACTTCTATTACTTTAAATTAATTTCGTATGTATTTGCTACTATTAAAAATATCTTTCAGAAAGGTATTAGTATTAGAGAGAATTGTCGCAGATAGCTCGGAAAAAGTCTGCCACAGGGGTCAAAACTGTTCTCGAACTTTTGTTAATGGTTGACCGAATCAGAAAAGGTTGATTCTGTCCATTTTATAAACTGGTATTTTAAAATTAGCTATATACACATACTAATATCTATTTTAATCTGTAATCTATCTTAATCTATTTTTTTTTTTTTTTTAACAATTCAGATCTTTCAGCAGTTCAGCCTCAAGCAATGGCTCCAAATTTTGTCACTGAAGTACCTTTTAGTGCTGCATTTCCTGTGGTTCAACAAGCTGATACAGGAGGTAATCTATGTTGTCCACCAATTCATTTATAAATTTCTTTTTTTAACAGTATGTTGACAATATTTTGTTCAATAAGTAATAATCTTTCTTTTCAATTTAGTTAAAATGGTTTTCTGATATTTGCAAATAAATTCAATAACTATTAATAATAATTTTTGTAGTATGTATGAAAATGTATTCCTCATAAAATTGCTTCATTTAATCTTGATGAGATGAGTTAGTTGAATTTTTTGACTTGTGTAAAGAAGAAAATTTTTCTGAATATGCAATATCAGCTGTATCAAAATTTGATTCAGTCATTAACAACCTCTCAAAAAACTTCTCAGAAGGTACTTAGTATTTCAAGGTTAGCGTTTAAGTTTCATTGAATAAACTCAACTTTAATAAGGCATTTTTATAAATTATGTTACTACATAATAATTTCTGTATATTTTCTCATATATACAGGGTTTGAAAAAACCCGGGGATTTTTGAAAAAACCCAACCCGCCTGGGTTTTATTGAAAAAACCCGGGGAAAATTGGGTTTTATTTGAAAAAACCCGGGGAAAATTGGGTTTTTTCATTTAGTGCTCATAAATTTTACTGTGAAAATATTTTTATTTATTAAATAGTATTGTATAAGTAAACACTAAAATTTCATCTGACTTTTACCTGTAATAAAATTAAACTGGAATAAATATTTAATGGTGTTCAATGTTTTTATAATACGATTAATAGAAAGTGAAATTAAAATTATGTATAATTATAACGAGTATCAGTTACTTGTCCCTTTTTTCAAATATTTAGATAAATATATGCATTTTAACTTTATAGTTTCAAAAAACAAATTAATCTTAAAATTATTAAAAAGCATATATAAAAAGTTATAGCTCATTTTTTTAAAATCAGATAATAAAACTTTAAATTTGTTTATTGTTGTTTAATGTATCACTTAATAAATTTTTGTTTGTTTGATTTCAATATTTTTAAACATGATTAAAAGAAACAAAATAAATTGTATTCAAATGAAATCTTAAAAATATTTAAAAAATCTTAAAAGTAATATTTTAATTTTTAACTGTTTTTTAATTGTGATAAACTTTCTCCAAATAGTTAAAAATTGTCAGCAGATGTTAAGAGTTAACTTAAAAAAAAGGTCAATTTTTTCCTTTATTATTATTATCATACAACAGATTCAAAGTGTCTACATTTCTCTCTTAGATGGCAATACACTTTTACGAGTTTTGTAGCTTTATCTATTCCTAATCTATTTCGAAGTTTACTCTGCACCAAACCGAAAGTTGAAAAGTGTCTTTCGATAGAGACAGAAAATGCTGGTGCTGAGTGCAAAGAAAAAAGAATTGACAGAAATTTTGTGGAAGCTAGGAATTTTATTTATTTACTTATTTATTTATTTTTTTGCCATAATTTTCCACTATTTTTTGATGAAAACTGTTCAGTAACAGTGTCAAGCATCATTGATTTTGGAAAGTATTCAGGATCGGAAATTTTGGATGCCATAACACGTGGCAGAAATTCTGGATGATGCTTAGAAAGACAGCTTTCTGCTAATTGGTCTTGTTTATCATTTAAAAATTGTCCCCTTGTTTCGGGATCCAGGATGCATATGCTGATAAATGATGTGGCTGAACAGCCTGATCTTTTAACAAAATGTTTATGGGATTCTAATTCATAACACGATAGTAAGTTAATTCATATTTCAACAGGTTCTGAAATTGAAATGTTTTCTGGTTGAAGCTTTTTTAAAGCTTCAGAAACAATTGATATCTGTTTTTCCCAATTGATAGTTTATTGGTAAAGCCCAACATTATTTAATTTTTTTGACATATAAAATTGTTCAAGAACAATCTCTTCATATTTATGGTAATTATTGGCAAAAGTTTTTACGCGCTCACAATATGAATTCCACCTAGTATCATTGGTCATCAAGCAGTTTTTTTCATTTGCCCATCCATGTGCTTGATGCACATTTCTAAAATATTTGTTAACTTCAACGATATGTCCAATGATAGTATTAGGAGATACTTCTTTTTGAACTAAATTTAAAAAAGAAAACAATTTGTGAAAAAAACCACCAAGTGGGTTTTTTCAAAGTGGGCCCACTTGGGGAACCCTGGTTATATGTATTTTATATTAAGTTTAAATGGCGCATTATCACTAATACATATTTGAATCTTCTTTATTTTTAAGTACATTACGTTTCATAATTTTTTAACTCAAGAATTATAAAATATAAATGCAGTAATATAAAAGGAACAAGTTTATTAATCTTTTTGTTTTCACACACATTTATTTACTATTTTTATTAAACATATGGATATTACCCATTATAAAATTATAATCTGTAAATATTTATAATCAGTAAAAACAAAAATTTCATCTTACTTGAGTTAAATAAAAAACTGAAATAAATATTTAATGGTCTTACATGTTTCTATAATAAGATTAATAGAAAGTGAAATTAAAACTACGTATAATTATAAAGAGTATCAATTACTTGTCCCATTTGTTTTCAAATAATTAACCCTAGAAAAGGATTTCATTTTTAGATAAATAATTTTAAAAAGTTCTCCTATAAAAAGTTTTAGCTTTTTTTTTCTTAAGCTAGAAAATAAAACTGTTTAAATTTGTTAATGTATCACTTGGTAAAAAAAGAAAAAAATTGTTTCTTTTCAATTTTTTTTAATATATTATATTATTATATTACCTGTATGTATTATATTACCTGTTTATTAATATATAAAGCATGCAACTATAGTTGAAAAATTGATCTTTTCAGACTATATTATTTAAATTTTTATTTGATTTAATATCATTAAAATATTACTTTTTTGAAAAAACCCACTTGAAGTTTTCAATAGCACCCACTATAAAAATTATATGAATATTTGAGTTTCTTTTACTTTAGTAATATTAAAAAACTTAATCATATAAATCATGCAACTCTATTTGACAAATTTATGCTGTACAATAAATTATATAAAAATAAATGTGAAACAATAAGTTCTAGTAAAAAAAAAAAAAATTTTTTTTTGAAAAAACCCACTTATCGTTCCAAGTGGGTTTTTTCAAGGTGGGCCCACCCAATAAAACCCGGGCGGGTTTTTTCAAAGTGGGCCCACTTGGCGAACCCTGCATATATAGCTTTTGGACATTTGGTCCTGCTTTATGAGGTCCCAAAAAATGGGCATATGAGAAATTTTTTTGTCATTGTACCTCCTCTCTGGTAATAATTTCTTTTTATATTGTATTTTTTTGCTAACTTAAAACAAAATTCTTTGAAAGATTGAAGCCATATTAATGTACTAATTTTTTCCAGACAATTTCGCTGTGGAATCTATATCCAGTAAAGAAAAGCTTTCAAGGAAAAGTAAAGTTGGAGCTGCTTTTAAACGGATGATGTGTGTGTGTGGTTTTGCTGTGGGTATAATATTTTCTTCAGATTTTCTTCCATTATCATAGCGATGGTTATAATCAGCCCAATAGTTAACAGAAAACTGAAGATTAGTTTTTAATCTTTTAACAATTCACTGATGGCATTATTATCTGGTTCTTTAGTTGATCTTACCAAAAGTTTTGTTTGGTAATTTATTTCTTATTGAAATGACTATTAATTAATTATTCCTGGGACTGTAATTAAATATTATGATTTAGATATTGATTATGCAAATTATGTTTGTAAAGAGTTTTTTCATCATTTCTGAATCTATTTTTTTCCCTTTGTTTTATATGATTTTAGCAATACCTTTGTTTAATTTTAGTCCTATGGAATTTTATTCCAAATGGCTAAATTAAAAAATATATTTTCTATAGAAAATTTGGTTTTCATTGTGAATTTACTTTATTAATACTTTATCAGATTCTGTATAGTGTCAAGATTCTGACTAATATAATACATTAAGACTCAGTAGTATGACAAGATCATCTAAGTCAAATTATTAAGGTCTTGATTTTAAACAAAAATATCTTAATTATTAAGTAAGTTTTAAGCTAGTGTGAAATCTGTGCAATATTTACTTCACTTATATACTTAATATTTTAATACTCTTCTTATTATTAAAAACTCTCACTCTCCATCTTAATCACACCAAATGAAATTTGCAATAGGTGATGCTCATTTTAATTCAGTAAAAAATCATAAAATGTGGACAAAGAATGGTCCTATTTGATAAAAGAAACAAAATAGATAAATTTTGCATGTATTTTAAGAAAACTAATTTTATAACATTACATCTATAAAACTTGTATATCAGTCAATTCTGGTGTCAACTTTGGGCCAATGTTTAATAAGTTGGCTATCAGTTCAATATTCTATGATTTTTTCAATTGATTGTTTATATTTTTAGACGCTATTCATTATTATGACTTTTCCTGGAATTGTTAATTTCTCTAATTTTTAAAACCACCTATAATAGAGTACAACTGACATGGTTAAATGTCTTGTCCTTTTCAGAGACAATAATGACAGCTGTGGTTTATAAATTGCTTTTGAAAAAATTACAAAGTTTCTTTTTTGATTTGTCCTGTAAAAAACAGAGCAGTATGCATAAGCATTAATTAATAAGTGTTGCATATTTAACGTTTTTAACATTTCTTTTTTAAAAAAAGTTTGGAAACCGTAAATTTTTCTAGTCAATTTGAAGGAAGCCATATTACTGCAAAACCACTTGTTTATATTATATCTAATAATTTATAGTTATATATATTCACGTTCTTTGTTTTGCTGTGAAAGAGCTGATCAGTTCACATAGTCTGTTTTTTGTTGTGTAATCTAGTTGTATGATATATAGCATGTAGGCATAAATTTGTATAATTTGCATACTCAAGCAAGCTCCATATGGATTTTTAATTATATGTCTATTTTAAGTTGTTAATTCTACTCAATATTAAGAAATCCATTTTTTATTTTCTGTTTATTAATTGCCATTAAAGCTGCTTTTTTAAAAAAATTTCCAATGAAAACAAATATTTTTTTCAATTATAAGGAATTGAAAAAATATTCCACTGTCATTCAGTTGTTATTAATGAATCAATTACTCATATTGGGAGGGGAGTAAAACATTTAGAACACCTTACTTTGATTATCATGGGGAAGGTATGAACTATTTTAAGTTTTGTAAATCTTAATTAAAAAAAACTAACTCTACTGAAAATTTGGTTTTTATATTTTATATATAGCTAAATGAAAACCATGATGTGATATTATCTTGATAGTTTCAAGTAAAAATTAAATTAATTTACGCAAAACTTGTATAATATTTTCATCTAATAATTATCTAAAATTTTCATTATAATATAATTAGATTATTTTTAAGTGACACATGTTTGTAGAATATATCTATTCATATATTTTCAAAAATAACTGAGTCAACTAATCTAAATTTGCTAGTATTCATACCTGAATAACCTATAATAAAAATAGAATATATTTTTACTTCCAACACACTGATGTAGAAGCAACCTAATTTACTCTCCATGACTACAAAGTAAAACATTTTCACAACAGCCCATTATGGGCCAAAGGGGTCGTGGAGATTAAGACTTCACAATTTTGTAACCAATAGCATGATAGCAGCAATGTGGTCAGCATTACTATACCAGTCGTCTTTACATCCCAGACAAGCTGGTATCTATCAATCTGAAACTGGGTAGGCTTCAATTCGCCATCAGCTGTTGTACTCGAATTCTTAATAATGCAGTCTAATTCTTAATAATGCGTAATTTAATCGTTTATTTTCAAAAAGAGGGTTTCAATGCTGTATCAGTTTAAATTGTTTTAATTCTTTTAAATTTATTAGATCTTCAAAATGAATATAAATTTTTTAGGATTTTTTTATGCTTGAAATTTTTAATTATCAACTTTATCAAAATTATAGTGATAAAAATGAAATAAGCATTTTAAAGTTTTTATCATTAAATCAAGTTTGTTCATTTATTAGTAAGTTTGATAAATGTACTTCAATTCAGAATGTTTTGCCATTTGTATTTCTCAATGCAGCTATATCTCCAAAAGCAGAATATTTTCAAATGTTCTGCAACAGAATTTATTAATTTATACAAATGTTCTGCAAGCATTTCACAGCGAAAAAAAGTCAACTTTACGTTAAAATACTATATTTTCAATTATTAAAATAAGGGATCATACACAGATACACTGAATCAATTTTTAAACCAAGGCAAACATTCTTGATTTGTTACTTTTTCAGTCCCTTTTGAAGTCAAAAATTTTGTTAATGATGATGATGAATTATTAATAAAATGCCTATGATATGAAGGTCCGAACATTAAAATAAGGTCTGCCTTAAAAATCTTTCGAAGAGACAAGTGCCCAGATGGTGCACCATTTGCAAACACAAACATTCGCTGGTCTGTTGTTCCAACAACTTCTTCATCTCCATCGAAAGCATTTGATCTTTTAGAAACAATTCTGTCAATTGTGGATACCCACGATTCACAAATTGCTTCTGAAATGGGAATAGAAAATATAAAAATTAATAAACTTTATGAAATTTGAAATCTCGGAATTTAACTCTTTTATGACTTGCTTTAGAAGCTTTCTTGATAAAAATGGTTACAAAAGTATTCAAGATTAAAATTGTTCTGCAGGACTTCGTTTGTTCTGTGGCGTAGGTCACAGTTTTAGGCACTTTCTGCTTCTGGGGCTATATCTACTAAAAAAAATGACTTTTCAATATTTAGTATTATAGTATTTTATATTATATTCACTCAATTCAACATTTTGAGGAGCTCAGCTTTAAATTGTCGTTCTGGTTTTTCTTTCAATTATAGTCTTAAAAAAAACTAAATTATAATAATGTGGCTTTTATAGTAGATGCCCATGCCCAATGGCTTAGTGGTAGCACGTCAAAAGTCCTGGGTTCTATTTTCAGTCCAGGTAAGGTTAACTAAGCCTTTCATTGCTTCAGTTGCTTGATAAAATGAGTGCCAAGCATGCTTGAGGATTAAACTCTGAGGATTCCACATTTGGTTGACAACTCAATTGTAAAATCTGCTGCTGTAACCCAGAGCCCAGATGTCAAGAAAACCAGGATGGGTACAGTAGGTCTTTGTTCTCCTTGAGCTGTTGCACTTCTGAGTTTAGTTTAGCTTTTATGATAAAAATGTTATTGTTTTACTCTACTGTATCTTTGCTATTTTAATTATATTTGTCAATCACAAAATTGCTAAACCAATTACATTAAAATATCATGAATGTTTATTTTCTGATTAAAAGTTACTTTTTTATTTAGGATTTAGAAATTATGATATCTTTTAATGTACTTATTTTTTTTACAGAAAAGATTAGTATCTTTCAAAAAGTATAGTGAGTGTCAACTATATACATTTGTTTTATCTGCTCTTAATGGTCCAGGTATGTAATTCCTTAAAATATGTATCAAATTGTATGAATATTTATGTTTTGAGTTCCTTTATAAATTCAGTAATTTGTTGAATTTGATCATAATATTTAAAAATATTTCACAATTTTTTCAAGGGTATTTTTTTGACAATAAATATATTTGTTTATATATTATATGTATTTTGTTAAAATTATTCCGATGTATGATAGATTGCATTTTATGCAGTGGAATTATTTCATATAATTAAAAAAAACATTTGTAAAGTCCAGTTCCATCTTGCTGAATAAGTTCTCTTCCCCTTTCAATCCCTTTGAATTGATTGTTTTAAACTCATTCAAAAACTTTTAAAAATAATTTAGTATTAAATATTACAATGCCCTGTTTAGTGTTAAATATTACAATGCCTATTGGAAAGAAGAAAAAAATATTGCAAAGAGCTTTGCATAAGAATGAATTAAAAAAAACTTTTGCTAAGTTTTATATTATTTTTATTTGATTATAAAGTGTGAGTTTAAATGTGCAAAAGAAAGAAGACTGGTTGCTTATGTCTGTAGGAGTGCAAATCGTAGAATTATTTCACATTTCAGTCAAAAGAAAAGCATGCTATTATGTTTTATTTTATTTGAATTACATAAAATGATGAATAATTCCATAACAACTGCATTTTTCAGTTACAGGATTTTAATATACAAATGACTTTAATTAACATATTATTTGAATTAAAACACTGATATCTTTCACAAAATTAGTAGTTGGTGCACTAAGAGTCTAGTTGAAAATTGCATTTTTTTAAAATTAAAATGTTTTTATATGGTCAAAAGTTTCAAAGAGCATGCATTTCTGATATTAATAGTTTTTGAACACAATGTTAACACACAGAAGAAAAAAAAAGAATATATCTTGTGACACCCATTCCTCTAAAAGTATTTTGAACATAGTTCAAATGTTGCATTACCATCAGTATGTTTTAATATATTATTGCATATATACTCTTTCTGGCTAATAAAATTACATTACTTTTGATAAGTAATGCTATATATTGTTAATATATTGATTAATTGTCTTCCTACTTTATAAATTCAAAAGTTATATTGGCAAAATATGTGAAATAAAAAAGAAATCTTTTTATATTTTGAAATGAAAATTTTGTAATGATGGGAATGTGTACACTAATATTCAGAATAGTATTCTCATAAAATTCCCGGCAAAATTAAATTCCTACTGCACTTTAGCATCCAAATAGAGTCTTGGTGCTGCCATCTAGTGTGGCAGAAACTAGACGTCCAAATTAACATGGAAAACGGTATCTCACCAATTGTGGTGATCTTGAAAGAGTGGAAACCACTTCTGGAGAACGCACTAGGTCTGCTCATCGGCAAGACTGATTGTGCAGCTCATTGGAAAAAAAAAGTATTCTCATAAAAATTCTCATGGTAAAATAAGTTTAATTTAATGATACAATAAAATCAATACAATTTATTTTAATGATTACTGTTCCTATGCAATGTAATTTACGAAATAGATTATTTCTAAAAAAGTTGAAACAGAATATGTATCTATATTTAAGACAAAATAAATGGCAGTTGATATTTTTTCAATTGGCTATTCTATATCTTTATTATTCTATAGAGATTTAATAACTTTTTTTCAAATTTTGGTTTGGAAAATAGAATGTCTGTTTTTAAAAGCTATTTGTTTTAAAGTGAAAAATAGTGTGCTACTATATTTTATTTTTTAAAAATGTAGTTGTATGCTACCATATTTTTGACTTTTAAAAATTTAATTTTAGCATAAAAGGTACATTGGTTAACGTATTATAATTTTTTCTCCTTATTAAAATATTGATTGCTAAAATAAATAATAAATTTAACCTTTTACTTGAAATTAAACTTATCAAAAAATATTTTTAATAGTATGTTGAACAAGAATTTAAATTGCACAAATTATAGAGCTAAATCTTGCTAGGTAGTTAGCATCTTTATTTATATTTTTCTATCCGAATTAACATTGTAACATAAAGAAAGTTATTTAATACTTATTTTAAATTTCATTAATGTTTGCCTAGTATCATGCTACAAATGAATTTACTTATTGTTTTGTATACATTTATTTTAAGCTTATTTAAAGATGATGAAATGGCCAATTTTTTCAATGTGGTGAAAAAAACTTGATTTGTTGTGTGATTTAAAAGAAAAGTTAATATAAATTTTTTATGCTGCATACTATAATAATTCTTATTGCATTTAGACATGATTGGAATGTTTTTATATGCATGTATTTAATGTAAAACTTATTTATTCACCCCTTGTATATTTTATGATTTGTAATGTATATTCGGTATATGATTAGTATTTTATAAAATAAAAATACCAGTATTTTGCGGAGATACACTGCCCTGGTATATACCCTGCACCTGGTATATGTGTAAAATTTGACTATAAAGGAACCGTTTTTTCATCAGAAAGGCCAGACCGTCTGATACGCCACACAAAATTGTATTACAATTGATCGTTAAATTAACGCAATTGTTTCAAATAAAAAGTTATAAGCAAAATAAATTATTAGACTTTTAAAAATCATTAAAATAATTACTAAATCTACAATAAATTAATATATGCATTCTTACTTAAGACTGGAAATTATGTAATTTGATAATTTTCATCACAACTTTTCAAATGTATGCAAAATTGTACCAGGTACAATTGTTTACAATTTAAATTGATCCCAATCACAAATGTATTACGTTAATAAATGTCAATTTAAAATACTCTAATTTTATGTAAGCCAAGTGATTAAGAACCCAAATATAATTAAAATGAGTTATCAAAATACAATAAATTGCTGCTCACGTCGCTTTATCGCAATTAATGTAATAATCTGGTTTGAAATACCTAAATATTATTAAATCAAATGATTCGATAAAGTAAAATAAGTCTTGTTTGACTTAAATTGTACTATAAAACAATCATGAAAGCATCCCTTTTTTTTACTACTAATTTTAAATTTCTAAAATTTTAACCTATCAAATGATAACAGTTAAAAACTTTTAAAAAAATAGTTTTAAAAATAGATGAATAATTGCACAAAATTAAAGCATTAAATGATCGTGAATGTGTTATTTCTTTTAATAATAAAGTTGATCTTCAGCTGAAAGTGGGAAAAAAACTTGACCTTTAAAATTTAACCATTTCACCCAACTCATTTGATTGGATATTTTTCTTTCACTTTTTTTCTTCACACCTGCAGCAGAAAAAAGGTGAAATCATACTTCCGTTGAGCTTTATAAGAGACTATTAGCAGAGTGATTACGAGAGGGGAATTCACCGACGACTTTTTTGTGTGAAGGGTAGAACGTATGTTGCACTATTGATACATTCTTGCAAACTGTTTTACACCTCCATTGTTAATTCTTTAAATTATTATTGATCATAAAATATAAAAATAGATTGCTGCAAAAGATAAAGAGATGAAGAAAAATAATGAAATTTTGGAGAATCAATTGAACAAAATTAAATTTTCTAGCTCAAGTAGTTTAAAAAAAAAACAATTACTGTACAGGCTGCATCATTAAGTACGCAGTGCATACCAAAGTTTAATGTTTATAAATCATAAATGCCATGGTATGCTCTGCAAAATTACGGTATGTCTATCCAAGTTTTTTTTTATGCATTTAGAAAAAGTATCTTTTTGTTTAACTACGTGAAAATCTTATGTTTTAAGAGTAAATTATGTTTAAAATTATTTGTTAAATTTTATAAATGACTTAATTGAAGGGCTTAGCTACCATGTATCTTGAGCGCATAAGTTTTATTAGCAAAAATTAATAAGTTTTAAAACTCTTCTCGCTTTTATAAGTAATTAGTATTAGTGGAAGTCATAATCATTTTTTGTAGCTCATGCTTTTCAAGTTATTTTTTGTCAGCTTTTTAAAACTTATTTTTGCTAATTAAAAATATTTCTACTAAATTTAACTTATTTTATTTCAGGTTAAAGGGGATGCTTCTGACTACAGTTTCTTATACTAGCACTGTGCAGTTTTCCCTACTTATGTTGCTGATTTGTATGACAATGGCACTGACACATGATCAAACCTGATACAGGCATGTAGATTTTGTTCTTATTTCATTAATGCTCTGCATGTGTATATATGTCTATGTAATATAGCATAATAAATAAATACAAAAAGGACAAAAAAAGAACAAAGAAAATTAAGAAAAACAATAAGTTTTATTTTTTAATAAGTTTTTTTTGTATTTATTTATTATGCTATGTTTTAGTGATCATATTTAATGCAGCTTAGCTCTTAATGTTATCTACTATCAACTTACTTTCATTTTCCTTCTGCTTCTGTTTATTAATTCTTTTTTCTAATTTCGTGTGCTTGAGACGTTGTGTGTGTTTAGGGCGTTATTCTATGAGCCTATTTTTATGTATTTAAACAGTTATAACAATTTTGTGCCTGGTTAAAAATATATTTTATGTTTAAAATTTTTTTTTCACTATTTAAATTATTCTTCATGTAGTACCCGATACAAAGAGCCTAATTCAGAGGGGAAATTCGGATAGACATCTTGCTACTCTGGAAGCTAAAGATTTTTTGAATTACATTCCATGCCTGCCAAGTCTCCTGTTTTTTAATGAGGAATCCTGTATTTTATAACTATCTCCTGTTTACCTGTATATTCTCAAATTTCTCCGTATTTGTTGAAGAAATTTTTAAAGTAACTTTTTGCCGATAAAATAATTGATGATGGCAAAAATACTTCTCTTATTCCTCAACATATGGTGCTATTGCCAGGCAGTATGCCGAGTGTTTATATTTTAAGTAATTATAAATATTGCTTTAAAAAAAACTTATTTTGAGATTACTAATTATATACACATTTTTTACTTCAACTAACAGTAACTTCTTTTAATATTTCCAATTTTATATCTTTCTCTTTTTGAGTTACTTGATTATGTGTGATGTATCAAAACTTTATTTGTAGCCTAAAATATGTCGCTAGTAAAATCTCTGTTATTTTATTTCTCCAATGTTGGCAGGTATGACATTCAATGTCTGAAATTTTACTGTCTTATAAAGCGTGTGGTGTTAAAAGGTGCAAAACTTGCCCTAATATTGACCATAAACATACCATTCTTAATAATGATAGCTCCAATTCTTTTTGTAAAAGTAAAAATTTTATTTATATGTAAACCTGTGGTTTTTATAATATGAAATATGTTGGACAAACCAATAACTCTATTAATATTTGAATTAATCAACACCGTTTTGATAACAGTAAACAGTAATAAAATTATCAATAATCTGGAATTGAATCATTATAGAGAACATAATTTTAGCAGTGTCAAAATTAATATTTAAGATATAGTAGAAGATTTAGATTTAAGACTACAAAAAGAAAATTACTACAGACTTTTATACAAAACAATTTTGCCATATGGGCTAAACGATACCTTCCAAGATACACAGATTAACTTTAATAACTCCTCAACTTATTCACTTTTTTATATAAAAGATAAGCGTACAAATCGAGGTAAACGGGGATCAAGAAGTAATGGAAACTCTCTTAATAGTGACAAATTAAATATAAATTTCATTTCTTAAATGGAAGATTTTAATAAACATTATAATATTAAACCAATTCACTTTATTAAACCAATTCACCAACTCACTTTTTTATATAAAAGATAAGCATACAAATCGAGGTAAACGGGGATCAAAAAGTAATAGAAACTCTCTTAATAGTGACCAATTAAATATAAATTTCATTTCTAAAATGGAAAAAGATTTTAATAAACATTATAATATTAAACCAATTGAAGATTTTATTTTCCCCCTTAAGAATAATGATTTATATAAGCTTCAAGATCTTATTATTAACTTTTCTTTTATTAATTTACATTACTTTGTTTCGAACTTGTAAAAGCTAAAATGAGTAAAATTTCCCCAAATAAAAAAAAAATTTAGATAAATAATATTTTGTTAGCTTTCAAAATCCTGTTTTCAATAAGATCAAATTTCATAATATTTTTGAAAATTTATTTCCATTAAAAGAATTTCACATAATTAAAAGCTTTAAATATAATGAATCTCTTGGTAGAACTATATTAATTATAATGATGTTATCAAAAATTTTGGGAAAAGTTATATATCCGATTATGAATGTCATTGTGAAGATGAAAAATTAAAATTTTATTGATAAACATAAACATATTATTACTGGTAATTTTAATATTATAGAGAACTTAGGAATTTAATGATAAAAGGCACAAAATTTAGATCCATTTACCAAATATCAATTAATAAATTTCTAAAATACTTTCTTAATGATCTCAATAGTTTTTGTTGAAAGATATCAAATAGATTCTCATTACCTTTAAGTATGTTAACAGAATGGAAATAGGGTGTTTATTATTACTTTAAAAACTTTGTTTTAATAATAAGGATAATTTAAATAACTGTAACAATTCAACAAATTTTTCTAAAATTGTTCAATAAATAAAGCAACTACAAAAACATTTTATAGTTTCCCCATAGACAAAGCTAACAATAACTATCCAATCTTCTGTAAAAAATTCTTTATTGCACTTTTAAATATGGAGTTAAAAAATAGTAAAAATTTTTGGCTTTAGATAAGAGATTAAAAATTAAAATTAGCTATATACAATTTCCTTACTTAATTATCAGTCCTAAATTTCATAAAATTCCTATAAAACTTAGAACAATCACATGTCACTAATACTTACCTAACTAAATCTGGCACCATTTTCTCTAACTACTTAAATAAAATTATTAACAATATTATTAAAGAAGGTTTTTCTTGGATTATCGCTAATAATCAACCGATTTTAGAATTTATTAAACATATTAAAATTAATTCTATTGTGACTTTTGATTTCCAGGATCTTTTGAATAGCATTCCCCTTTCTAAACTAAAAGATGTACTTTTGAATTTTTACTATGATTTTAAAAATATCCTTAGTCATGATTTTGTTTATTGGGAAATTCTAATTAATTTTCGTATTTTTAATAATTATCTTTACAATAAAAAAGATATTTTTCTTTAAATTGATGGAATACCACAAGGATCTAATTTTTCATCTCTCTTATCTAACTTATTTTTGCACTATTAGTAAAAAAATTATGCTCTTAATATTAAATTTGTTTTTAGATTTATTGATGATTTAATTATCTATAATTTTCAAGATAATTCTATTTTATTAAACAACATTTACCCCGAGGAATTAATTTTGCTTTGTAATAATGATGATAATATTAATTTCAATTTTTTGGATTTTGGTATTATAAAGGAAGAAAATATCTTCTTTGTGGATTTGTAAGATAAAAGAAATGATTTTAACTTTAATGTAAATAAATTAATTACTTAGAATTCTTAGAACATCTATTTAAATACCATTTTTAATCAAATGAATAGAATTGAATGAATATGTAGTAATGTTTGTTTATCCAAAAAACAAATAGAAAAACTCTTTCAAAACTGATTAAAAAAACAATGGACAACAACTAAAGTAATTAAATTCTATGTTAAATCATTTAGTTAATTGTATATTATTGTAAATAAATTTACTAAAAGACTTCTTTGTTAGTTTATATAATTTTTACCATGTGCAAATCCTTTTCGGGCAAATCCACGACAAAAATTATTTGCAAAAATGGCAATTCATGTTTTTTTCTCTTTCCTATTTTATTTTTTTCTTAAATAGAAGTTAATTTTCTCAAATTATTAATTGTTAACTTCTTTAAATTATCCAGTATAATATTACCTTGTGCATATCTATTTTCGGGCCCATCCTTAATAACTAACAAATCAAACGCACTTCAGTACTGCAGTAAGAATCCACGATAAAAAAACCCCCTCTATTTATGCTTTTACCTCAATTTGAGCTTCTGTTTTCATATTTTGTAATCTGGCAATCTTGTTGTAAAAATATTTTAAATCATTCTTGAAAAAATTCCCATTCATGTAAGTTCAATTGAATTCGCTATTTGCTTTATAGATTTTGTTTTATGTTTTATTCTGTTTTTTATTTTATTTTCTGATTTTGCGTGATATTTTTACTTAATGTGTTCTATTTCATTTGTTGTAATTTTTTGTAAATTTTTCTTTTAATTGCTTCTCACACTATTGTATTGATAGATTTTCTTTGGCTATATTGATACAATATTAGAAAGTACTCCTTTCTGTGGATATAATCGCGTGAGCTGATGAAAAGATTATTTACAGCTTTTTATTAATTTTCCCCCTTTTTTCAGATTTTTTTTCTCCTGGATTTTTATTATTTTCATTATTATTATTTTTCTTTTTCCCATTTTTCATTGTTCTATAATTTTTTCCATGTTTTCTGTACATTTTGAACTTTAAAAAAAAAAAAAAAAAAAAAAAAAAAAAACTTATAAATTAAAATTGAAAATAATATTTTTTATGGATTTAAGAAGGTTTATTATTTATTCTATTCCTGAAATGATCCTAAGTGCTCATATGCCACTATTCTTTTTGTCACCATTACAGTCTATAGGAATCTTGAAATGTTTTTTTTATCAGGGAAAAGATTTATAGAACTAGAATGTGATGAGGCTGCAGTGTTGTCATCTTGTAAGTTGGAAGCATTGCTCGGGAATCTGTTGTGTAGTGATCATCTGCATGCCAAAAGAAAAATTATATTTTGCTAATGCACAAGTCTACTCATATCGTGTCTTTTTGAAACTGAGTAGTGTAAAAGTGTATAAAAAATAATCAGTAGCAACTAGTTAACTGATCCCAACAAATTTAATTTTATGGTATTAAAAATAATTTTAGCATAGCTCATAGCCCAATCCACTTTTACTGATGAATTCGTTAAGAGAAATAATAGCTAAAATTTTTGTAAGACAAATTCATCTATAAATTCTGATTGGGAATAAGATCTATAGAGTTCTGTCCAGATCTGGATACAGATCTACAAGTTTATTTATTAATTGTTCTTATCTCTTCAGTTTTTTTAAAAGTATGTCGAGCATTCTATATCAAAATATAATGAATAAAATGTAACAATTTATTTCTAGTTTTCTTTTCTTCCTTAGTTAATAAAACCTCAATGATTATTATACAATTTTTATAGTAATTTTTACCTGAAAAGTATTTCAATTCACGCCTATTTGTTGTATAGTGTATCTACCACTACAACAGAACAACTACCCGGTCACCAATGTGGGGGAGAAGTTATCGCAGATGTCAACCTCCGTCTATGAAAAGTCACCCCACCATAGAATCAAATTAACATGTTTTATATACTAGTGAAATGGAATTGTATTTTTGTAGTGGTAGGTACACTACAGTTGCATCCTCCCTTCCGCACAATTAAATTCTGTATTTAGTGGTGTGCCGAGATATTTCATTAATGATTATAAATATGCTGACATAATTTAAATTCCAAAAATATATCAATAAGCAATAATATGTAAGTAAAATCCTTAAAAATAATTTCCACGCCTGGTTTTTTCTTTTCATGAACTTCCACCAATGAAGGTTACCGCTCAAGTTTTGAGCATAAATTACACCCGTAAGTAGTTTATGATCATAACTGGACAAATGGTACATTTTGATTATCTTCTAAGATTAGGTTTAAGGAGTGCTTGAACTTGAAATATGTAACATTGTTGTAGAATCTGTTTGGTATATGTGATGTAAATGTAAATAGTGCAAAACAGAACAAACAAACAAACAAAACTGACGGCAATTTTTTTTATTATTTAGTAATTTATATTATATCTGTCTTGCTTTGTATATTAGATTTAAAATCTTATAAATATTGATGTAGTTTTCTTTCACTTGTAAATTTTTTTTTCCAGTATATGGTATCAGCATTGCATGACAGTGTCTGGTCGTTATTATCATATCATCATGAATCTACTCCTGAAGCTCGGCTGTTAGCATTTCAGAAGAAAGTTTACCTTACTATAAAGAAAGTTAGTATTTGAAAGTTTTTTTTTCTTTTAAACTAGAAGAATGTTCAAAATTCAAATATTTTTATTAATGAATTAATTGTTCACTTTTCATTTCCTTTGCTTTCCAAACCACTTTCTTGCTAGAAAATATAATATGTGCTTGTCTTAATATCACTTTTAAAAAATAAAAAAAATTGGTTATTATTTTGTTTTTTCAGGAAACATATAGTTCATCTTCCTGTATCCTACCTATATTTTTTAATTAGTAGCAATAATGTCTGAGTAGTTAATAGCTTAAAAATGATAATTTAAAATAAAAAATTAGGTAATAAAAAATTTTCTTTAAAGAGATTTACTAAAAGTTAAAAAAAAAAACTGATTGATTGAGAAAGTAAATATCTCATTCATTAAAATATAGATGTTTTTAAAATTTCTTTTGAAAACTTATAAGAAAGTTCTTTAAATTTGGCAGTGATGTGGTGTATGTAAATTTCGCATTTTTTTAAAAATTCGATTTGGTTACTGATTTAAGGAAATTCATTAATACGTGCCTTCAAAAATTTTATTAAAAAAAATAATTTAAAACCATTTTTGTAAAAAGTTTCATTGCTTAAATACAATGTTATAAAGATTAGCTCAAGTTAATTTTATTTGTGTCATATGTTATAAATTACGAAATCACTTGTGTTCTATTTTATGAACATCATTGATTATTTTAAAAAGAACTTCAATAAATATATATTTTTCAACAATTATTTTAGAAAGAATTGCAATTTATATATTAGGAAGTTTTAAAGGGCATTCGAATGAATAGGAAAGATTAATCCAAGGTGCTTTTGGGGAACATTGAATTCCTCACTCTAGTGCTTAATATTTTTAAATATAAAATGATTAAACTGAAATCTTAAGAAAACAAATAAATTTTCGTATGTAAACCCTGTTATATTTTTTAAAATAAATTATTTTTTAGGCAGACACTGTTGGAACTTGCTTCTATGAAATTGATTTCTCCTAAAACTTATTTATCACTATGCCACTGATCGTAATATGAGGTAGAACTATTACTGTTTCATGTTTTTTTTTTGTTATAAGAGCTACAATTTCTTCAAAATTGGCTGAAGATATGTTTTTGAAGTTACATCTATAATTATAATCAATATACTGCAAAACAAATACTTTTTAAGCAAGTTTACTTTTTACAATTTTAAAATAATTTTGAACTACTGAAAAATGTTATTACATCTATACTTTCGTAAATAGACTCCTAATATGAAAATATATAGTGATGGGAAAGATTGAGTAAAGATAAGACAGAAACATAGCAATAAAAAGCAAAGCAAATATGTATATAAAGATTTATGACAAATATAAAAATTGCTTTTGAAGACTGATGATATAGACTATTGCTATTATTTCATAATCCTATTGCTAGTACCTAAATCATTAGATAAAAATTAAAATTATTAAAGTGAGTTTGGACTATTCTACAATTTACATTTAGCTATATATTATTTGTTGTTATTTATCTGACAATTTTCCCAACTTGTGCTGTGACAAATATTTCCAAATGATTGATTGCATGTATATATTTTTACTTTCGGATCATTAATGTATTCTTTTTCCTATGAAATTGCAAAAAAATATTCTTATTATGAACAATTAATAGTGACTAATCAGAGTTTAGAAGGATATTTGAAACATTAAATTATGTTTTAATAAATTTGCTCAGTTTATAATTGTTACTAGAAATGACTCGTATGTATTTAATTGCAATACCAATATACCTGTACATTATGCATAAAACAATTTAATACTTTGTTACCTGGTGATTCAAACTTCACTTATTTACGTGCAATCTTAATGTTTGAAAAGGTGAATGTTAATAATGACAATTAATTAAAGCCAGTAAACTATTTTTTTTTTTGTCTGAATAAAGGTATCTTTTCAGAATGGATTTGGATTATTGTATCTTAAAATAGTGGGAATTGCTATCTAGAAATTAACTAAACCAGGAGAGTAGGCATAAGTTTGGTCCCCTTAATTGTCATTTTATTTGTTTGTATTTATAGAACCATTCAAGCAAATCAAAAGAAAAATTTTGTCACTCTTAAAACTTATGTAAAGAAAAAATTTTTAACTTTTGAATAACGAATTCGTAACGAGGTTCATAACTTTCTGTATTATAAAACAGAATCATTTTCTTAGTATAATGTGTGAATTGTAAGGTATATAAATTTTGACATTGTTTAAAACTGTATAATTTTTAATAATGAAATGCGAAATTCAGGATTAATCACTAATATAGGAAAAAATATATAAAATAAGACTTTTTTCGAAATTTCATACTTTTTTACTGACTCTAATTGATCTTTGGATTTTTCTTTTTTAAAATTACTTAGTTTAAAATGATGAAAAAAATTTTGTAGCTCAGAATTGAAAATGTTTTGCTCATTATTAAAATATTTTGTTAAAAACATAATATTAAATTACATATAATAAATTATCTTACAATAAATTATGAGTATAATATTATCTTACAAT
This sequence comes from Parasteatoda tepidariorum, assembly GCF_982258835.1. NCBI lineage: Eukaryota > Metazoa > Arthropoda > Arachnida > Araneae > Theridiidae > Parasteatoda > Parasteatoda tepidariorum. The sequence goes on from NC_141761.1 coordinate 9,914,338, forward strand.
AATTGAATGAGTTTCATACCTTTTCAAAAAAAAATTTTTATTTGCTTAAATAGTTCCAAACCTATGATGAAATATGCAAAAATTAAAATTAACACATTAACTTTCAATGGCTGTTCAGACTAAATTACTGTGGCCATATTTTACAGATGTCCACTTTGAAGATTAAGAATTTGAATCTGCGAGGGAAAAAGAATGCAGAGAGATTCAGAGAAATTAAGTTTTAACAGACAAAAAGTTTTTATGTCTGATTTAGCTACTTTAAATATTATCTGCTCTAATTAGCATATTTAAGGTTGTTCCTTTAAATCATTAGGAATAAATGTTAGATGATAATATGATGATTACATTAAAAATAATTTAGGTGTTTTTTTTAGTTTGTGTATGGTGCAGTAAAACTTAGGAGCTGACTTATCTTGTATTATGTACAGAATAGATTTAGTTTCAACTATCTCCTCTTAAAATCTTCGATTTAACAATATCTCTAGTTTTTATTAAAGGAATAGTTATTCAATTTGTATATTTTTTGAAAAAAAATAAGCATTCTCTTTTTTTATTTAAAAAAATTAAATTTACGTTATCGCTTCTGTATATGAGAATAAGAGTTTATTTTAAAAATTGAATTTTTTTTCTTCTAGAATAACTTTAGTAATTTTGATATAATTAACTCAAAAAACTAGTTACAATTATTTCCTCTACCTTTCTTTACTTTCTATTAACTTTTGAAATTTGATAATTTCATGAAATATATTTAAAAACAGCACACTGTTGATTTTAACTGAGCGATTTTTTCACTAGATCATATGCAAATATCATGCTTATATAAAAACGCTTTGCGACTTTCACCCTTATTTGGTTCATTTTTGTCAGTGTTCTATGTTAGCAGTGAAAACATTGAAATGAAAATCTATAGCTTTTCTATTTTAATATAATGAGGTATCTGAAGCTAATTTGATCAATATTATTTTTCTAACAATTGCTTGTAGTGATGTAGAAACTGAGCTCCATTTACACACTGCCATTATCATTTGCAATTAGATGACAGAAATCCATTCAAATTTGGCGGAAAAGAATTTAATTGTCTTTTCAGACTTCCATCACTTCACTTGTTTAACCACTTTGTTAGTGTTAAGTGTAAGTATCTCAATCAGTTCATATATTTCGTTTTTATGAATGAAGATTAGGTTTTAATCTTTGAATTCCAAATTGCTATACAGTAAATGTTTGTATAATTTGTAATACATAAGACAAAAATAACTTCACCTTTTATTTCAAATATGTAAGTCTCCAAGAAGAGAGAAAGAAATCTTACACTTGTGGCTTATAGTTTTATTATCATTCACTAAATTCGTTCTACTGTTTGTCTATTTTTTTAGTTGTTTTCATAATTTGGTGCCTGTCTGAAAAATATATTTTTCTTGAATATGTCAAAATTAACATAATTTTTGTGTATTAAATGAACTTTAGGTAGATACTTTTTAAGTTCAAAAATATAAAATCATAAGAAGAAAGAAAAAAAATAGCATTCCGAATACTATTTATTAATAAGTTTTGATAGTATTTTAGAAAAATAGTATTTAAAGTTATAAGTTTGAGGAAACTTAAAGAATAGTGGTTCCTGAAATAAACCCTAAAATGTTTCTCTTCTGCTCTGTCATATTTTAAACTTAAGTGTTAAATACTCTTAAAAGATTCTATAAAGATTGTAAAAATAAACTAATAAAAATGTAAACTTTTTTTTTTTTGTAACTTAGTACCGCTGTCCTTAAATTGATGTCATATTTGTCAGCACTCATTTACTTTTTTTTAAGCAACACAATGGGAATTTATGGATGGCAACACTTTTTCCAGTTTTCGAGTGACACCAATTTTTAAAAATGATTCTGTTTCGATTGAATGGCTGGAGTTTGTTTTTCTTAAATAATTCTAACAATTGTTTTTACAGCTATTTGTATGCCTCTTTTTATGTTAGGAAAGAAAAACTAATAGAATTAAAACACTGGAATATCTTATATAATGTGAGAATATGTGTGAACTTGTTTGCTTTAATTTAAGTCTTCAATAGGGGAATGCATTTATAAATTTTAATTATAAAATATATTTTTTGAAAAAGTGTGTTGTATGTAATTCTTTTTTTTTAAATGTAAGTATTGTTTTCCAGCTTATATATGTAAACATTATCTATTATATATATATGTGAACATTATCTTGACAAAATAGTTCATAATTTAACAACAGTTGCCCTTCACGATTGGAAAACTTATGGTGAAATGAGGAGCTTAGCTTTATATAAGTATCGCTTAGAAGCTGTCATTGCCCACCTTTCTAGTCAAAATTTAGAACAGGTTTGTTTTAAAATTTCAACATTTTTTATGCTTAAATCGTTATTTTAGGGTTTAGATGTTCTTGAAATTATGAGGAATACTCATTTAAAATTTGTATCCAAACTCTCTCTCTACCGCTACGATTTCTATAATCAGGTGAAGCTTCTTCACTATTTCAATGTACACATTATTTAATCATTTCATTATTCATCTTAATCTTGAATTAATGTAACATTTTCTTAAGAGTTATAGTCATCATTATAACTCTATTTTACATATTTTATTTTATATCCGTCGTTTAACAGCCAACCCAAGTTTCTGTTTACGACTACTAATGTTCAACTCCATAGCCTTGTAATTTTAAACCAATCCAGAAGACAAGGAAACTCCTAGATCAGTACCCACAGAGGTATTGATTTGTTAAGGGAACACAGTATTATTCCATATGTCTACTTGAATATTGTATAATGCTTCAAAAAAGCATACCAGAAGCATTTCACTCAATAAAACCGATTGATGATCCATCGAAAAATGTCTACTGTTTTTTATATTTTAATAATAACATGAATGTTAAATACTTTCAATAGCATTTACACATATTGAATCATTTCTATAAAAAATGTAAGCAAATTTTTGTGAATAAGAAGTCACGAAAATTTGTTTTGATGTCATGAATTTTTTTTCCTCGGACCTGGTGAACACCTTGTAGAGTTAGTAAATGTTAGCAGTTGTTGTTCACAAGCAGTTACAATATTTTTTTAATTTTAAGTCAGAATGTTTTCTCATAAGAAATAGTAGCTTAACATTTATATACAGTACACTCTCGATGTCTCAAAGTTGAAGGAACACTTAAGAATTTTCGAGATAGCGAGTTTTCGCGATAACAAGTTAGGAAATGTTCTAAAAAGTAGAAAAATATATTCTGAAATATGACTTTAAAAAGTAGAATCACGAACCATCAGAATAACTACTAATACATTTTGATGTTATGATAGTTGACTAAAAGTCTTAATACAATGACAATTTTATTTTTAAATGTAAGACAAAAATAATTATGCACTAGATAGAAAATAATGGGCTTACAATAAACTTACCTTGTGATTCATTTTTTATTTCAAAAACACATAACAAGGTTTTATAATGAACTCTTCGACATAAGAATTCAAATTAACATTAGGTGGATATGTGATGCGTATCTGCCAACTCTACTGGATTTTGCCAGTTTCTCCTGCTCTACTAGTTTCATTAAAATTGTTCTTCTTTTTGTACATTTTAGAAAAATACATAAAATTGAGAAAGTTTCCTAAAAAAATCCCTATTGAATTTTTGTACAGACTATTGCTTGAATACTTAAATAAGTATTCCTAATACATAATGAAGCGAATCTCATTTAAAGAAATCATTTCAAAGCTTTTACATTAAATATAAAATCTTTTAACTATCTTTAATGAATTAAATGCACTTTACTATTTGAAATTCTGAGTAAACATAATATTTCAAGTTCATTTAATGTAAATCATATCTGGAAAATTTTGCAGTTTTACTACGTTGATGACTATAAAATTTTCTAAGTGTAAAATATTTAGTACTTTATGCAACAATTACCATGAAATTTATATTGTGTCGTAAAATCTGCTGGATTTTTTCCTACTCATGTAGGCAGCTATGATAATACTAAGAAAGAATTTTTTTTGTTGACATAACGAGGTTATCGAAAGTATACGGTATATAGAATGAATGTCTAGGATTCACTCAAATGTTATTTTTTTCTATAACTCGACAATGTTCTGCTTGGGGTGTTGACTTAAATGTGAAGCTGGTTGATGACATAGTCTTTATTAGTGGCAATGCTGTTGATGTTATTCAAGGACAAATAAAATTTTAACTACACTTGTTACATTCTTTAATAACTTAATATGAAGCAAAAAAAACTGAACTCAGTGGCACGACAGCCCATAGAGGGCCAAGGCCTACTGTGCCCATCTCAGTTTTCTTGACCTAGGACTCTGGGTTGCAGGAGCAGATGTTCCGCTTTAGGTGGTCAGTCGAACGTGGAAAGCCCGGTGTTTAGTTCCCAAGCATGCTTGGTACTCACAGAGCCGTAACTTCACTCCTCGGGGCCCTGGGGCAAACATTTTCAAAAACTTTCAGTTCATGACAAAATTTCAGCGAAACCGATTAATCCTGAGAAATTAAATTTTGAAGAAGTCGTACTTATAAAACTCGATTTCTCATAAACTAATGCACTATTCAACCAATTTCGCTCAAATTTGTATTTTCCATGTGGAATTAGATACTTTAAAATGATACAAAAAAAAAAAAAACTGTATGCCTTACGATTCAAAAGTTTTCAGAATATTATTGTCCCAAAGGGGACGGATCGTTAAGACACGGTTCCCAGCAGATCACCGAAGTCAAGCATCACTGGCTGCAGTCAGTGTGCAGATGGGTGACCACTTGGGTCAGTCTGCGTAGGGACCGAGGGTGTGCGTTATTGGTCTTCGTTAAACTGATCTACGATAAAGTGCTCGACTTCGGGTGCAGGTCACCGGGCTACCGAAGCGGGGGGGGGCATCCCCTCTGCAGAGGATCAAAATTGTGATGGCATGTCTTCGGATCATCCTCAAGGGTGTTTCCCAGACCGTCGCCAATAGCCTATTGTGCAGCACTAGTGCGACGTAAATGATCAACATCAGACTATTATAAAATAAAAAATATTTACTAAAAGTTATTTCTTGCGTGGAATTATCTTTAGGTAACAGAATTTTATAATCGTGTGCAAAATTTTTTCACTTCCCTTAAAAAGCTCCCGATTTGTAGTGAAATACAAAAAAATAAAATTAACATTTGGGGGTCCAAACTTTGGATAGCTCACCCGACCCAACTATTGGGACCATATTCCCCAGATTACAGCTACCTCCTATATTACGGGGGGTTAGAAAATCGAATCTGTTGAACAAAAGTATGTTTTTGCGTCTGATTGCGAACTTAAAATAAAATATCATGCACTAATTAATTTGCATATTTGATGTCACACCCTCGACTTATTAAGATGGAGTCCTAGAACGTGAAGATCCGATCATTAAATCAAAAGTTATTCAGGGTGGTACTTTTTTGGTTCACTGTACGTAAATGTTACCAATTTACGACATCTCACTGAGGAAATATGACTAGGGGGAAAATATTCATGCTGTCTACTCCTGTCCCCCATGCCCACAGTAGCCTCCTTTTCCTCTAAATATAATGCTAATCATAAAATACCAATTTCTTCTTCAATTTGCAAAATAGGTAGTAAATTGGAAAAAAAGTAGTTTCTTTTTCTAAAATTCTCAGTTCTACTTTACTTTATTGTAGCGAATGTCAAATTTTCAGAAGGGGTGGCGCACATTATCTTCCATCTCAATTAAATTTCAGAGGAAAATAAAGTTTTTGATTTGGAAAATAGCTTTAAAGTCGAAAATAAGAGTTAAATATAAATTTTACTTGACTTTATTCCTGCGAATGTCTGAATTTCAGAAGGGGCGAAGTATATTCTTAGATTCAAAGATGAAATTTTTTTTAGTTACCAATTTCTATTATCTTTTAGCACTTTGAAATTTCAAAAGGGGCGAAACACTATGTTCGCCCCCTCATTACTATTTCTGAAGAACATAGAGTGAAAATTGGAATTAAAATATTTTTTCCACTTTCACTTTACTTTTCCAAAAGTCAAAAAACACATTAATCGCTCATAACAAAATAAAGTTTCCTACTTGATGTATAACTTCAAAGCTGAGAAAGAATAGCTTTTTTTTTTCTTCTCTAAAATTAACTATTTTAATGGACTTCGTCTTGGCGAATAACTAAATATCAGAGAGAGGCAAAGCACATAAATGTTAGTGGAATATAGAGTTTTCTTATTTCAAAAATAGCTTCAAAATTGAACTTTTTTTTTTAAAAATTACCGATTTTACTTTATTTTTGTGAGAATTTTAGAGGGACCCTCTAACTAACCCCTGGTTGGCACGCCACTGGGTCTGACGCTAGATAGTAGAGGAAACAATGTAAACCAGGAGTGCAATGTACAGAAAGTATTAACAATCAACTACATGCAGCTGTGACCTTTCCCCTTCTCTGCAAAGCGTGTTTGTCCTTATGAGAAAGGGAAATAATTCGCGAAAAGCTGTTATACCGTTTTTTACCCTTTCCTTTATGTTATAGTAGGTACGTAATTACAAAAAAGAAAATTTTCAGCAACTCTATCTTAACACTATTTCTTTCCTGCATATATATAATTAGAGTACTGTATTTTGAAAAAAAACATGATGTAGTCTCTTCATATGGGGCCCCCTTGACCGTCGGGGCCCCGGCGTAGTTACGGCCCTGGGTACTCATTTATCTACCCACTGAAGGGATGAAAAACTGAGTGAACCTTGCCCTGCCCGAGAATCGAACCCAGGACCTGTGGCACGGGAGCATGAGGCGCAACCACTCAGCCACCGGGCATACTTAGTGGAAGAATGGATATTTTGAAAATAAATGCTTAAAATTATAGGTTTTAATAATACGCTGTGATTAGTTGTAAAGAAAGAACGTTATTTTTTCTCTAAAACGAAAAAAATGGTTTTTAGTTGCAAAACATATTTTACTTGCAAGTTCTTCTGTCTTTTGCTTTATTTTCCTAAGTTGATGTTCCTATTGTTCCGCCCTTTTGTGTTTCTTCCAAGGTTCTCATTAAAGCGCAATAACGACTTTTTTTATGCAGATTTGTTAGAGAAAAACGCAACTTTGGATAAACTTCGAGAACTGGGGGGAAAAAAATTCCTAAAAATTAACTTTGCTAGAAAATAATGAACTACTGAGTAATCTAGATAATAACTAGTAATCACTTTTTGACGCACTCAATTTGAGATAAATCCACGCTTTGAATAAACCGATCAAAGATCGGTTTATTTTTTAAAATTCCGATCTGGTTCACTATTTGACGCAATACTTCTATGTTTATTTCAATTCATTTTTCGACGGTTATCATTACTGATTTTCCCTTATTTTTTTTTTAAATCTCGATATTCTAAAAATATTTATCACAAACGAGAATCTCGAAACGTACAGTTAATGAACCCCTTTTTGACGCTTCCGATTTTGTCATAAATACACGCGGTTTTATCAAAAATCTTTTTTTAGTTGTTGTCATAGATTCCATGTTTTTTTATTTTATTTTATTAGTTTTCGTATGCCATGACGACTCGCAAAGTGAGAAAAAGAAGAAATGTGTAATTTTTTTCAATGTATATATTCTTTTACGCTTTGATGAGAAAAATTTTATTAAATAATCGTTTTTCTTTTAAATACCATAATTGTTACTTTCGTGCATAAAAATTAGTCTTTTTCTCTTCTATTGACAAAAGAAGAAGAAAAGGAATGAAGTACTTTAAGAAAAGATTTCATATAATTCTATATTTCATAATAATAAATTCAAGATTTCATACCAGCAATCACATACAATTCGAAAACATTTGTGCGTGTATCATAAATGTTATTTTAATCATAAGTTTAATTTGTGTTATAAAGAAAGAGACCTTTTTTTTGCAAAAAAATAGCTCTAATGCCACAAATACCTTCAGATGAAGACGTTATTATATCAATTACTTCAAACAGATTTTAGAAACAATAGTAAAAAATGCTAAAACAACTATGAAAGAAAGATTTTAATTAGTAATATCTGAAACAAAAATAACTTTAAACTTAAATAAATTTTATAAGAAAAATCTATTGCAAAATGAATGAAATTGAATATGTTATTTTGAAAGCGCGACCTCCTATGAAATTTAATACAAATTATTCTGACGATTAATTTTATTTTATAGGTGCTAGTTCACTTTGCGTTGTCTATTTTACGTTTAATCTACTTTTTTTTTCTATTTTGTTTTCAGTTTATTCCAATATCCTGAGAATTATAATTTATTTTTCTACGTATGGAAAATCTCGCATGCAATATTTTATAGATTAATATGTGTAAAAGTTTAGATCTAATTTTTACATTGAAAATATGAAGTTAAACTTTGCTTTATAATTAACATTAGAGAGCTTAGATTCTATTTACTTAATTGTAAAACTACTATAATAAACAAAAAAAAGAAGGAAACAAACTGTAAATAAAATCGCATTCGAATAGGCAATTCATATTTTTTTATAACCGTTGTTGAACAGCCGACCCAATTATTTGGGTTTACGACTAATGTTCAACTCCGTAGCCTTGTCATTTTGAACTCAATCCAGAAGACAAAGGAACTCTTCGATTAATTATCGGGAGAAATTTGCCTTTGTTGAGGATTTTTTGATGAAACTAACACGCATTTATGTAACATGGAGAGGGAAACCTCGAAAACTTCCCACGGTCAGCCTGACGACAAAGTGACTCTAATCCATGATCCGTCTACCACTGAGGATATTTCTGGTCAGCACTGTGGTCGATGTAAGCCGGATTCGTCTCGACCAGCCATCGCTGGGACTAGAACTTGGTTCATCTCATTGGAAGCCGAACACTCTATCCCTGATCCATCGCAATGAAATGCATCTATTAACGATAAAAAACATACCGTCGTTTAACAGTCGACCCAATGTAGGTTTTACGGCTACTAATGTTCAACACCGTGACCTTGTATGTTTAAACCCAATCCAAAGGACAGGGGAACTCCTAGATGCTCAATATCGGGAGAAATATGAAATCCCGATGAAGTATGTATCGGGAGAAATATGTCTTCGTGGAGGACTTTTTGATGGAACTAACCGGCATTTGAGCTACATGGTGAGGAAAACTTCCCACGGTCAGCCTAACAGCAAGGGGACTCTGACCTATGATCCGTCTACCACTGAGGATATTTTTTCCTTACCTTGTCGATTTTTGTCACAAATGATGCAAAAGCGTGATTTTAACATTGTTCTATTCAACTTTTTCACAATTCATTCAGCCAGAGCCGTGGGGATTCACCGGATAGAGCGTTCGCCTTCCAATAAGGTGAACCGGGTTCGAATCCCATCTGTGGCTGGTCGATATGTATTCCGCATCTGGCTCGCACCGACCGCAGTGCTGATGTGAAATATCCACAGTGGTAGACGGATCATGGGTTAGAGTCCCCTTGCAGTCGAGCTAACCGAGGGAGATTTTCGTGGTTTTCCTCACCATGTAGCGCAAGTGCGGGTTTGGTCTATCAAAAAAGTCCTTGAATGCAGATTTCTTCCTAGTACTTGATCCAGGAGCTCCCTTGTTTTGGATTGGGTTCAAAATTACAAGGCTATGGAGTTTTGAACATTATTAGTCGTAAACCCAACAATTGGGTCGGTTGTTCAACGACGGTTATAAAATTAAATTCATTCAACCACAATCCTTTTCGGCCTTCCGTCAGTCCGTAGGGAATGAAAGCGCCAATCATTTTTTCATGTTTGATGATATAGTTGCGTATACTGAGCTGGATGCGGTGGGAAGGATTCTTGTACTCTCATGTACAACTCCGCTACTTTTAGTTTAGTTTTATTCAATTTCATTTCCTATCCTCTGAAATGTAACCGAGAAATCTCTCGAATTTCTGTTGATCACAGGGAACATTAAAAAAATCTTTTTTTTTTAAATTTTGCCTTGCGAAAGAAAATATTATTTCTCTTGTTAATTTCATCGTTGGTGAAGCGTCATCTTCTTTGGCAAGCTAATGGCTTTCTCGCTCTCTTCTATTTAATAATAATAAACCTTCCAGGATTATGGTACTGATAAATAGTTATATCAGGTTTGGTTTACTACATTTTATGCAGGTTTCGAAATAAATAATAATGAAAGCTTGTGCCTCCACATTTATTTATTTTGATTCTCAAACCAACTATCATTTCAATGATCGAAAACAAAGCATTATTTCATCATTACTTGAACCATCAATTAGTCCCATTCTATTTTCGGCTAATACTAAGACCCATTCTTATTTAAACTCGTTTGAATCATTATATTTTAGATGCTATCATTTGATCAGTATTTTCATCTACGGTCATTTAATCATTATTTGAACCCGCTGTATTTTTATTGGCTCTCGAACCAACACACTTTATTATATCCCCTCTCAAAACCTATATATTTTTATCAATACCTGTAACCGCTATTTTTCGAACACGCTATCATTTGATCGGTACTCAAATCGATTACCTATCAATCTGTTCTCTAACCGCAGGGTTGCCACAGGTGACTATAATTCGACTATATGCAACTATTTTCAACCTAAGGCAACTTTTTTTGCCAGGAAAAGTTAATTAAGTCACTATTTTCAGGAAAAATAGACTATTAGGAGACTTTTCTGTACTTCTAGTGATGTTTTTTTAGCATTAATTAGGTTGATAACCCTGAACACAAGATTTTTTTTTCTTAAAAAGATAAAATATGTTAAAAATTTTGAATTGCAAACTTCAGTTATCACTTTTTGATGTGCTCAATTTGCACAGATTCCATTATAAGTATATTTAGTATCTCGATCGACTTTTCAACGGTTATTGCTACGAAATTCTGCAGGATTTTTAAAAACCAAATTTTTAACGCAATAGTTGGAGTAGAATGTGTGATTTCTGAATTTGAATAATCACTTTCCACACATGTATATATATTTGCTAAATCAATTATTTATAAAAGGGAAAATTATTTAGAAAAAATATGTTTTTCTATTTTTAATAAAGTATATTTTGATGGAATTCTAGTAATTAATTTTCTTTAAATATACAAAATTTCTTATATAAAAATTTATTGCTGGAACACTAACCCTTATAGAAAAATTATCATATTTGAAACCAACCTGACAAAATGGAATGTTTTATGACATCTAAGTCATTTAATGATATTTTACTAATATGATTGAATAAATTTCGTTCATATTTAGGCAACTATTTTCATGCTTTAGGCTACTAAAAACAACTATTTTGTTCATTCTTTCCTGTGGCAACCCTATAACCCACTCTTTTTTTAAAAAAAATTCATACTAAAATGCACCTTTAATACAGCCGACTCTGCTTTGTCAATGCTGGAACCCATTATCATTGATCAATTATTGAACACACATTTCTCTTTTTGATTCTGGAACCTCCCTAACTTGATCAGCAAATGATCTCACTAAGATTTGATCCTTACTCTAACAAATTTTCTTCGTGTCAGTTCTCGAACGTCCTATTTCATGATCAAATATCGAGCCGCTGTTGCTCACTAGTCAATTAATCAACACTCGAAGTAGGATCGAATAATATTCATATGATAGCAAGTTAGAATACTCATTAATAATTCGTGGGTTTGAGTTAATTATTAGCACACTTTTCTAAAATAAACGCTTTTTTTAGTGAGATCGAGCACAATTCGCAAGATGGTAAGCTCGATTGCGGATCAAATTACAGTAAGTTCGAGGAGTAAAAGATAGTGGGTTCGATTCCTGTTGAAAAGACAGCGGGTTCGAACAACTATGTAGCGAATCGATACATAGGGTCGATTTGAATACAGATAAGAGTATGTAGGTTTGAACAATATTGAGCTGGCTAAAATCTTATAAAATGATAGTGGGTTCGAATTTTAATCTAATGATTTAAGTTTCGAAAGCTGATCACACTTGTAAACTGGCTGGAGTACAATTAAACATTTATGGGATGGGTCCGAGATTCGATAAAGAGATTCTTGGTTCGGATGCATATATGCATGCTGTCATTTATTCAATTCTTAGATCCACTCATTTTTTATTAAGACTCGAACACATTATCATTTGATAGATATTCGGTCTAATAACTTTTAATGGGTTATAGAACTCGCTATTATTGGACCGGTACTCAATCCATTAACTTTTAAATGGTCTTCGAACACATTCTCTTTTCATCAGTTCTCGAACAGACTTTCCTTAAATTGACTCTCTAATCCATTATCATTTGATCAATAATCGAATGCACAATTTTTTAATTGGAACCTGCTTCTATTACCATTTTAACGATCTTTTGTACAATATTGAACATACTGTCTTTGTTCACATCGTGGACCTTCTTTTAACGCTGGAACCCAATGTCATTTGATTAATTAAGTCGCCATTTTTATTGGTTGTCGACCCCACTATCAATTGATCAGTATTTTCCCATACTGTTTAATTATTATATGCACCCTATATCTTTCCGCACTCGAACCACTATTTTTCAAACTCGCTGTTATTTGATCGGTATCCAAATCTATTTGTATAAAATGTCTGGACACCTAGACCGCTTGCGGCCCTTTTTCTATTGAGCTTGATCTGTGTGGTGCTTCGATGAAGTGAAGGAGTATTCATGTGGATCATTGAGGTACTGACTGTGTAATTATATGCAGTAGGGTGATAAGATTATATTGTAAAAGTATGAACCTTAGCAGCTAAGCAGATATGATGAAAATGAGGTTATGTATGTGCTAATGATGTCGAGAATATCACTGCAATAGATTGGTCTGATATACTTGTCTTCAGTTGTATTTTCAAATAAGAAATTGCATTGAAATTTGCTGTTTCACTCTGTTCTCTATACCCCCTCGGAACGCACCATTTTTTCTTTACTCATTTGAACCGAATTTTTTTTATCAATTCTGAAATCCCCGGTCATTTAATCAATTATTGAACCCCCAATGTCCTTATCGACCACGAAACCTCTTGTTATTTGACAAATAATTGATCTCACGATGATTGGATCATAATTCTAACCCATTTCATTCTAGCGCCGTTTCTCGCTCAAATATCGAAAAACGGCAGCGATAAAACATCTAATGGGCTTGAATTCTGAACAATAGTTTATTCGTATATTGACCAAATGATAGTAGCAAAAGGAGGGCTTCATTATGGATTTAATGACAGTGGGTTCGAGTACCGATAAATTCAGATTATAGTTAATTATATAATGATTGATAGGAAATCAGAGGGTTTGATTATTCATTTAATGATAAGTGGTTCGAGTACAGTGAAACCTGTTTTTTGTGCGGTCTATGAATCTTAGCGGCGTTAGCACCAGTTTAATGTTTCCTATTAATGTGTATATACATGTTGTGGACAAACTCTGATTACATGGTCTCCCTGACAACGATGTATCTGGACTTCGCGATGTTCTGTTTATTTACTTCCATTAGTTCATCTATTATTGTCCACTCCATTTTCTCTTGTGCTTAAAATTTATTCCGTGCTAAACAAGTTGAAGTAAATCAGTAAAAAATCGCCTGCTGTGTTAAAATACTTAGTATTTTAAAAGTAAACCGTTATTTCCATTTTGTAAATTCTCGTCTGCGGGTATCTCAAATATTATAGAACGCTTCGTATTATACATGATCCATGTGATTAAGGATTTATTTTATAGTGAGATTAAAGGTAATTAAATTAATTACTTTTGTTTCTATTTATATGTAGTTATTTTGAATCTTATTTAATTTTTTAATCATCAGTACTCCCTTAAATGGACAGGAAGAACCGGAATCTATTACAGCAGATAAAATATATGCAGAGATCCAGATTTCAAAGAATTTGGAAACGCATTTTGTTAAAATAGATACCAATGGGGAAAGACGCTTAAAATTCCAAAACGGGCTGAGATCCTGTGTCTCACTATCGTGACGTTTACAAGCAATTGACCAGTCGACCGTCGTCACAAGAACTGATCACTGACTTTATGGTACCAACATAGATATAAAGGAGGAAGATGAATCACTTCACCTGCAGGGCGTCACGTTGAACTTGAACATTGTAGTCCGTGCTCTATGTTCGCGCCATCTAGTGACCATTTATATAACATTTTGCTCTCAATTATTTTTAAAGAATTATCAAAGAGCTCATGTTTGAAACATAACGATATAATGTAAATAAAATTTAAAAATTGAGTCTTCAACGATAGCAATGCTAAAAAAGATATTTATTTATAAGAAGCGACTGTGTGAAATATTATTTTATTAAATATTTCGTATTTTTACATTTTCTACAGTAACATTCGAATAAAAATACCAAATATCATAATAGTATTTTTTGTTGAATTTTTTTTACTTGTTTGTAGATTTCAAAGAAAATAAATTGCGATTCTTTTCGTTCAAAAATAAAAAAACGTCCCAATATTGTAAAGTCAAATCATTACATTCATAAATCAAGGGATACATAAAAAGTTTTTAGATTAAATAATCATTTGTATGAAAAATAAATAAGTCTACAATAGTTTTAAAAAAAATTATTTTGAGTTGGCATTTTTGTAATTATACCTATTGATTTTATTTATAAGAAAATTAAAAAGCTATAATTAAAAGCTATTTTCTTGCATGAAATTTACACAATTCTCATATTTGGAATTAATTGCACTGCTTTATTATTTCAGTTTTAATGGTACTATTAGTAAATTCCTTTACTGTAACTATTTATTTTTATTACAACTAAATTAGAGTTAAACTTTTATTTTCGTTTCAATAATTGAAGATAAAACTTTATTTTGACCTAATATCAAGAAAAATAAATGCTTAATTGATAATAAAATCCATTTAAAAAGCTATTAAAATCATTTTTAACAAGGTATCATACCTTACAATAAAAGGAAAACTTATATTTATTGTAATAAAGTATTAGTGCAACTAATAAAATTTCAAACTCTACACATACTATAAATAATAATAATGTATACATACTCATGCTTAAGAATTATTTGAGACATGAGAATTTCAATATTCCTCCATCATGCTTTGTCAATAAAAACTAACTCAGCCGAAAGATTGAGCTATGATGTCTTGCTAATCAATAATTCAAATTTATCAAATTGCCAAAGAAATAATCCAACCAAATGTTTAAATTATATTGGGTTTTTAAGCAATTATACTGAAACCCTAATGCAATTCAACATTTAGTTCTCAAAACTTCAGAAAATAAAGAGCTAATTGAAAATAAAATTTAAACTTCCAAACATGTAATAAAATTAACATTAAAATAAGTAGGTAAGTTTTAAAATTAAGAAAAATTTTAATATCGAAGTTTAAATAAATGCATTGAATCAATGCTAAATGTTAAAGCTTTTATATGTTTTTTTCTACCTTTATATCCTTCAAATTAAGTTCATAATTAAATAATTTTTAATTTATGTGACCTACAAAAAAAATTGTTCCATGTCTCCTTGATACAGTGTTAAATTAAATAACTATTTCAATTGAAAAAAAGAATTATAAAAATTTGACTTCTATAACTATATCTTTTAAAATTTCATAAAATATAGTATGACTATTGAAAACTATATTGGCTAATTTCAAGCAGTTCTTATAAGTTAAGAAAAATATTAAAAATATTTAAACCCACAAACATCCTATTAAATTAATATTGAAAAAAACAAACAATTGCAAATTTAAGCTTTCAACAAAACATTACTTAGTTTGTTACAATAGAGAAATAAAACATATAAGCTCAGAAATAGTGCAGAAAAAATTGCATATGATAAATATTTGACTCAATTCTGTCTATTTGTTTGACTTAATCACATGAGTTTGAATAATACCAAAAGGTTACATGGCCCTGCATACAGGGTTAAAAATCCAAAATTAATGATATAAAATAATTTTTCTACTAAAAAGTAACTAAAATTAAATAATTATATTAAATATTATATGATTATTGAATACATACCTATATTTAAGATCAGGAAGTATCAAAAATTTCTAATCTTCTGTACCAACCTTTTCAATAAGAACTCTCATTCAGCTAGAATATAATATATTCGGATTCACAATTACACTAGGCAATAACTCTTGCTTCACTGTCCGTCATTTGGCCAAGAAGTAATCTAACCAAACGTTTGAACTGTATTGGATCTTTGCCATTTCACTTAAACCCTAATATAGTTCAACATTTAGTTTACGTTTGAATCTGTTAAAAATCTGAAAATATAGCTTAAACGTACTGAGATTTTAAAAATAATTCTTAAGTAGAAACTAAAAAATAAATAATAAAAAAAAAGATTAAATTTACATGAAAAAAATACTATGTAAAAATATAATAAAATATGGGACAAAATTACTAAAAAAATCTAGTAGTTTAAAAAAAAATATTTTAAAGAAATATTTAAATTTATTATATCTAAAGAATTCATTTTAGAATAAACTATAAATATTATTAAATACATACCAAAGTGAAACATCAAACAGGAAAGGAGGAAAGTAATTCTCATCACACTCTAGAAATTATAGCAAATAACAACCATACTAATTAATAATATCAAAGTTCCAGACATTAATACAAGCATGCATTGACAACAAAAATATTACAAAATACTTAAAAATAAATAACAAAACTGCATGTAAACCTGTAACTTTTCGAGCTTCAGCTTGATGCAAAAATCACATGCAACATAAAATTAATTATTAATACATTTATATGTAAAAAAAATCCAGACGAAAAATTTTAAAGTTCTAGACATTAATAAAAGCATGTGTAGCGTATCTACCACTACAAAATTACAACTACAATTCACTAGTATATAAGACATGTTAACTCGACTCTATGTCGGGGTACCTTTTCATAGATGACGGTTGACATGGTCTATATCT
Source organism: Parasteatoda tepidariorum (assembly GCF_982258835.1). Classification (NCBI taxonomy): domain Eukaryota; kingdom Metazoa; phylum Arthropoda; class Arachnida; order Araneae; family Theridiidae; genus Parasteatoda; species Parasteatoda tepidariorum. The sequence goes on from NC_141761.1 coordinate 9,931,210, forward strand.
CCTCCCCCCACATTGGTGACCTTCGGACGTGATGTGAACACGCCTACCTTGGCAAAAACGCCCACTTTGATCTGGATACGCCTACATCGGCAGTAACGCCTACTTCGTTGGATGGTCCACATTGAATAGTTGACTTGCTACTTGTGACTGCAACATTATCCACCTCCTCGCACTGTTGCTACTCAGTCTCGAGCACACAACGTCGGCCTACATACACTCGACTGCTAAAAAGGCAACACAGGAGCGACTACAACCGTGAAGTTAATACACCTCTCACATTCACCACTCAAAAAAATACGGTGATCTTAATACAGCTCTCCCGGCTTCGCACAAAAACAGCAATGAATCAACTAGTGGCATCCATTCATCGAATTCTATCACAGATATAATTCTGGTGGGGGAGTACTGTAGCGTATCTACCACTACAAAATTACAACTACAATTCACTAGTATATAAGACATGTTAACTCCTCTCCCCACACATGCATCAAAAAAGAAAATATTATAATTTTTTTAAAAAAGAAATAAATATATAACTTAAAATAACTGTACGTGTAGATATCAGTAAAAAGTTTCCAGGCTCAAGCCAGATGCTAAAATTAAATGCAACACAAAATTACTTATTATTAAATTTATGCAAAATAAAATCTTGATGAAAAATTTCAAATATTAATAAAAGCATATATTGAATAATAAAATATAAAAATTACATATAAATCTTTGTAAAAAGTTTCCAGGCTCCAGCCAGATGCTAAAATTACATGCAACACAAAATTAATTATTAATACATTTATGCATAATAGAAACTTGACGAAAAATTTCAAACATTAATAAAAGCATATATTGAAAAAGAAAATATCATAAAAATAATTCTTAAAAGGCAAATAAAATAAATAAATAAACAAATAAAAGAAAAAAAAATGTAGGAATAAATCTGTGTAAATAGTTTCCAGAATCAGCCAGATGTTAAAATTACATGCAACACACAAACAGCTATTAAGTAACAAAGAACAATGCATGCAATTTCAATGAAAATCTTAGCACCAGCCTGGTATTAATAAAACATGCATCACAAAGGAAAATACTAAAAACAATAATCTTAGGAAATATTTTAAATACAGTCAGATATTAATGTGCATGCAACACAGAAACAATGAATTAATAACAGCTTTTAAAAGTAAAAAAAAAGAGTCTTGAAGATGACACTAAAACTCAATGTAACAAGAGAGATTTTAAAAATCAAAAAGAAATCTTAAACTTAAAGAAAAATTTCCAGGCATCAGTCAGATTTAAATGCACGCACATCACATTCATTTCATTCTGCACATAAAGAAATTAATATTATCACACACACACGAATACACATAAAAATAATATACATTGTAAAACATATATTTATCAAGGTTAAATAAAATACTTGCACAGGTTCAGTAACATAGACATTATCAGACCTGTCAACTTTTAAATGTTCTGTGGATGAATATTCCAAGTAGTAGTGAAAAGATAATAGAAATAATTACGTCAATTTGTCAATTACGGCATGATAATTAGAACAATATTTTTAATATTAAAGGTTATAATCACTATTGATTGATTTATTATTATGATTATTATCTGATTCAAAATACAAAAAAAAAATACTGAAATACATAAAATAAGTATTTATTTTTAAGAGAGGGTTAACTTAATATATAATGTGAATTCATTTTAACAAATATGAAGAAACTTGAATTAACAGAAGATTGAAGTCAAAAGGTGTAATAAATTTAAACTTGTCAAAATCAAATTAATTAATTTAACAATTGAATTAACAAATGAACAGATTTATAATTTTGATATTTAACAAATAAATTTGTCAAATATCAAAATTACATTAAATAAATTAATACATAAATGAGGTAAAAATGCTGTGTTTTGAATATGAATGGATTAGGTTAATTTAAAATACATATAAAAAATATGAAATGAAATTACATTTAACAAGATTTACTGTTCTAGAAAAGTGGTATTAAAATTTAAACAGTTTCATAAATTATTGTATAATAAATATTAAATGGTAATGGACAGAATGTTTCATGCAGTCAGAACAATTTCAATTGTGATGTAATCACAAAATTTTTATGAAAACAACATTTTTCAACAACACATGTTTACAAAAAAGTTAATAAAAATTTTTCAACACTCAGCAGAACATAGAACCAGAGAATATAAATATTTTAACGAAAGAAGTTTACAAGGATAAAATCATAACAGCCATTACCTGATATTATCCCTTAAGAAAAGGCAATATAAAGAAAGCAAATTCATACTTAACCAATTCAAGTGATAAATCTGATATTGTACAGAAAGAATGAAAGCCCTAGCAATGAAATAAATTATATTAAATGAGCTATTAACTTCTATCATTCTGTGAAGTTATTAAGTTTTATTATATAAGTTAGTACAATTAATAGTAAATTAAATATAATTACTGAATTTTAATTAATTTAAGCTATTATACATACAAAAATATTCATTTACATACAAATGTTTTAATTTAAATAATATTTATTTTATGTGCATAGTATGTATTTTCCTTAATTAATCACTTCTTCGTTATTTTAATTTTGAATCTCTGATCAGTTTATCATCATACGTAATATATTTGTTATATTGCAATTTTAAATTATATTATATATATATCGTATTGTATTTAACGTCAATATATATATTTTATTTTTCAAAGAAATTTATCACAAAACAATCATTGCAAAATTTTAAACAATAGCTTCGTTTCATCTCCAAATGCGATACAACTAATATAAACAGTTTTGAAATCGAAACTACATAATGATTAATGATCATCAATTCATGACGTATGTACTATATCAATATATAACGTATAATCATAACTTATATACATATTTAAATAGCACATGCACATACCTTTGATGCTTGAAAAAGGCTGGGTACCTTCTTCCCATCTTTTATTGCTTCTCTTCGTTGTTTCACATACCCGGTATTGCATCCTGTAGAAAAACACACTCTTGGCATTTTAAAATTGTGAATTTTAATTCACAATTCAAAAAAAAAAAATCAATTAATACAGAAAATATTTAGTATCCAGCGACTATTCAACGCTAACGCATGGAAAGAATGTATGGAATGCACTTTTTCTGATCCCTGAGAAGTAATCAGCGCCACTTTTTGAGCAACAAACCGGTTTACAAATGGCCAGCTGCTTTTCAGACTTCCGGAGGGGAAAGAAAACTGTCCTTATCCCCTATTGTAGTCCCTGGGTACCAAAAAACAAATCAATTGAAATCCTATCTTCAAGCGACTTTCAACCAATTCATTCCAAGATGCGCGTTTTGAACTACATCGAGTAGCAGCAAACTATTTAATGTATAATTTGAAAACTTCTCCATGTACAATGAAGTATTAAATATTTTTACAATTTCTTTAGGTCTAATTTAATTTAATTGAAAACATTGTCACATCTATTTCATGAATCATTGATGTATTCTGAGTTCGACTTTTTTTATGCAGCCCCTATCCACCGCATAAAAAAGGTTTTAGGTCGTATATCGTACAAAGTTATTATATGTAAGAATTTATAAAATTTTCGAATATTTTTTTGTACGATTTCTTTTATGCGGTCCCTATCCACCGCACAAAAAAACAGGTTTTACTGTACTTAATTGAGTTTAGAAAGTGTTCAATTAATTGTGAAATCCAGTGATGTTTAAATGATAGTGAGCTCTCATAATGATAATCAAATAGTAGCGGGTTCGGTTAACGATTAAAATAAAGGTAAATAGAGCACTGTTTAATTGATTGTAGATTTCTGTACAAATTATTCTGGATACCAGAAACGAAAATAAATAGTAGGTCCTATTATTGATCCAATGGTAGTGATTAAGAGAGAGAAAGTGAGTACAAGAACTCATTTAAATATAGTGAATTCGATGAGATATTTTATTAAATTAAAGTTGATGCAATAGTGGTCAAAATTATTTCTTCATTATTCGAATTAATGCAGTATATGTATCGGTGTTCGATTTCGCTACCAGTTCAACAGTACACGGTCCTATTATTATACGATTTGTAAACGAGCTTATCATCTTTAGTAAACTACTCGATCTCTCTGTTAGTACATATATCTATATAATACTCTCTTTTGTGAAACTGGGGCCCACTAGTCAATAAGAATATTCCAAGTTGCTACTATGTGATCAATAATCGTACTCACGCTTATTTGAATATTACTCGATTACCTTATAATTTGAACACGTTTCTAGTCACTTATTTTAACGCAATACTAGAACGCCCTACTCATTTTATGGTATTTGTACCTTTTATAATTAAATTAGAGCTTGACCCTCTGTCATTTAATCAATAATGCGACCGGCTGTAATATTTTTTAAAATCTAAATTAATTATCGGCATTCGAACGTTATCATTTGGACAACATTTGAACCTACTATATTTTGAACACTTTTTTTTAAACTGCTATCCTTGAAGTATTTAACGTTACTCGTACCCGGTTTCATATGATCAATAATCGAACCCTCTATCACATGATCATATCAGATCTAACTACTAATTGAACGTTACTTGATTTTATTGACAATTGGCACGTTTTTAACTTATCTTTCGCTTCACTCATTCTCTATCATACATCCTATTATTTGATTTGCACTCATCCATTATTTGATTATTAACCGAACACTCTGTAATTTCATCGTTGTTTGTGCCAACTATTAATTTAACAACTTTTTAACCAATCTCATTTGTTAAACTCTACCAATAAACGATTTATCAGTACTCTAACCCGCTCACATGTGAACGATCGAACATTATTCGTTCTTGTTATCATGTGATCAGTTTTCTAATGCCTTCTATTCATGCCTAATATCAAAGTTCGCACTATCTATATATATATATTTCTCTTACACGGCGATAAAAAAAAAAGCCTCATTACAACTCTCCGAATGGCAACGCTAGAAAATCAACCAATAATTGGCGCTAAAAATGTCACATGCCAAATCTAGATTTGGTGGCTCAACATATAGCGCTTCTAAAAACGGAAATAACCAGAGAGTAAAATATTATGTGCTTATGCGCATCGTATTTTCTGTTAAATAATTTATTTATTATATATCAGTTTATAGATGGTAACGAGAAGAGTTTTGTGGTTGCTATGGTGACTAATTAGAATGTAAATTGTTTTTTTTGAGTGAGTGTGAGATTTGTTTTTTGGAACTGCGATGCTGTAATTTTATTGTTTAGTTAATAAATCTTCCTTTTATATTAAACGTGATAGTAGTTTCCTTAATTATTTGATTCGAAGTCCTTGGAGTTTGATTTGAGGTCAGTTTATTTTGTATTTTTTGACAAGAGAGAGCATTCTCACCAAACGACATTTCTTCCGAAATTCAATGTTTTGTTTATGCAGGGTTTTTCCATTGCAATTCACTTATTTAAATTTTTAATAGACTTAATTATAGTCAAAATTTTAACCTTTTTAAAGAGATATCAGTTTTAGAAATTTTATCTTAAGATTTTATACTATAGCACATTTCTAATAGGTTTAACGAATTACATGCCATTTATTTGAATTCAAATTTATTTTAATGACTTAGTATTTACTAAAAAGATGTAATTTTTTTTTTTTTAAAAAGTTGTTATATGGATTTGAATGATTGTTTTGAATTCTTAGAATATTGTGCATTTGCAATGTACCCAAGTTAGTAGCGAGCGAAGCGAGCTTGGTTTGCGAAGCAAACCATATGAGATAGCGTAGCAATTTTCGGGGGTTGGCGAGCGTTAGCGAGCAGGGGGCACAGCCCACTAGTTATTTGAAATACTTATTTTGTTACTTACATTAAATAGATTACCTATATAGCGGTAGCCGATGCTACTATCATTTTGTTAGTAAATAATATTATCCAATATTACTTGATCATTATTCGAGCCTATTAAATGCGAATATATTCAACGTCATTATATTATAACATTATTTAAACTGCTCGATTTAGCAACTGTTAACTTTATACTACTTTCTAGTGTTAAACTCGTACCCACTTACAGTTAATCTGCTATTATATGCTCGAGCCTACTATTAATTGAGTCCTTGCGCTACAAAAAGACCTAACTTACCCTCTTGTAACCTATGGCGTCAATCTTTATGTCGTACGGCCAGCGAAACTGGCGTATGAAAGTTAAGTTCTTCAACATAAGTATGGAAGTTAATTTTTGATGATAATTAACTACTGTGACTTATCGCAAATCGTATTAGTTAAAATATATCTATCTCTCGTCTACTTCTTTTATTTAACATATATGTATAAGTTAATTCTGGCTTTAGGAGTCTTTCTCCTAAGCGGACCCGTCTGCTCAGAGCTATATGTCAATTATTTCCCTATCTAGCTAAGAATTCCTGTTCTCGTTGTGAAAGATGACACCCACACAAAATACATTTTACTTACATCAACTGGTTTTGCATGCACAATATATCATCATAGTATACAATATATAATCATAGTATAATAACTATTTTCTTCATATTTTAGCATGTATTCATATTTCCATAGTGTCAAACATACGAGATGTATCAAGTTTTCCTCAACGGGATTCGTAAACAACCTTTCTTCACCATTCTGTAAAATTTCTTCTCACTTTTAGTAGTCTACTTCAATTTTTCAAACTGATCACTGAGTGCCTGTGTTTTTCTGTATTCTTGGAGAGAAAAAAAACTGAAGATCCATCGTCAGAGTGGAGATGCCTAGAACAACACGAGAAAAGTTTAATTACACCCCTTAAGAACTTTCAAACAAAAGATTTACTGAAGGTGCATAAACTCAGTTTGTATACCTCGAGTGTCCCCGATTCCCCTAAACACTATGTAGGGGAAATTTTAAGATTTTCTAAAAAACGTGTCGGTGTAACAGCAAATGTGTACTACCTCAAATACAGCAATCCTTCTCTGCAGAACTAAGACAAGTTTTAGACGCTGTCTATCTTCACTCGCTCTGTTTTCTCGTTTCTGCAGAGAATACGGATAGTGGGGGGCAGAGGGTGAAAATAACTAATGACGTCATAGCAACAGATCTGGGCATTTAACAAATAAATTAAATGAAAAATTAAAAGAAATTTTTATATTTGCTCTAGTTTAAATCTAGCATTAGTTAGACTCAAACTACTAAGGAGATTTATTTGGTGAACGAAACCGGGATGTGTTAAATTTCCATTTATACATATATTCAATGCAGTTATATTTGATATTTTACAATTAAGATAATTTACATATTATTCTCTCGCCCATTCATTGCTCATTTACTTGTCCTCCCCAACGGCAAAACAACTCTTGATTTGAATTTGCATTTTATAATATATTTCAATTTATAGTAAATTTGTATTTTGACTTCAAGTTTACTATGGGGAAAAATCAATCATAAAACAGTGTTAAGATTAGCCTTTGACTAAGAATTTTAAAATTTGGCTAATACTGAAGATATTCATTTACTGGCTAATAATTTGAAGTCCTTAGGTTAGCCCCTGTATCTATCAATATATATTTTTACACACACACACACACACATATATATATATATATATATATATATATATATATATATATATATATATATATAATATATATATATATATATATATATAAATAAATATATATATATATATATAAATATATATATATATATATACAGGGTGTCTCAGTTAAGCGTTTCAGAACTTCTAAGAGGGGTAGGGGGCATCCTGACGACTCGAAATCATATAGCAATGTGGGGTCGCAAATGCTTTCGTGAAGCGGTGACGTACACAGAAGCACCATAAAGAAAATAGACCGTAAGTGAAAAATCGCTATAATAATATATAATAATAATATAAAGATATAATATATTGAAAAAATTATATGGTACATGGGCCAAAATAAGTGTTCGAAGTTTCTACCACCTGCTACAATGTACACCTCACATCTCCAGCGCATGGACATTCGAACATTCTGCAATACTCCAGGCATATTTCGTAGGCAGCTACTGCGATTCTGGCAACCAGCATTATCAACAGGGGTGTCATAAACCAGTGTTTTCATATGACTCCACGAAACAAGACATGATAGGTCGGGTGACCAAGGAGGCCATATAATTTTTTCAATGTATTATTATAGCGATTTTTCACTTACGGTCTCTTTTCTTTATGGTGCTTCTGTGAACGTCACCGCTTCACGAAAGCATTTCCGACCCCACATTGCTATATGATTTCGAGTCGTCAGGATGCCCCCTACCCCCCTTACCCTTAACTGAGACACCCTGTATATTATATATATATATATAAACATAAAAAGCTTCAACTGATCTTAGTAATTCTTTTACCTAAATCTTTTTCTTAATTTAGTATTCTATACAAAACGCTCTTTCTCACACTTTAATTTATTTTTGGCTTCAAGTCATGCATTGATTAGCATTTTATCATTTTTTCCTTTTGCTAACTCGTAAGAAAGACTTTTATCCCTTGACCTATTTAATAGACCAATTAGAATTTTTAACATTTCCTATGGATGGGAGATCGTGTAAAGCTAAGGGTGGTGCCGCTAGTGGTTAAATTGCTCTCGCAAATCTTCCGGGTTACTGCTTCCGATATATTTTTACGCCGCAGATTGAAAAAACGCGCCATCATATTATTGCATCATATCTTTTGCAGTATTTCACATGTACCGAGTTCTTTCTCTCAGCCTTTAAACTACAGCATTATCATATTAATATTATAATTATTAGAATATTTTCTAATTAGGCTAACTTAAAAAGATATTTTTGGCGACATTTTATTCAAATGTAGCCAAATAAGGGATAAAACACAAAACATGGCAAACCTTAAGAATTATTCACAATGAGATATTAACTTTCCTAAATTTTTTTTGGCCTTACGACTACTGAGAATCAATACATTTCTGAAATCTCTTATGAATGGTACAATTATGTTTAGATTTGAACCCAAATTACAATAACAAAACTGCATAGAATATTAGGCTTGTTCACACGTCGCCTCGTAGTCATAACATAAGCGGAGGGATACACCGGTAATTTTCTAAATTTCTTCCGCTATAAGGACGCTTGTTATGGATGGTATTTTCAATAGGAATGTAAACAATCTCGAGCTCGGCACCTACTCTAGTTCCGGTTATAAAGTTTGCAGCTGCTTACTACATGTTATTCTGTTGGCGATGTTTTCAAACGGATAATTTCGTTTTCAATAAAAGAAATAAATTAGATAATTTCTGAGCTCAAATCTGCCGTATTTCCTAAGATATTAGTGTTATTATGTAATTCTGGTGAGTTTGAAGTGAAAATTTGCTTTAGTTATTTAGAGATATGTTGTTAAAAAAGGTGACAAGGTTGCTAGATTTTGAATAACTCGCTTTTTTGGCAGTCTCGATTTGGCCTCTTTCCATAAGTTTATTACTGTTTGTTCTTGTTGCAAGCTGTGTATCATCTTACGTTGGTGTTAACACTTTTAGTATTGTAAACACAAGTATTGTTAGCATTGTAAACATAAGTAATCAAATACATTGTTTGCAAGAATCTCAAAACACAATGATGCCAAATGCCTTTAAAATACAACTGAAACAGTAACCCGGAAATTTAGGCAGTCCCGAGCTTGCAGCGTTCCCTAGAGTAGAAAACACCATCCATTGTTTACATTAGGCCACCCATCCATAGTCCCCTAAAACGAAAATTTTTACAGATTTATTTTGCATGACTTTCCCTAACTTTTAAATTGAGGAGTACTTTGATTTTATGTCACTTGGATGATTGTTCTTTTTTTAATAATTATTAAGTAAATATTTGATGCCCTCTTCCCTTGCCTAAGACCTGTTTTCATCCTTCCTCTCCCTAACTTTTAAATTGACTTTCCCTAACTTTTAAATTGAGGAGTACTTTGATTTTATGTCACTTGGATGATTGTTCTTTTTTTAATAATTATTAAGTAAATATTTGATGCCCTCTTCCCTTGCCTAAGACCTGTTTTCATCCTTCCTCTCCCTAACTTTTAAATTGACTTTCCCTAACTTTTAAATTGAGGAGTACTTTGATTTTATGTCACTTGGATGATTGTTCTTTTTTTAATAATTATTAAGTAAATATTTGATGCCCTCTTCCCTTGCCTAAGACCTGTTTTCATCCTTCCTCTCGATTGATTTTTTCCTCATTGATTTATTATTTTTTGAAGTTAAGAATCACAGATCTGTATACGTTTGTCCGGTATACCTAACACTGATTTTTTTAAAACTTAAAGTGCCATTGCTCCTGCTGTTCCCAATACTGCCCATCGGGGTGAAGGATTGGTTACGTTTGTGGTCATGAATTCGTTCACCCCGATGTAGTAGTACCCTATAACGCAACAGAACCCAATATATCTGTGACTGAAAAGTCCTATCTTAAGGTATAACTGGTTTTGAGCTTTAACCGGATAATCTTAAGGATTCTGATAAACCGATTTTATCAGAATCCTTGGTAAAAGTCAAAATTATTTTAAAGCAGACTTTGGGCTTTTAATGAGCCAATTTGGCGAATATTAGGTTTTACCGATAAATCCTGACATTTACTAGATTTCGAGCTTTTACAGTAACATAATCATTCTTAGACACGCTTAATTAGCAACTGTACAATCTTAATGCTTTTCTCATCATTTCGCAATAGGTTTACAAATTACAATATTCTTTTATGTGACATAACGACACAAGAATTTTAAATTATAAACATATTCTGACGTACTTAATATGCCGCATTCCATACTAAAGCAGCTTTGTTTACCAAATCGTTTTTTTTTCTCGTCCGGTCAAATCCCCCTTTATTTATTTTTTAACTCTAAGATTCTGATATATGTTATTCGTGATCGAAACACATGAATACGCCCTCTAGCGGGGCACACATTTTTAGACCATTATTTATTAGATTTTCATTCAGTACCCTCAAAATAACTGCATAGGTAGGACATATTTTTTTTTCTATTAGCAAATAGGAAACAAAAATTTCTCTAAGCAAAAAGCTGATGAGCTTGACAAAGCAATCTAGAACATCGGTAAATCTTTTTCAAACAGAACGCAAGTAACATATCAGGAGCATTTTTCCATTAATGCTTTTCTGATCAACTAACATCATTTCAGTGAAATGAGAACTTTCGAATTCGGGATAACATACTATTTACGGTAGTATATTACAGTAAAATAATTTTTTCAATTCAATGTAAATTAAAATGAAGGTATTTAAGTCCCTTGTCTACTTCCTCTCAATGAATAAATATGATTTTAGATTATGCCCCCAAGTCAAAATTTTTGATGGTTTACCATTGCTGGACAACATAAGTAAACATCACTTCAATGTAGGAATTTGGACTGATTTATGATGGTCCAACATAAAAAAATCCCAAATCGTTTTGATGGTCCTTGTTAACGTCAGAAGCGCCATCTATGAAAATTTAGTGTGTGTGTAATGAACCCGAAGAACTCGGATGGGAGAATTGAGTTATGTGAATTGTGACTAATAATTACAGTCCATTTTCTGAGAACCTTTTTTTTTGTATCGAGAATTTGTGTGAAACTGAGCTGTCGTCGGACCCATTGTTGGTCTGTCTATCGGAGTTATCAGTTGTGAAAATAGTGGATAATATACCTAATAAAAGGTACGTGATTTATTATTTAGTTAGTGAAATTCAATATGTTTAAAATTGCTAAAAAAGAGGACTATGTTCGGCTTGCTGTCGAGCTTAATGTAGACATTTCTAATCTGAAAACTATTGTTGATCTAATTACAGCAATTCAGAGTTGTATAAAAATAACATTGAGTTAGTTGAAGAGTTAGCAAATAACATAATTGAAGAAAGAAAAAGAGATGAAATCCGATTAATTGAAATTGAAAAATTAAAAACTGAAAGAGAGAAATCGGAACATGAGCTCGATAAATTGCGAATCGAATCTAGAAGTGAACTACCTGTTGATAGTGTGAAAAACGAAAGTGTAGAATCTTTAGACTCTCTCATTAAAAGTGTGAGGACTATAACTCTTAAAATTCCTAATAGACCAGAAGGATGGGGATATTTCTTTTCGTCATTAGAAAGAGCTTTTATTTCAAAAAGTGTACCTGAGAAATGTAAAGCCGAGATTCTCCTAAATCTGCTTGGGGAAAAAGCCACAAATGTAATTACATACATTAAGGATGACGAATTAGGAGATTCTAAATTTAAAACTATAGTTTTGAGAGAATTCGAGTCATCCCCCCAAATCTGTTTAGAGAATTTTAGGAAAGCGCAAAAAATGACTAGTGAAAAGTACGTGCAATTCGCGTCTAGTTTTATAACGAGTTAGGAATATTATTTAAAGTTAAAAAATGTAACTGACTTCGAAACTTTGAAGCAATTAATAGTATCTGATAAAATTAATCAAACACTTGATAGAGAGGTTACGTGCTTAATAAATGTAAGACAAGCAAGTTCTTGTTTTAAACCTGTAGAATTAGCTAGGGAGATTGATTTATTCTATACTTCTAGGGGGAAACCCGTAGTTGAGAATGCTAAAATGAGTTATAAAAATAATTCGAAAACTATGTCAAAAGTGTTTCTAACGGATGTAAAAAATACTAAATGTATTTTATGTGATGAAATTCATCCTTTGTATAAATGTACTATTTATAAAAATATGTCCGTAAGTGATAGAGTTCGTTAAATCGAAATATTTATGCTTTAACTGTTTAAATAATCATAAAGTGAGTGAGTGTAAAAACAAAATCTCTTGTAGCATTTGCAAAAAAAAGCATCATATTTCTCTTCCGCGAGAGCAAAAAATAAATAAAGAAATAGTTTCGAATCAAATGAGTAATGAAAATAGGAACATTCAATTCTTCGGCACCAGTTTTCCAGATGCCAGTCGTGTGTGAGGGTGGAGAAAATATATTTTCTTCTACTACTATGGGTAAGGAATTAATAACAGTCAGCACTTTTGTTTGTTTGATTAAAGATGAATCAAATAAGTGTTTTGAAGTCTCAGGATTATTAGACGACGTGGGAGCGAAATCTAATTTTATGAGTAAAAGGTTAGCAGATTCTCATAATTTAAATAGGTCAAGTACAAATATAACTGTATCGGGAATAAATAATATGTCTCTGAGCATAAAATCGAAAGTTAATCCTACTATTTTAAATAGAGATAAGAGTTTTGATTTAAACTTAAATTTTTTTGTAATTCCTAAAATTACTGAACTTACTCCAGCTAATCCTCTTAATGTAAATGTTCTATCGCTAAATAATATTAAACTAGCAGATGAAAAATTCTTTATTCCGAGTCCTATTGATTTGTTGTAAGGAGCAGAACACTTTTATTAAATCTTAAAATGGGGTCAAATTTTCCTTCAAGATATAAATTTAAGATTGCAAAATAGTGTTTTCGGGTATATTGTCAGTAGGAGTCTTCCGGCCAAAAACGAAAATAAAATATATTATGGGCTCGTTACAGATAATTTTGAGTTAGAAAAAACATTAAAAACTTCTTGGGAACTAGAAAATGTAGAGAGAGAAGCTGAAATTTGTGAAGAGCATTTTCTTGAAAATTATTCAAGAACTGAGAGTGCCCTTTAGAGAATGCCCTTTAGAGAAGATCCGTCGTGTCTGGGTGAATCTAAGAAAAAAGCTGTAAAGTGTTTGAATTCGTTATGGAATCGCTTTGCTAGAGAACCTCAATTTTGAGAACTTTGCAAAGCATTTATGCTAGAGTATTTAAATATGGGTCATATGGAGGAAGTACAAGAGTTTGAAGAACCAGATGTGCAGTATTATATTCCTCATCATTGCGTGTTTAGACATGAATCCAAAAGTACCCCTTTGGGAGTTGTGTTTAACGCAAGTGCATTAACTTCTACTGGAAAATCATTAAATTGTTTACAGTACAACAGAGGTATAATTCAGGATGACTTATTGTGCATCATGCTTAGGTTTAGAAAACATCAATTTGCCTTTGTTGCTGACATCAAAAAGATTTATCGCATGATACTTGTGGATCATAGCCAAAGAGATTTATTGAGAATTTTATTTAAGACAGAGATTAATGATCCAGTGAAAGTGTATAAACTGTGTACTGTTATCTATGGCACAAGAAGTGCTCCCTTTTTGGCAACTAAGACAGTGCAGCAGTTAGCCAGAGATGAAGGAAGAGACTTTCCATTAGCATCAACTGTGCTGTTACATGATGTTATATATGGATATATGGATGATATAGTCTCCGGTGCAGAGAGTTTAAATCAAGGAGACATTCAACAACAGCTTATATCGTTGTTAGAAAAGGGAGGAATGGAGCTTCATAAATGGTCAGCTAATAACAAATTCCTTCTCTGTGAGGAAACTAATGAATCGAGTTACTCATTTACTAATGAAACTAAAACATTAGGTGTACTTTGGAAACCACAACAAGACAGTTTTGGATTTAACGTAATTATTGACCAAAGTGAGGTTTTTACTAAACGAACGGTGCTTTCTCAAATCGCACAAATTTTTGATCCTCTTGGTTTGTTGGGACCAATCATAACTAGAGCTAAAGTGTTTTTACAAAAACTGTGGTTATTAAAATATGATTGGTGTAATGCTCTTCCAGTTAAAGAAAACTCCGAATGGCACAGTTTTCTTAATTCCTTGAGTGCAGTGAACTCAATCAGTGTCCCAAGATGGTTTCTCAGTGAACAATTTCTCATCGTAGAATTACATGGATTTTCCGTTGCCTTAGAAATGGCGTATGGTGCAATAATCTATTCTAAATCTATCAACCTCTTAGTGACTCAGAAACAAAGCTACTTATCAGTAAATCCAGAGTAGCTCTTCTGAAGTGTGTCTCAATACCTAGACTAGAGTTCAGCGCAGCAGTTCTATTAGTGAAACTAATGAGGAAAGTATTAAGTGCCCTGCAGCTAGAGGTTTCTAAAACTTGTTACTGGACAGATAGTACCATCGTTCTGGCGTGGATGAGAAAAGAGTGTAGAGACATAAAGACTTCATGTTGCTTCAAAACAGAACCCTGCCGACCTTGTTTCCGGAGGTATCGATCCATTGAAACTTAAAACATGTGACTTGTGGTGGAGTGGCCCCCTATTTCTACGGCAATCGTCAGTAGATGATTGCACAGATAATATATCTGTAGAGTCTGATGAACTGTTTCTTCGAGAATTAAAACCACCAGTAATTAGTGAAATTTGGGCCCTAATTAACACATTTGAGCCTCTAAGTGTCATTAATCAATGCTCTTCTTACATGAAAATCTTAAGAATTGAGGCTTGGTGCAAGAGATTCTTGCATAATTCTTTGAATCCATTGCATCTTACCCGTGGAACATTGACAACAAGTGAACTTTCCCAAACTTTATTGTGTGTTGTGAGATACGTTCAACGTACTTCATTTGTGACTGAAATTCAGTGTTTGGAAAAAGGCTTACCAATACCTAACAATAGTAAACTTTTAGATCTGTGTCCCTTTCTAGATCAAAATGAAATTCTTAAAGATGGTGTCAGACTTCAAAACAGTGACTTAAGTGAATCTCAAAAACATCCAATGGTTCTGCCTACCAAACATAATTTTACTGATTAATTATGTTCATATTCTTTATTTTCATGCAGGTGCCAAAACTACATTATCGCTTATAAGATCAAAATTTTGGATTGTTTCAGCAAGTTTTTCTTGATGTGCAATCACATCTGCTTTCCTTAAAAATAGTCTTTAAATAAAAAAATAAAATAAAAGGAGAAGATTGTTTATTAATTTGAGCATATAATTATTTGTTAATAAAAGCAGGTGATTATTTTATAAAGAAGACAGTTTTTTTTTCTCTTTTTTTTAAAATTTTGATTCTGTTTTTTCTGATTCCACTGCATTTTTTTTTCTTTTAGGATAAATGTCTCACTCAATAAATTATTTCTTTTTATTCATAAATTTTATCATTAAGTTTTTTTTTTTAAATTCCGTTTATTTTATAATATCCTGTCTCTTGGTGGTTTTAATACTTATGTTAGTGCCTTTTTTAAATATCGTTTCCATTCCATAATTTTCAAGTGTTGTTTTTATTTAGATTAATAAGCTTTCTTTTCATCCTCTCCCACAGTATAATTAGGTATGAAATATATTGCACTTTTTAATTATTGGTTTTGTTTTATATTAGTTAATTTGGGGATTTTAATTATTATCAAAAAATAAATATGCAAATTTTGTATTTTTTAAACTTGTTTTTCTTGTCTAAATTTGCAAATGTTTTTATCCTTTTAAATGTTATTTTTCAACAATTTTTTTTAATTTAGGAGATGTTTTCTTTTTTTCCCTATTTTTAAATATGCTTAACTTTTTCCTTGTAATTTCGGTTTGATATAACATCGATTAACGGCACTTTTGGCCGATCCAGAAAACCGGGAAATTCAGACATCCGGGATAGCGATGGTCCCAAGCATCCCGGTTAATTGGTTCTCTACTGTACAAAGTTTTTGAACCTTGTGCACAAAATTAAAAATCTCGAATTGTGAAAACCCGATTTAAAGACATAACTTTAAATACTTTTGAAAAAAATATAAGTGAGTTTGCAGACGATTCCTATTTAGAAAACTGGTTTGATATTTATTGCTTTCATGAATGGGTTTCAGAATTTTTGCTGTAACTTTAGAAGTTATTTAGATATTATCTTATACTTTGTTTCTAACTGCTCAGAATAAAAAAGGTTATAACATTCTTTTTTCCTTAAAAAAAAATGTGTTTTTTTTTAATTTTTTTAGGAAAAGCTGTCTAGTCTTAGAGGGTTAGGACTAGACAGGTGGAATTATCTGAGAAATAAAAAACTAAGATTATTTAACAATAAATTATTTTTCGCACAATTATAACATTAGTGAATTAAGTAAAAATTACCCAAGATTTGAAAATTCTGTTGGTCGGGATGCTTGAGGCAGGAGTGACCCTTTAGCCCTTCATCTTGTGAAGGTGGATCCTTGAGGTCCTTGTATCCTAAAAGTGAAAGAAGAGAATTAATACTGAGCACATTGCTCAAGTGATATCATAAAGTGATACATTTTCACAATAAGTAGATAAAAAGAATAAACAAAGTATACTTCTTGCGAGAAGTTTGTCAAAAATTTAATTGTACATCTCAGGTACAATTCACTTTCTCTCTCAACATTCTCACAGTTCACTTTTACTAAAGCATAGTCAAGTTTGTTGCAAATCAAGTTGATTTGTGTCAACGCTTTCCTACAATTACACGTCAGTGTCTTTCTTTTTGTATTTTTCGTAATATATATATGATATATGGTTTAATATATATATATTTATTAAGGCCATTTTGAGATATTGCCACAAAATAATTATTCACTATATTCGTGCCATTGATTTATACTCAGATGGTCAGTGTTAAATCACTTGTGAAAAAGTGAGCTACTGTCTTAAGGGAGGCAACGTCAGCTAAGTTTTCGAACTAAAAAATTGAGTCGAAATTTGCGGCTCTGAAGTCTAACGCTTTCTTAAAAAAGTTTCGATTCAGTTTGTTAAAGTGGTGATCAAAACTGTCAATCTCTAGGTCCGTGTGTTATGTCTACCTTTCTCTGATACTAGTGAGCGCCAGTTATCTCTCTTAAAATCTTGTTCTGCCTTCTTGTGAGTTTCCCAAGCTCACTTTCTGAAACGTTACACCATGCTGGTGAGGCATAGGTCATGGATTGGTCTAATCATGGAGGTGAAAAGTAACTTCCTCAGTTTTAAACTCAGCTTTTCGCTGTACATTATTGATTGCAGTTCTAAAGTTGCAGAATTGGCTTTTGACGTTTTTCACATGATCCGACCAAGTCCGTCTGTTGTTAATGAGTAGACCTAAGTATGTTGCCTTAGTTACTCTTGGTATCACATGATTCATGAGTACTGGTTCATTATGCTCTCTAATTGGTTTCCAGTTGTTCTGGGTTACCAATAGTTGGGACTATTGAGCATCTTTATCGTATATCTTATCTTGCAGTTCTTCTATAGACATGTTCGGGTTACTTAATCTTACTATAGTTCATTCCACCTTAAGTTGGCACTGCAGGGAAGGGTAGGATATGTAATACTCCGTCTTTGAAAAGTAGTTCTTCTCTATTTTGGAATTAATTGCAGTTTAAATGCGCGTTCAAATATAAATAAATGTTGTATAATAAGAAAAGTTTATCGTGAAACATACATTCGAAGTTTTTCATGTTTAAATGTATTTAACTTATAAATATCTTCTCAGTAAAGAGAATGTACAAAGAAGAAGGTGTTTTAGTTTGGCGCTGGATTAGTTTTCAAGGCCAAGGAATTGGCACGTTGACTAAGTTTTTACACTGGTCAGTCAGCTAGTTCCATTCTGCTTGCCTATCTCTTGTGCAGTCCTTTTTTGCTTTCTTTCACTCGCATCGCTTAATTGTTCTTTTTTTTTATTTTATTTTTTTATTAGTTATTAACTGTTAATTTGTTGTTTTTTACTGGTTAGTTATTGTTAACTCCTTTTTTATCGTTATAAATTTTTTTTGCATTAATTGTTAATTTGTTGTTTTTTACTAGTTATTTAAAGTTAGCTCGTTTTTTATAGTTATAAAATTTTTTTTTGCATTAATTGTTAATTTTTTTTTGTGATTCCTTGTTTCCTTCTTTTTTTTGTAGCTAATTACTAAATGTTAGCATGTTTTTTTTGTTAGTTTGTATTATTTTCTTACTTATTAATGGATAGCTTTTTTTCTTTTGAAGTTATTAATCTTTAGCTTGCTTTCCTTTTTTTTTTCTGGTTTAAATCGGATTTTTTTGATTTTCATTCAAATACACTGTAAGAACTTTGATTTATAATTAGAAAAACTTTATAAATGTTTAATCAATATGAAATTAATATTAAACTATATTATAACAATATTTTAGAAGATTTAACTACCTCAAACAATTTTTCATTATAATACATAGCTTTGTATGCATAGCAACTATTTCGAAACAAATGCATGATTGAAATTTGAAGACCAGATGAAATAGAGAATTTAAAGAATACTTCAACTATTAAACCAAAGTTTCAATCAGCAAACCATAATTTTAATTTAAAATTGTGATTTTCTTTCTCTTGATTTTTAAAATGACAAAATAAATGTAACAGTCTGTGTTTATAATGTAGTCATTCATCAAAAAATAAACAAATATTTAATCTATAAATTTTTATAGCAAAATATTCATTCTTAATTCCAAATCAAAATAGGTAAGTTAAGCTAAAAATTGGAATTTTTTTTCCTCAGAAAATTTCTTTCTGATAATGTCAAAGATGTACACTGTAAACATGCACACTGTTACCAGTTAATAACCCTACTGCTTTAAATAGGGTTTAAAGGGGAAGAATGACACTGTATCAGAAAAAATATCTGAATCTATCAGCATTTTTATTCTATTTTTGGCAAATTAGGGCAATTTTTTTTTAATATAACCTCAAGCTTTCGAAATATACATTTTCCACCAATAAAATATAATGAAGATTTTAACTCCACGCTTTTTCAATCAAAAGGTAGAATTTAAATTAGCATTATTTGTATTTTTTTTTGTGAAAAAAATTCATGTTTATTAATTACTTTCTACAGCTATGCAAGTTTATATTAAGACAGCCCTGAATGTTTTCTTTAATCTGCACTTTCAATTTCAAGCATTAAAAGATTTTTAAAAATGTAATTTCTAATGTGTTGGAATTTATCACACACCAAGAATGAAAGTAATTTCGTTAACTAAAATTAATTAATGCAACACTTCATTTAAAATCAATTTTAAAACTAAGAAAAGAAAATAATAAAAGTATCAATAATTTTAAATACTGTTTTTTAACTTTTCAAATCAATATATATAAAAAAAAAATCTGTTGATTTAAATCAATGATTTTAAAAAAAAAATAATTTGATTTAAATCATGATTTGCAAATGAGAGTGCAAGAATCTCACTTATCACAGCTCAGTGGACGCGTATGCAAACTCACAAGTATTTCACTAAACATTCAAAAAGATTGGCGCTTTCATACTCTATAGACCAACGATGCTCCGAAGTATCCTGTGGTTGGATGAATTGTGGAAATGCTGAATAGAACAATGTGTAAAGCACGCTTTTGCATACTATGTGTCAAAAATCAACATGGCAGAGAAAAAAATCTAATTTTTGAAAATGGAAAATTACACACTTTTTAAAAAACACTCAATGAAAATAGCACCTTTAAGGGCTTTTAAAAAAAGAAAAAAAGCACCTTTAAGCATTTTTTAAAAATGCACCATGTTATTATTATTGGGTTGGTAGAAAGTATTTTTTTAAGAGTGAAATAAAACATAAAAAAAATGTTAAACTTATTCAAGTGACACTTATTTAAAAAGAACACAACTGCTAGCTCCATAGCTAGCTAAAGTTATTCCATATTTATTAAGTTAAATCAAATAGTATAAATAACCAAAAAGTAATGCTTTGAATTAAACAAAATACATAAATAAATGAAAAAAATATAATATTTCATTAAAAATAAATAAATAAATGAAAAAAATATAATATTTCATTAAAAATAAATAAGTAAATTATCCTAAAATAAGAAACAATGCTGCTGGAAAATGAAAAATAAAGGAGGAACTTATTAATCAATAAAATAAAAGATAAACTTTTTAACAACTAAGTCCCACTAAAAAAAATACATCACCCTAAATTAATAAAATACAGTTAAACTCTGCTGAAGTCCCGGACATTGTGAACGAAATGCTCGCTCACGTGCCTTGCCATACACATATATCATTTTTTGTGGATATAGTGAACCAAAAGATGAAAGGAAATTGGATATTCTGAACTTTTTTCTGTCCTTGAGTGATTTTTTCCTTCATTTTTCGGTAATTTTGAAATTCCAACATAAAATACATATACCAATTTTTAAGACCTCTTATTGAGTGAAATGTAGCCAGAAGCATTTTTTCTTATTTGCTTCTTTTATCTCAGTTTTTCATCCCTAAATTTTTTGCACGCAAGACGATGAGTAATAAAAAATAAAAGTGAACACATTTTTTGTTACTACATATTGTCTTTTAATCATTTTTGTACTTCTTTTCATTGGTCATTTATTTAAATAACGTGTAATAAAAGGGAGCAGTTTGGAAAAATTAATTAAAATTGTTTGCAGTATGGATAGAATGAACTCCCAGTTATAGTGAACTGAAATTTCGGTTCCTTGAAGGTTCACTATAACGAGGTTTGACTGTATTATACAATAATATGTAATTAATTGAAATTAAATCATATTTAACCACTTACAAAGTTTTTAAGAACAGAAGAAAAACTTTTAAAGATTCAATATGCCTAAATTTTCTATTTTAAAAAGAAATGAATCAAATAAAGATGGAACCAAAGAATTGGGTTGAAAAAGCTCAGAAGAAAACATCAACAATAAGAAGGAATTACTTGAGATAGATGGCTCTTTTTCCACAGACTCAACAGGATGACTCGTTGAATGAGGTTCAAATTTGGACAAAGCACGACTTGAAATCTTTGTAGTAGGTCTAAGTGGCCCTTCTAACCTAAAATCATGAACATTTTGTTATTCTTCGAATTTAAGGATTTTTAAATATATATATATATATAGCTTAATCCAAGCAAAAAAACGCTTACAAAAATTGAGTATTAAATGAAAAGATATAAAAAGTTAATTCCACGCGAGTCGGTGACCAATCGCTATTGGTCGTCGACACACTAGGTTTGAGGAATAAGTGGTCACCATAGGTGCCCACTCTAAAAATATTTCAAGACTGAACATATTTTTTTGATAAATGAACACAATCTAGAATTATTTACTAGAATTTTCAGACATTTATAGTTCACCGACTTCAGAATGTACCTTTCTATAATAAGGACTTATATATTAAATTAATTATCAAGATTTTTTTATATTCATTGTATTAATTTATTTTTTACAGCAAACAAGATAAAAATTACAGCTAACCTTGTACATCTTTTCACATCAACCACTGAATAATAAACAAAAATTTTTTTCTAAGTTATACATATCTCTATTTATTTTTTCACTTCATCATTATTTATTTTTTGTCCTATCTCCATATTTTTTTTTTTTTAAATAATAATCTCAATTTAACTTGGGCCAGCATTAAAAAACGCTTTAGATACACTAATATTACAAATTTTGTTTAAGCAAGTAAGTGTTGAAGTTCCATCTCATTCTTTCATTAATGAGCTACATCATTACTTGATCATTTCACAGAAATTTTAAAAATTTTCAATGTTTACATTAAAATTAACATATTTTTTTTCTTTAACAGCAAAAATTTGTTACATTTTTAAGGAAATACATAAATTTTAATATTAAAAACAAATTGAAAAGAGATATAAATTTAACTTTATTTACTGATTTTTCTTTCAAGACTGACTTCAGTTTATTTATGAAAATAATTAAAAATTTCCAAACTATAGAAATAAATAAGGTTAACGAACAAATGTTAATAGATTTCAAAAAATAAATCTTAAGATTAATTAACTGAGCAACCTGAATATGCAAACTGAGTTATAAATGTTAAAATATGAGATGTTTGTTACGTATTTTACTTGAGAGGAAAAGAATTAAAAATTTCAATCATTAAAAAAAAAAAAATCAATAAGGGACAGCTTTGTTGTTGACTAAAGATTTCCAAAAAGTCCCAACATCTTTTGTTGTGAAATTTTTTAAAGCCTGTAATTAAAAAATTGGTTAAATAAATATCAACTCAATCAATATAAGCTAAATTTAAATAATCCAATTCCAATTTCTTAAATTTTCAATCCAAGGGGAATAAACCCTTTTTCAAAAAGACATATCAGATATCTAAACAGTTTAAAATAGCAATCTAGTTTAAATAATAACATTAATTTTAGAACTATTTAATGTCATTCTCAAATAAGTGAAAACAAGAAGAAAAAAATTATGAATTTCTTAAAAAATTAAAATAAGTGATATTTATTAATATTTTATATAAAAAAATTAGGTTATGTTTTCAATAGTTTATGGACAACTTTATTTTATATTACTTAAATTATTTTGTTACAATTAAACTGAATGAATTTATATGAATAATATAAAATTTAACTATATAAAATAGTTTTAAAAAAAATCTGTTTGGTTTAAACCACATAGGTCTTTATTCAACTATCCAACCATCTATCCATGTTAGAAATTATTCCAAAAATATATGTTAAATAAAAATAAACAAAAAATTTAAAATTTTTAGAAAATTTTATTAAAAAAAATTATCATTATTGAATGAATCACTCACTGCCTCATTTTGGCCACAAGACATCAATGAATGCCTCAGCTCATAAATTAAATAAGATAGTGCGACTCTATCATGCGTCACACCAAAACATTAAACACTTAGACATTTAAAAGCCACCATCTTATATTAACCGCAAAAACATTGCTTTATATAGTTTGTCTAAAGTAAGAATTCCCCTAACCATTTGTCTGGGCTTGTGGGGGTGACTATGGTAATGAGGTCTAATCAAAGAATAAAACTAATTGACAAATTCAGAAAAAGACAAAATAAGTAAGTAATATTTAAAATAATAAATTAAAATCGAAAAGCGCTTAAAGCAGCTGAATCCAAATTTGTTTTATTTTAATTTATAAAGTCAGAAATACAATTCTAGCAGAAAACAACAAAAATTTTAAGATATGTGTGTTAGCAGGACAGTACTTCATCAGGGGACACACTGCCAGCCAACACACAGGAGCCTTTCAGTTGTCAGTGGTGAAATCAAAAACTGACTGCGGTCTCTTAATGGAAAATCAAATAAGTAAAAACAATTAAAAAAATTGAAATGTAAATGCAAAGAAAAATTAATGACAAACAGTCCCAATTTAAAAGTTCACATCCTATGATTTAAAAGCACACAGACTAAGATCTAATAAAGAGACTCCCACATATAAAAAAATATAAATAGCCAAATCATTAAGAAAACTTTAGAAATAAGTCAAGTGCTGACCCTTTTTTGAAAATCCTGAAAAAATCAAAGAGAAAAACATTAAATGAGTAAAAATTTAAAAAAAGTGCTGCCATCTACATGGGGTAACGAAGTATAACTATTTCAAGTGGGGTCGTTGCTTAGAACAGGTTTTGGCTCGAGTCGACGAAAGAAAGGGAATCCTTTTCTTCGCCCTATAATGAAGAGAAGCTACCCTCCCTGAAATGCGCTATTCTTGGTTCCATAGCAGCAGACGGCCACAGACTTTGTGGTGGGCAGAGTTCATATCATAGACAAACTATACATATGCTTAACATATTAACCAATGTTCATAACGAGTACAAATTGGTTTTACAAGTAAAACTGATTTAAAATAAAGTTTAAAATAATGGCCACTTATTAATCTAAACAATTAAACATATTATAAAATAAAATAATGAACACGTTGCATTCAATTTTATAACAAAAAATTTAATCTTTAATAACTAGTATGAATGAGCATTAGAATTGTCATAGATTAAACATCAAAAACGCTTATTGCACTCAAAAAATTTTAAAAACTAAATAAATTAATATCTAACTATAATTTTCACTCACATTTAATTTAAAATATTTGCTTAACAGACCAATTGAAATCCTGAAATTTTAAGATTATTTAAATAAGTTTTAAAATACACGAGTATATAGAAAATGAATTGCACAAACTCAAAGAATAACCAGTAGTCTGTTCAGGGTAAATTTACTACCGTTTAGCGGTACCTTCACAAAACCAACTTTTGAAAAAACGGTAGTTTAACAAAATACTTTAAAATAAGTAAGTTCAAAGATTCTCCACCTCTCAAAATTTTGTTTTTGTATCCCCATAAAGAAACTATAAATTCTAGAGTTTTTTAAAATGAAGCTATGAGATTCTCTCTCTATAAACTTTAAAGGAAGACAAAATTCAAACATTATTCTAAACATTTGAATATTATCTTCATTATTGTAAATTTATTCTAACAGATCTTTATTTTTGTATGAAAAGTTTTCTTCTCTGTGAAACTTTTTTCTGTATGACCTAGTCGAAAATTTTCTCATAATGAAAATAACTTATTTCTAGTACTGTTAAATGCAAGTTGAAATTTAGCTATGAACAATGGATTTTTAAATTTGGAAACAATTTTAAGCCCGAAATTTAACAATGGCGAAATTATTTTTTAATACATGGACAAAAATATATAGAAATTTACTAGTCATAGATGATTTTTATTTGTAATGACAATTTTTGAAAATAATTTCTTATTTTACCATATTTTTGTGTTGATTTTTTGATGTAACTTTTAATTTTCACAAATTATGTCTAAATTTTCACAAAATAGGTACCTCTAAAAGAAACCTAGACAGACCCCATATAACCTTATCCTTAAATCTCATAACAGTTTTGAGTCATTTGTAAAAGCAGATATTTCTTTTAAATATATCTTAAAAAAGAAAACTCCAGAAATTACAGCTTGATTAAATGCCATTGTCTTAGTTGTTTAACACAAAACTACCTTGCAATGTCTAGTTTTTAGACTAACTAAATGAGAAAAGAAAAACCTAACTATTTTTAAACACTTCGTTCAGCATTTAATAATAATTTAAATAATGCATAGTTAATATTGAGTTACAGTTTATTGCTACTCAATAATTATGTAATGCTTAACTTTTACAAAGTCTAACTATGAGGTTGGAATAGCCTGGTTGGTAGGGCACTGGAGCACTAAGAGTTCGTGGGTTCGATCTGCGCCGGCCGAAGACTCCTGGTGTAGTAAATGGTGACTGATGCACGTTAAATCCGTCGAGTCACAAAGTCCTCCATGTTCCGATAACAAATCATACCTCTGGGAGTACTGATACAGGAGTTTCATTGTATTCTGGATTATTTCAACATTACAAGGCTACGGAATTGAACATTAGCAGTAGTCGTAAACCCAAAATTGGGTAGATTGTTCAACGACGAATATATATATAAAAAAAGTCTAACTACGAACAAAAAAATTTTGAGATAGTTTTGATGTCTTTAAATCTAACCAACCACAGTTTTTATGGGAAGTTTTACCAGCAAAAAAATTCCAAACTCTGAAGAGAATAATACACAATTCATGTTTATTATTATTTTTAAGAAGCAAATATTTTCTACCTGTGCTGTTTTATTTAAATACGATCTCCTCCCATTTCAACGTTCAGTTCATAGATATAAAGAAAACCTTCGAAAGATGCAACCATCACACACGGAACATTTTGTATTCTGAAATCATTAAATAAAATTAAACAATGCAATATGTAATAAAAAAACTGGACAATCTCAACATTTATTTTAAATTTTGAAACTTTTATTAAGCACAAAATGTGAAAATAAATGTTGAGTACAAAATGTTAAATGGAAAAAAAACAAGAAAAACATGAGCTTTAATTTTAAAAACACTATTTCCAAAAAGGAGTTTTAAGGAAAAAATATATTCATAAAATTTAAATTTGTAGATAATTTTGCTCCCAGACGACAGACTTTAACAAACCCCCAGCTTTAACAAACTTGTTTTTTATTATTATTTCATGGCAGTAAGTTTTAAAAAATAAAATGGCAAGAAATTTGTATAGTTCTCATTTTTCAAGTACTTACTTTTCAAAAAATTAGTTTCTTACCCATCAGCATAGGAAAAATTCCAGTAGATTTCATGAAATATTATAAATTTCATGATAATTTTTGCAAAATGTACTAAATATTTTACACATAAGGAATTTTAGAGATTTTTATAGTAATAAAAATAGAATTTTTTTTAAATATTTTCCAGTTAGGTTTCCAATCTAATAATGATACTGATGACTACCATAAAAATCACACATTTAAACATGGCAGAGAATCTTATCAAATAATAGATATATAATAACACAGTTTATTTTTAAAATAATAGTATTTAAATTATGAACTATTTAGGAGTGAGAAAGACTGTTTTAAAATATAATTTTATAATTCTTTTTTTTAGAAAAATCCTGCTATTATATCTTTATTAAATTTCCTTTTCTTAGAGTCATTAATTTTTAGATATAATTAGTGAGATATGCACAATTCTGAAAATGGCACAAAAATTAAAGAATTTCTCAAAAAATAAGGAGAACTAGTACACACAGAGAACATTTCAAACAATATTTTTCAAATGGTATCTAAATTTAAATTTTTTTTTTACAAAAATGAGTCATTTATTTAAAATTAAAGAAAACATGTTTCAGGATAAAGGAAAAAAACAAGACATATTTAAGTAATATAAAAAAAAGCATTTACTACCTCTTGGCTCTGAGGCTAAAATATTACAGGCAGCTAAAAGCAATTCTTTGTGCAAGTGGGCCACTTCTTGCGGACATAGACACAATAGTCCTATCATTCCTTTAGCAAACTGTGAGGAATATTCATTCACAACATTCTACAAAAAAAATCAAATTAAAATCACAGCTGGGTTAAATTATTATCTTAATTTAAATTAAAATAAATTTGAAATTAATCTAGGATAATATTACTCAGATAAATATAAATACAGTGCATGCTGCCTAGTAAAATCACATCCATTTTTAGAACACTTGATTTTAAAAAGCAGCAAATTTTAAAAACCAAAATGTAGGAAAAAGTCATTTCAAAATTGAATTTTAAACTAAATTCAATTGATTAAAAACAAAATTGATTACTACATTTATGTATTATTCTTGCAAAACCTACATTTGACATTAACATGAGCAACATTTTTTAACTTGCAGGAGGATTTTAAAATATTATATTTGATAAGCAAAATTTTAAATTAAAGATTCACCATAGTTTGAAAACATATCAGAGTTTCTAAAACATTAAATATCCTTTTCTTTTCAGTAAAGTTTATTTTAAGAAATCAAGAGTTCTTCCTAAATCCATTGAAGTTAGATTCACTTTATTGAATGATTGAGGATCCATGACATTGAATGATAGGCATTTTACAATTTTTCTTAGCACATAAACAGTTTTCTTTTTGACTCCTTTATACTCCCTTTTTCCTAATTTTTTTAACTTTTGCCCTTCAATTTCAACACAAAATACAATCAAAACCAGTAACTTTGTTCATAGACAACAATTTATTATTTATATTTATTCAAAACTTGAGAATATAGAAAATTCTAATCATTCAAACAAAAACAGCAAAGTTTTTCATTGTTTTAAACAAAAGCCATACAAAATTTTGTCTTTACATAACGATAATAATTTTATTAGAAGATGGTTTTTACATAGTTTGATATTAAAATTATTCCGTTCTAGCTGAAATAATAGTAAAAAGCAGCTAATTTTACAATTCAGTGAGTTTATAATTGGAAGTTCCTGTATTAATGATACAGTTAAATCACAGTAGTAAAAAAAAATAAAATGCTCAGAAATTATTTTCTATTCACAACATAATAAAATGAATTCAATAAGCAGAAAAAATTCCGGTAGTCAAAATAGTTCTAACAAAATTAATTTCCTCCTTCATTGTGAACTAATAAACAAGTAAGCAAGGAAATACGGGTGGAGGGATTAACCAAATATATCATCATATCAATCCTTTCTTTTATCTGGCTTGAAAATGAATATACTCCATTTTTATTTTCATTAGCTTGACTTTATGAAAAATATTTATTAAAAAAAAGTAGAGAATGATTCTTAATATATTAGTCATTGACCTACTCACTTGATATATTCTAACTAGGTAAGCCAGAAAAGATAATGTTTTTATCTGTGCATGCATAAACTTCTTTGTTGAAAGATGGATTGCTCCTAAAATAAAACAAAACAAAAAATAAAATTTCTGTATACATTCTGCATTTTGGCTGCTTTTTTTCCCAAAGAACAAATTAAATGTATACAATTTAATGTTTAACTTTGTCCCACAGAGTCATCGAACATAAAATTCCTTCACAGAATTCAATTGAATAAGTAAAAAACAATACTGAAGAGTTTTACTGTATAAAACCACTCTGACTTGATCATTTGGTATAAAACATAAAACAAGTAAAAAAGAAAGACATTAAGGTATATCCTGCATGCAAGTAGTTAATTCAAAAAGTTTCTCTTGATATTTTCTGCAATATTTTCACTGTAAACATTATTAAAATGAAATTAAAGTGACAAGTCAGTCAAGGATAAAACAACAATCAAAATCAATAAAATAGATTTTGCAGCAAAAATCATGCAAGTTGACAATTTGTAATGTACCAATTTGATGGCCTAGTTTGAGAAGTGGTCAGTATTTTAAGAAGTGATACAAGAGTGGTGTTAATTATAGTCTTGGTATACCTAGTGGGCTGATCAACTTAATAAGTTACATTGAACTCCATAGTAAAATATTCGTTTCAATTAAGAAAGTTTTATTTTTAATAAGTGTAACAAAGTAATAAAATACATTATACAAGATATCGTCAATATTCCTTAGAAAATTTTTTGAGTTGAATATATAACATTGTTTTAAGATATTTTGAAAAAACTTACACTTTGCAATATTTTTGTGGCAAGTCTTTTCAAAGAAAAAAGAAAAGACATTCCAGCTTCAATCAAGGACAAGAATAAAAACTGAGACCCATAAAATAAATCTGATTTCATTTGGATACAACAGTTGTTTTATTTAAAAAAGGATTAATAAGCTTTTATTTTTAAGAAAGATTAAAAAATATCAAATTTTCTGTGATATTGACAAATATTTCTAAGGCTAACTATTTCTTAATTAAATTATGAGCTGGTTGTAAGATATTTAAAAAAAATTATATTCTAAGTTTAGATGATTTGATCCAAACAGAATAAGAATTAGAAAATTATATATCCACATTGAGATGCATTTTATCAAAGAGAATACTTTATTGTTATCTTATATAGGACATGTTGCAAATTAATTGAAATTTTATTGGATGTATGAGTTTTTCTATAAAATTAGAAAATTGTTTTTTCATGACTGTACTGAAATTAATCAAAATTATATATTTTAGTGATATTTCACATAGCTAAATTTAAATTAGTTTTTATTTAGATACAAGAAAATTTTAATAAAACAAATACTTTATTGCAAATATGAGAATAAATGCCAGATAAATCAAAAGTTATGTAAATATTAACAATGATCATTATCAACTGAAAACTGATTCTAATTTCCGGAATTTAAAGCATGTGCAACATTTTTAATACTTCCAGAGATTTCTTAGTTATCTTATATAGATAAATTATCATCTAAGAGTAATTTGGCAAACAAACAGGGATGTAGGTAAGGGGGGTGTTCAGGGTGTTCAAACACCCCCCACTGTACAGAGCAATGTTTCTTTTTTTTTTTTAATACTATAGATAATATTTCCTTAATTTTGCAAACTTTTTAAATGTTTTATTTACTGAAAAAAAAATGTAGAATTCCCATGACATTTCATTTTGAGGCTTTTATTAGTCTGTAACAGAAATAAAATAATCACTGCTGCCTCTTTGCTACCCATTCATCAAGAGAGCAACAAACGCTTATCTTGAGTGATTAAATTAGATAGCATCCCTTCCCTCATTGATTTACCACCCACAAAACTTCTCCCCTCAGAAAAGTAGCCAGCCCAGCTCATATTTCTCTAAGGGAAAATGTTCTTCCAATGGGTTCTATCTTATCTCATCTACTTTTTAAAATATCGGCTGTACACAGATCCTATTTACGGTCATAAAATGCATGCCTCAAACAAAGAATTCTCTTGGATTTCTAGGACTGCATATATATGTTAACCTTTTCAAGACATAAAAACTTCCTTGGCAATTTTTTCGGTCATTCTGTCTGGGAACTTTGTTTTAGACACTCATCCTAAAAGCTCTAAGTTTTAGATTTTTCCTTTTGTTTAATGTAGCATTTTATTTAAAATTTCGTTTTATATTTTCTTTCTGATTAATTTTTATTTGTTAATTTCGTCCGTTAATTTTTAATTTGTATTGTGTAATTCTGTTTCTGTAAATGAAATGTGATCTTTCATTGGCTATATAAAGAACTTGAATCAAAAATATTGGAGGTAAGCAAATATTTGTATTAAATCAATCTTTCCGCATATATGTAACATTTATAATGTTTTTGTATTTCCGCATATACGTAACATTTAAACTGTACAACAAATTGATTTATTTAGTAAATTTGATTATTTATGCATAATTTTATTTTTAATTCCCAATTTTTGTTCTTATTTTATGATTAGGAAATCGGACTTAAAAATTGTTGAAGTTTTAAACTGAAAATTAAAACAAATTTATTATAATAATTCAGTAAGAATTGAAATATCTATGTTACATTTAATTTTATAATAAAACGCAAAAATTTTATAAATGAATAGCTGAGAGTAATTAATCATTCAAACTGTCTTAGTATAAATGTGTAAGTTGTAACTTAAAGTTTAACTATTTTTTAGAAAATTAAAAAAACTTTCTATTACTAACTTTCTTTTCTTGGGATCTTATTGCAAGGGAAGTTACTTATGATATTGAAAAATTTTAAACGATAATACTTCATTGCATAATCAAAAGTAGCGATATATATAACAGCTTTATAAAATTAAAACAAATGTCATCAAACCTTTAAATTATCATAAAAATGACTGAAATTGTTAATTAAAGAAACAATTCAGTACTTTCTAAGAATGATTTAAATCAGCTCAAATAGATTTTTTTGTCTACTTAATTTCAAATATATTTATGGCAGAGTCGAGCCCCCTTTTTCTTTAGCTATTATATGCCTAGACCTTGTGAAGAAATCCTTAAAAAAGATATACGCCAACTGAAATTTAGTAAATAATGAATATTTTACCCTAACACAACAGATTAACAGGAAACCTTTACACCCACTTATTAAATAATATCAGTTTAAATTACAAAATATCAGAATAGTATCGAAGAGCTTCTAGCCTGTAATGAAAAAAATTATTAACCAATAATAAATTTTTCATAATAATATATTTTTCATAATTATAAATTTTTCGTAATAATAAATTCAACGCAATTCATAAATTTTCCGTATAATTAAGATTGCGACAACATGTTCTGAACTAAATAAAAATTACGCATTTAATGTTTATTTTCAGTGATTATACATGCATATATAAATATATATAGCAAATAAAATTAACAATAATTACGCTGCACTAAACTAAGTCTGACACTGAATAAAAAAAGAAATCAAGTTAAATAAAAGAGTAAACTACCTTAAAAATAATACTTTAATTCTAAGAGTTTGAAGATATTTTATGCTTTGACTTGAAGTATCCAACGCCTTAATTATGATTTATCGTCAACACAACTAATGAAAAAAAATCTTTGTTTAGCAAAATGTTTCAAGATTATTAAAAATGTAAGGGGTATCATCTATTTCTCTTTAAAAATAAAATTTAAGTAGAAATTGCTTTAAAAAATATCATCAAGTCATTATTGTCGTACATGATACAAAAATTTAAGATCAAAATGGTAAGAATATTAATTATATTCCATTCTATGGTGAAGCTTATACAGGAGTTGAAATATATATATATATATACTCTCTCTCTCTCTCTCTCTATATATATATATATATTTAAACCCTGCTTAACATGTATATTATATGTGTGTGTGTGCGTATAAAACATTTAAACACATAATGCATTATACTGATAAAGTAACGAAAACTTGTTTTTAAAGTCCACAAACTTAAAAGAATTAATTGTTTCTCTGACATTTAAATTTAATTTAGTGTGATAAATAAGGCCTGGATTTTGATGACATTTGCATTTCTTTGCATTTTTGGACATTTTTTGTCCTTTAGAGCATTTTTTTAGATTTATAGGGCATTTGTTTTAAATTATGCATTTTAAAGCATTTTTTAAGTTTTTTGTTAATTTTTTCCAATTTTTATTATTTTTTGGGGCATTTTTATTTCATGAAATGCAAGATCTGTCTTATAATTTGTCTTGATTCAGATGATGCTGCATCAATTAAGATAACGCAAAACGTGTTGGTCTCTGATAAAATCGAAGGAAACTTAACATTTATCAAGTCTAACTTTGCTATTGCGTCCTCGACAATTACAAGCTAGGAGAAACAAGAATTGGAACTTTGCGATACAATAAATTATATTGACGTAGTAAGTCAAGTTTTGCAAAAAGCAAAGGGAAAGATAGCACAAAGTGTAGCAGCTAAATTGAACAAAGTTTTGGAGAAGAACACTGGCTTCCAAGTAATGAAGGTCCCGCAGTGGACTGATCGTTAAGACACGGTTCCCAGCAGATCCCCGAAGTCAAGCATCACTGGCTGCGGTCAGTGTGTGGGTGGGTGACTCACTTGGATCAGTCTGCGTAGGGACCGAGGGTGTGCAGTATTGGTCCTCGTTAAACTGTGCTACCGTAAAGTGCTCGTCTTCGCGTGCAGGTCGTTGGGCTACCGAAGCAGGGGTGCCATCCCCTCCGCAGAGGATCAAAATTGTGATGGCATGTCTTCGGATCATCCTCAGGGATGCTTCCCAGACCGTCGCCAATAGCCCATTGTGTAGCTCTAGTGCGACGTAAATGAACAACAACAACAACCAAGCAATGAAGAAAATCTCTAGGATATTAACAGGTGAAGCAATATCTTTTCAAATTGAAGAAGATTTGTCAGTAAGTGAGACCGTCTTTTTCAAGTACGCACCAATAACATCAGTAGACGTTGAAAGAAGCTTCTCCATTTATAAAAATTCACTTTCAGGCTAGAAACGCTCTTTTACATTTCAAAATATCAAAAATCATTTAATAATCCAATGTAATTCTGACATTTAGTAATATTATGAGATGGAAGTTGTTATATTCATTAAAGTTTCTATACAAAATGAAAATGTTTTGGAGTCAATACATTTTCCTTTTTTTTGTTGTTATTTTAGGATATAAACATGTTTTTCAAACTTTAATGAACGTAGAACTAGTATTGCATTGCTTTACATTTTTTATAATGACTCATGATAATTTTAAAGAGTAAAACATTGTTTTAGTTCAATATTTTTACTTTATTTAAGTCATGTCATAAGGCATTTTGAGCACAATTTTCGCATTTTTAAGGGCATTTTTGCACTTATTGAGGGCATTTTTTGCACTTTTTAAGGGCATTAGTTGATATTTTTTAGGTCATCAAAATCCGGGCTCTAGTGATAAGTAATTCTTTAAATGTTGAAATGCCTGCGGCCACTCTATCAAAATCCAAATTTGATAGTCCGCGACCTTACGAAACATGGATTTTTCATTCAATTTATTTATGAAATATTTTGAGGCTTTGTATCTAATTTTTTTTTCTTGTGCTGTATATCTTTTGTATTTATTAATAATTTTTTGTTACATTATTAGAGTTTTACACCTTCTAGTTAGTAACGTAGTTCAACAGGATATTATTGAAATAAAAAAAAACAAAAATTTGTCGTAAGATATATTCATTTACCGACTTCTGCGAACATACCAATATCTACGAGTAATTTTCGATAAATGCTACAATTTAATGTAACTGCCATTGAAATCTGATATCATAGAATAAAATGAAAATTTTTTTAAAGTTTATTTAACACCATTATTATTAGCTTTTTGGAATGATTTTACACATTGTCATTTTCCTGCGTTCTCAAAATAATTAATATAAACTATATTATTCTATCTAAGCTGTTTAATAAAGTCTTGTGATTAATAGCACAAAGACTAACTAAAAATGAAATGGAACATGGAAGTAAAAGCTATAAAATTACAAATTGTAATTTTTCTGGCACTTGAATGCCAAGGAATAATTGCAAACTGTTAAATGCCTGTTAACTATTGTACATTGCTCTCTATAAGGTATTAATTAGAGTAACCTTAATAAACTAGTATTTTTTAAAAAAAAATATAGTATTCCAATCCAAAAGGTTAAAAATTTAAAAAATAATTCCTATGTGTCGTATTTTCTGAAAATTACCCATATATTCTACTTTGTAAAGAATTCATTTTTTTATATATTATTTTGGCTGCTTAAACGCATTATAATTTGCAGTGAACAGATGAATTTTTATTGATATTTTATACGTGAATTTTTGACAATAACGGTGGTTTTGCTTTAATGTTCTTTTTATTTGAATTTCGCTTATGTCCCAATCGAAGGGAAGCGATCAACGACGTTTATGTCTTGCCTTTATTTTGATCTCATTTAGATCACTGGTTGTGATTCTTAGTTTCAAATGAAGCTTACAGTGAAAATTTCTGTATTAGATTATTTTATCAAAACCAAAATGAGTTTACTTGTATGTATGTAACTGGTTTAATTAAATTACATCTAGTTAATAAATTCTTCAATCACAAAACACCCCCCATGAAAAAACTATACCTACGTGCTTGCAAACAAAGAGACAGTTATTAAAACTTTATCATTTCATAGACTATTTCAACATTGAAGCATAGTCGCTAATATTAAACTTTCTATTGTCAAAAAATATGTGAGTAATATTAAAATTAAGTTACCTCTGTTGAGCTGTGGGTTGTAAAGTAATAGTTGTCATTATCTAAGATATTAAATTCTTCGACATCTTTATGAACACTCATTTTATATAGCTGGTACATCAAGACAACAATTATAGGTAGCTCTGCCAGTGCCTTTAAGGAAATAGCTTTTAGGATTAAATTGACCTGTAAAAGAAATCAAATATATGAACAATATATATAAAAAAAAGATAAATCACAAAGTAACACTTCTTAATGCTTGAAAGTATAGAAGAAAGTAATTTTGTAATTTTTAGTTTAACATTTTTCCTTAAACACACATAAAACTCGAGAACCATGTTATTTAATTAGGTCAAGACAACTACCAGTTAAACTTTATAGATACAATAAATTGTTATGCCTTCATTATGTATTATAAGCAACAAAGTATGACATTTATAAAAGGATGGCCGAGTTCAGGGACAGGGAGCTTTTGGAGCTTGCTCCAAGTCCCTCCGGTTTCTGAAAAGTAAACGATCATTTGACAGTTGACTTTTTGAATAATCCAGTTCATATTTTTCATGTGACATCATTATTCCTCATTTAATAATTCTTTTAACAATATTTTAAATAATTCTATCAAGAAAAACAAACTACAAGAAAAAAAAAGTCAGAATTGTAAAAAATAAAAAGATACAATTCACAATTTTTGGAAACCTAAGGAACATTCTTACTAATTCTGGCTTGATCCTTCTGTTTAAAATGCATCAATCATATTTTCAATTTCTTAGTTTCATATGAATTTTTATTTTTTTGAAAAGGATAAAATAAAAATAAAAAACTGTCAGTGTTTTGTTGAAAATACTTGCATAAAAAATTAAAGTTTATTTTCAAAATAGTTTAATTCAATACAAAACTGTTTGTTAATAAAAAAAATTTAATAACTCTAATTGTTAGCTCAAGATTAAAACAATAAAAAACATTCTGTTTTTGAATTGTATTGCTAGAATACCTAAGAGCAAGTTCCAAAACCTCCAAGGCAGAGAACTAACCCAATGTAAAAGGACACAGGTAATGTTGTAAGTTAAATAAATATTACACTAATACAGTGTCTCTTCAATGACTTAACAAGGTTATTTCTCAATTTTCGTAAGTCATTCAAATTGAAACATAATAAAAACTTATTTTGAAGAATAAATTTCCAAATTCTAAATTTAACTTAAAATTTTTTTTAGCTAGAATATGTAATTAAAGATAGTTAAGTCAGCTGCATGTTTTAAAAAAAAATTATAAAATATTATAAATGTAAAAAAACAAACAATTTTGATGCAATTTGTAGTCAAAAGAAATTGTATGTAAATCTTTCATATTTATTTAATTTAATATTTATACTGTGAAAGATTAATAATGCCTGACATTGTAAAAAATATTTTAATTTTCAAAAAAATAAAATATTATTATAATATTGTTATCATTAAAATTAAAATATCTTCAGCTTAATTTAAAAAAAGTTTACTCTTAAAAACTTTGTATCAAAAATGCAACAAAAAAACTAAACAAGTAGAGGTAATTCAAAACTGTGGGATAAGACATCGAACAAAGGATAAAAACTCTTAAATAAAAATTTTAAAAAGTTAAATTTTTTAAGGTTTGTACAGTATCTATTTAATCTAAAATAGTATAATTACAAGTTAAAATCATAGGTAGCTCCATAAGTTATTCAGGGGTGATTGTGAGCCCAAGTCAAAATTGCAGAAAATTTCCTGAGTCTTTTTTTAAAAAAAGAAAAATGTTTACATTGAAAAACTAGAAAAAAATTTAAACTAAGTTTGTTTCCTTTTTCTCAATATTTCTGAGTTTACTTAAAATATATTTAAAATTTTACACATACTATACCATTTACACATACCTATGATGACCTGCAGAAGTAATTAAAATTTACAAATATGTCTTTCTTTCTTCAGTTTAAGATTATAACTATTTACTAATAAAAAATGTATCTGTCTCTCCCTTACAAACAAAATAAACTGTGTTTTTAAGTTCCACCTTTGAAAATTTGATTTTCGGAAGATTCTGTGATCAATGATTTTTTAGAAGTCTCGACCTTCGATCTCTGGAAAATTCCGGATCACTGTTAGCGAAAAATCCGGAAATCTGGATTTTTTCCTGAGCACAATCAGCCCTGGTTATTGTAATTAAGTTGATAAATCAGTAGATTAAATTGATACTATTTAATAATTGAAAAACAGATTCTGAAGATCAAAATTAATGTTTTCTGTTGTTTCTCTCTTCCAGTCCCTGCTCTTATAATTTATTTAAAATTAATGTTTTAAATTTGGAGTATATTCCCTACTAAATGTTGAATCTTATTTTGCACTGAAAGGGTTTAGCTTTAATTTTAATCATTTTTATCCCAACAAACTTTCCATAAAAAAAGAATTTAACTTGCATTTATTTTATTAACTAGAATATTTATTTTAAAAAAAATTTAATTATATGAAAGTTAAAATTTTTTAATGTTAAAATGTGTGTTTAAATGGACTTTTGCATTATGTAATATGATAAAAAAAACATGAATTTTTCCTTTGTTTTTATATTTATTTCTATTTATCTGTTGTTTTCTCATAAATTGATTCTGATTTTCTGATTGTGTTTTTTTCCCCTGGGTAATCAGTTTTTAATTTCAAACATTTAAAAGTATTTAATTTAATGCAAATATATTACAAGGTTAACTGATAAAAAGAATTTAGTGCCTAGAACAATGATGTTTATCAAACAATTACTACCTATAATTGCTGTCAACATGCCTGTCTAAATTCTTAGGCATGCAACCCTTCATAGGTCAATCTGCTGTGCATGTGGCCCTTCAGGTCAAAAGGTAGTGCACCTATTATAATAATAGTAAAATTTTTCCTTAACTTTGAAGGCTTATACAGATTGAAAGCATGCATATATGATTTTTTTAAGCGACGATAAAGTAAATGCCACTAAAAATTTACCTGAAGTTCGAATTAGTTAAGCAAGAAAAAAGATTACAAGCAAGTTTTAGAATTAAATTATGAAAAAAATGCTCCTCACATTAAATTTTTAAATGAAGTTACTTCATAACTTTTTTTATTTTACTTGAATATCATTTTTGAAATTTAATAGCACTAAGAATAATAATGAAAACAATTATAAATTGCAATTGAAGTCCTCAAAATTAAAATATGAATGAGCTTTAAGATGTTTAGAAAGAAAAAAAAGTCCTTTTAATGGGCTCCTAAAACCATATTTAAATTTAAGGCTTTTTTAGGAATGGAAACCCTTTTATACTTGTGAATAAGCTAATTTTTAAATATTACCAAAGCTACGTCAAATAGTTTAAATTTTATAATGGTTTAGCCAAATAACTATTTTTATTGCTTACTCAGGAAATGAAAGAGAAAAAATACAATAATCTAATCTACATGCAATTAAAAAGGCTTTTAAACACAAGACTTGAAATTTTCATATCATATGAACTAATAATTATTTTAATAACTAAAAAAAATTGATTCACAGGCACTAAAATTATTTTTTCTCACCAACTCAGTAGTTGAATCTGTTCCTTTTTTCACTTGTCTGAATTTGAATCGGTGTTATGGTAAATGTTTCTTTCAATGAAGGTTCCAACGTAGCTGCGGATAAATCCTTTACTTTTGGAGTAGGTCGTGTTTCAAATATATAAGATGCAAGTAATTAGGCAGTTCTGTGTAAGTATTCTTTACACAAAGCAGAAACATCTGTATCTAAAAATAATTGGAAAATCACAAAAGCTTAATTATTTTTTACAATTTAGAATATATTTTCTTCATAGAATCAGTATGTAGCATGATAATGTAACCAACCGATTTCATGATGCTATTAAGAATCATACTAATAACAATCATACATCATACTATTGCTCTTTCAAATATTTTGCCTTTTTTAATATAATTATAATTAATATCATGATGCTATATGATATGATAATTATATGATATAGTAAACACATCATATAATTATTATAATTTCATATGTTATCACAATAAAGTTGGAGCTTGTTTTATAATTACAAAAATGTATTCATATTGAACAATGCAGAGAATTAAATATTTATACACCATATTTTTTCTTCTTCAATAAAGAGTTTGTCATAAGCCAATTCTGATTAAATAAATAAAGCACACAACAAAAAAAAGCATCCACAGTCAATCATTTTTAATTAAAATTTTAGAAGTAAAAAACACATAAATGTTTCGTAAAATTTCAACAAGAAAATTAAAAAGAATATAGTTTCTTTTAAAAAAAAATACAGCAGAAAATTGCATTGAGTTCAAATATTTGCAAGTTATTAAATTTATGGTGAAATCTACTTTATTTTAAGACATAGATTTAAATTTGTTGAACCCTATTTTTAAGCGACACAACCATATCATAATTAATATTTTACATGTTTTCTTTTGCTTTGAAGTCGCACGATGATTATACTATTCTTCACGAATTTTTTTTATTTGTTGTAAGTTGAAGAGGTGTTAGTAATAGCTAAATTTTTTAAATATATCATTATTTTCACATCACTGCATGCAACCCTTAGATTTCTCACTCAGTTAACTTTTATTTTAATATGCTTGATGTTTTGGTATATTGTGGTTTAACAGGATGGTGAAGAATACCAAAACAAACAATATAAAATAAGTGAATAACAGAAGTATTTAACCCATGGAAGAAAAAAAAGAGATTTTAATTACATTAAAAAGATTTATTTAGAACAAATTACCAATGAATGGAGAAACTTATAAACACTGAATAGAGAGTATTTCTATATTTCTCCATAATTCTTTTTTTAATTTATTTTTCTCTACTTAGTAAATCATGAAAATTTTAAAGGTTCCTTTCACATTGGACTTTAAAATAGTCAAAAAAGTTTAAATAATTCAAAGTATTAATGAAATCGTCCTGTTGTGTTGTGGGGGAATCATTGATATTTCACACCCCCTAATATTTTGAGTTATTCACACCAAAATTAAAAAGAGCCCACAATATTTTTTTTTCATTATGACTTTCATTTAAATTTAGTGCAAAAATAGTATTTTATAATATTTAAAAAATAAATTTATGATTAAGACTCGTTATAATTCAAAAAATATATATATATTAAAGGATCAGAGCAATTTGGATTGAAAAAACAATACTCATCGATATTCCTCAGAATTTTTCATTTAGTAAAAGCTAAAAAATATGGAATTCTTTTAAGCTATGTCTATTAAAAATCTTGAGAAATTAAAACAAAAAAAATTTTAGGAACAATTTGCCAAGAAATTTCTGTACAGAGAATTTAAAATGAGTTCACTCCTTGTGATCATTAACATTTATATTGCAAATTATAGGCCAATAAAATTTATTTATAAATTGAATCATTGCAGAATTATCTTCCTCTCTTTCCTCTATTTTCTCCTTTTTTTACTCCCTCATTTTATCAAGAATTATTCATAGAAGCATTTGTCATTATAATGGAAGTCTATATTAATATCTATTTAAACTTTTAAGTGCAAAATAATTAATTAATCAAACAAGTGAAAAATCTAAAAAAAAAAATTAGTTTAAGATGCATTAATAAAAAAAATAGTAGACAGAGTAATGTAAAATGATAAATAACTAGTATTATTATGTATGCTATCAAATGACATCCGCTCAAGTCAATATTCTTTTCCCCATGCAAATGCAAGTTAATAAACCTATAGAAAAACCTTCCACTCAATATAATGCAAAAATTTACAAAAGTTGAATAATAAAAAAGTTTTCAATGAATCTGTACACATAAATATATTAATGCAATGAATTTGTACTGTGAAATATATTAATACAAAAGCAAATTCATTGAAAATGATAAATCACATAAATAACACATTCTTACCTCCACACTGCATGGTGTCCTTATGAAATTCTATGATTATTCTAAAAACTACTAATGTTTTCCTCATTTTCCAACTGAAATATGAATATTTGATATGAATACTTGAATAATCATTAAACAGCAATAAAATCAGTATAGGAGAAGTCACAAAATTCTAACATTAAACATATAGAGGAAATATATGTTGAGAAAGGAATCTGCATAATTTCTCTTCAAGTTCTTATAAAAGCAACAAAATTATAAATAGCAACATTTTGTTAGATAATCTGTTCAGAAGTAAACATCAATCTTTTGTAGTGAGGTAATTACTGAAAAAATTTAAAAAAAATGTATCAAGTATTTAAAATAAAAAATTTGGTTTTGAGATGAAGCACAGTAAGTCAAATTTTATTTTCACTTTAAATTCTGTAACAAAAAGCACCACTCTTTTCCCACAATTTGAAAGAAATACAAACTCTTAATCTTCTATTTATTATTATAAAATGTAGAGAAGTAAATTAATAATGCTAGAGAAGAAAATTTTTAGTTTTCAAAAAATATTTTCAGCTATTCAAAATTTTGACCAAATAAATTTTACTTTGCGCAATTTTTGTACTAGTATTTCAGCTTGTACCCAATATTTCAGTAAAATTTAGCACTTTTTTTAATCACACAGTACGGCTTATAAAAATGAATTCCTAGAAGTTTAAACTTTTCTAGATCCATGCTCTTTATTTTCATGTATTTCAATTATACTCAACAAATAACAATGCATGCAGAACAACAAATAACAATACTCAACAAATAACAATGCATATATATATGTGTGTGTGTGTGTAACATAAAAAGTTTCTATTAATCTTTTTATGTTAGTTTCTTTGCTATAAAACAACTCCTACTTTATTACTAATTAATTATTCAAATCGAAATACTTTCTCACACTTTCAAAAGCTACATCCTGTTTCTAATTCTATTTTTGGCCCAACTATGCATACATTTATATAAAGATCTTTCTTCCCTTTTAAGACGTGGGAATCACTCGAGCAAGCTCATTAACCAATAGTAATTTCTAAGATTTCCCTCTATTCCCTAAATAGAGACATTTTCGGATTTCTGCAAGATTTTCCCTACCAGAAAGACTGATCCTGAATGGAGTTAACATCTTTTTTCACTGGTCTTCCATAAGAACATGATCTAAATAAAATACATCTGATTTCATTAAAATCCTGTGTCTGTTTCCCTGCTCGGTCCGACTGCATCATTTTACACACACACATATACCATATATATATATATATATATATATATATATATATATATATATATATATATATATATATATATATATATTCTTATACATATATATATATTTTCTTATAAATATATAACATAAGGGAAAATTAATTCTAATAAAATTGCAGGAGTAACTATGCATTACTAACTTTAAGATACGTACAGTTTTGATCGCGAGTAACTTGCTTTTGGCTTTCATTTCTTACTTCAATCCTACATTTGACAACTTTTCATGAATGTCGCTTAGAGTGTTTAACACACTTTTTATTATTATTATTTTTTTATTTGTATTCTGTTTAAAAAAAACTGAAAATCACTAAAAACATAATTTAGTAGCTCAGCTGTACTATCATATTTTCTTGAATGATATTTTTCTTGAATATTGACGTTTGCAAACACTTAAAGTTTGTCGTGAAATTTTGACATGTCAAACCGTAACCATCGAAAATTGAAAAAAAAAAGGTATACAATCCAATTCTGCGAGTTTTATGTTAGTGATATTCCAAAAGCTTATTTAAAGTAGAACAACTTGTATCATTATTATAGATAAATATTTTTATTTGCAGTAATTATAAAATAATAAATTTATCACAAACTGTCATTCGGTGAGGTAGCAGTATCGATGTCAAGACCGTAACCTGACGCAGATCTAAAAAGTAAACGTTAAAATCAATCAAAATTTTGATCACACGTTTGTCATTGCCCAATTTATTTTCTGTGTTGTGTGCATCGCATTGTGTTGCATCTGAGTAAAGTTTTTGATCTATTCCCTATGTTGTCCAGACTGTAACCTGTCAAACCGTAACCTCAGGATTAATTAATTGAATTTAACATATCTGAACTTAGTTTTTTCCCTAAGTTTTATTAATTGAAAATATTTTTTGACTGAAAATAATTAAAGTAAGCCTTTTTATACATTTTATAGCAATTTAACTTAATATTAAAATTTTTCAATTCATTCATGATACTAATAATTTTTGATGAAAAATGAAGGGTAAATAAGGAAAATTCAAAAATTTTAATTTTTTGTTTATACTTATAAGGGCATAAAAATTTTAGATGTTCACGATTATTTTCTGATATTTCATACATTTTCAAACAATTCTGGAGGTGTAAAAATAGTGTGCCTATTATTTTTTTAAAATTTTGTTTTATTATGAAAAGTTAAAGGTTCTAGAGATTTGCCCACATATATATATATCAAAATATGCAAAATGATCCATTGGTATGACATG
The DNA here is from genome assembly GCF_982258835.1 of Parasteatoda tepidariorum. Lineage (NCBI taxonomy): Eukaryota > Metazoa > Arthropoda > Arachnida > Araneae > Theridiidae > Parasteatoda > Parasteatoda tepidariorum. The sequence continues at coordinate 9,975,082 of NC_141761.1, forward strand.
AAAATACATACATGTGTAGTTTTTTCTGCAATGAATTGTGATTCTCCATCTCCTAAAATTCTGATGAAAATTTTTATAGCATGAATGAAGCAGAAAATGAAGGATATTGTGGATTGCTAACAATAGTCTGAAAAAATAGAAGGATACATTAATTACAAAATTATAACATAAATAATTTATTTAAATATTAGTCTTTTTATTATTGTTAGTCAAACATCTATTCAAATTCTTTTATTTTTATTTGTTTTTTAAAAAAAATATATATATATTTTTATAATCATAGTACATGCTTGATTTCAATGGTGTGCCTCTAGTCCTTAACTATCAAATTCAAACTGTGATGTATCAAAATAAATATTTTTTTCCTTCAATAGAGTAATAAAACTAATAACATGTTTACCATTAATAGTCAATTAATACTAACATAGGAGGGAAGATAAATAGTGATTTTATGTCTCAGCTTGCTGAGACAGTTTTTAAAAAGCTTTTGAGTTAAACATATCACTTGAATGCTTCTTAATTCTTAAAATTTAAATTCTTATTTGCCATTCAAGTAAATTCAATGACCTTGATACAATTTGTGCTAAAACGTTAATTTTTTAATAAATAAGTTTATCACTTTTTTTTGCATTAATTGTTTTTTTTTTTTTTTTTTTTTTTTTTTTTTTTTTTGTGATTCCTTGTTAAATTTTTTTCTTCTTTTTTTGTTGCTAGTTACTAAATGTTAGCATGTTTTTTTGTTAATTTGTATTATTTTATTACTTATTAATGGATAGTTTTTTTTCTTTTGAAGTTATTAATCTTTAGCTTGCTTTCCTTTTTTAAGTACACCCTTTTTTTTATTGGTTTAAATCGGATTTTTTTTATTTTTATTCAAATACACTGTAAGAACTTTGATTTATGACTAACAAAACATTATTATAATTGTTTAATAAAAATTAAATTAATATTAAAACTATATTACAGTACAGAACCCGTTATCCGGAAATCAGAAAACCGGAAAACCAAACAACCGGAACAAAATTCGATAAAATTTCCCGCCATTTTTTTAAAAAAATGTTTTTTCCTCATAAGATTTTAGGATTTTTCTTTCTATTTTGAAAGATGTTTACCTTACCATCATTTTGGAAATAATCATTAGTGTATTACTTCATCGTTTTTTCCTCTTTTTAAGATTATTTCGAAATTATTATTTTTTTTTTTAGTTGGATTTAACAATGAAAAAGACGGCTTTTTGTAGCGATTCAGAAAACCGGAAAAATCAGTTATCCGGAATAGCGATGGTCCCGATCGTTCCGGATAATCGGTTCCCTACTGTATAAGAATATTTTAGAAACTCTTAACTACCTAAAACAATTTTTCATTACAAAACATAGCTCTGAATGCATAGTAACCATTTTGAAACAAATGCATGATTGATATTTAAAGACCAAGATGAAAGAGAGAATTAAAAGAATACTTTAACTTTTAAAACAAAGTTTCATTTACCAAACCATAATTTAATTTAAAATTGTGATTTCTCTTTTTTTCTTTTGATTTTTAAAATGACAAAGTAAATGTATCAGATTGTGTTTATAAGTGTAGTCATTCATTAAAAGAAGTTCAGCGGAAAAAAGTTTTTAAAAAAGTCTATGTACTAATTGAAATTTTTTTTCACAATATTTCTATATAGAAAATCTGATAATGCCAAAGATACTGTAAACATATAATGAGAAAAAAAACTTAAATGTTTACTTTAATCTGTACTTTCAATCTCAAAAATCAAAAGATTTTAAAAAATGTAATTTGAAATGTGTTGGAATCTTACACATACCAAGAAAGTATTTTCGTTAGCTAAAATTAATTAATGCAGCAATTTATTTAAAATGAATTTTAAAACTTAGAAAAGAAATAATAAAAGCATCAATAATTTAAAGCACTTTTTCTTTAATTTTTTAAATCAATTATAAAAAAATCGATTGATTTAAATCAATGATTTTTTTGAAAAAATCATTTGATTTAAATCATAATTCAAATCGTGATTTAAATCAACAAACCCTGTTCATAAATGAAAAAAATAACAAATTTAGACCAGTATAGTAAAATTGTATTTGATTATTTAATTTTCTAAATATTAACCTCATGTACAATATTTATTGAAATTTTTTTCCCCTTCAGATGAATGAAAAAAAAAAAAAAATAGACAGGTGAATATTATTAAGCTGATGACTGTTGAGCATATTTGCTGTGTAGCTAATTCAACATGTGATTTTATTATTATTTTTTTACAACAAAAGTAAATTTTTTTCTCCGCTTTATTCAATCTCCTTAAAGATTCAAATTATGTGTCTTTTGCGCCATGTGTAGCTCTGACGTACAATTCGCTTTTTATAGGAACTTTAATAATGTGATGGCGGAAATGTAAGATTTTTTTTGTTTAATTAAAGGGATTTTTAAATATTATCTGAAATACAAATTCCATAATATAAGTGTAAGTATAGGAATTGAAATAATTTCGAAAAAAAGATACAAAATGTGAATCATAATTTTTTTTTAACACCGAAAGGTCAATTTAAACCAGTCAATATTTAAATTATTATTTTTAAAATACAAAGCCAAAAAATCTGAGAAATTCTTTCTCTTATGTAGAAAATATTAAGATATTTCAGTATCTGACAAAATATTTCCAGACTAATTCTACTATACTTAAATATGATATTTTAAAATATGTATTTTCTTTTGGAAAAATGCGCCTAACCACCCAAGTAGAATTTCTCCTCATAAGAAATTGTGGATTGAATTCAATTCAGGGTGACCCCACAAAACGTTTGCAGAAGGAACTGTCAACTGATAAAATATTAAATGAATAACCTGATAGCCACCAGGACTGGTCAATGAGCTCCTCTTGAGTCTAAGAGGGTGGGATATGGCAGCTGAAAATAAGGGGGGGGGGGGCTTACATGCAGTAGGCGCTCCCTTTGTAGATAATACTAAAAATCCAAATTTATACAATTTTTGAGAATTATTTTCTCTAGTTAAGTTCTTTCGTCTCTAAAAAGCAAATATATTTCAGAAAAAATTATTTTTATATTATAAAAAAAACTGCTGAAAAAAAAATTAGAATTTTTTATTTATAAAAAAAGAAAGAACAGTAAATATTAAAAAACGTAGGTATGATATTTTTTATGATCAATGATTCCCTGCCTATGTTGGCTTTTTCTTCTCCCACAAAACACCAATGTGGGATAAATTAATACAAAAGCTATATGCTACAAAAAGTAAGCATATAAAAATAAATATTTGAAACAGCATATTTATGGGCATCTATGCATCTCCATTTTTTACTTAGATTTCAGCAAAAAAAACTTTTCAAATATAATTTTTTTCTATTGTTTACAATTAGTTCAGTTTAGTTAAAAAAATCATAACAGGAAAATCTGCTTTTTAAATACTATTTAAGAAATTAGCTTACAACTAGTATCTTAAAATAATAATAATTAGAAATGCTCTAAAAAAAATCGTGTTCTTTTCTGTATTCTGTTCAAAATTTTAGTACGATTCTCGGTTTAAAAAATAAAAAAAAACATCGGCGTTTTGCTTTCTTAAATGTCAATACTGGCCACTTTCTCTCCTTTTTTTGCTACCTCATCCCCAGGGTTCATGCTCTACTATAAAAATAAAATTCAAGTACTTTTCAAGGACTTTTATAAAATTCTCAAGGACTTAAATTTTAATTAAAGATAGACTTAAATTTAACATTTTAAACTAAAATGTTTTGACGATAATGGTTAGTTGACGATAAATGTTAGACGATAATAGCAGTACTGAAAAATAAGACTTCCATTGCTCTCTTGATTTCGGAAAGTGATCTAAGTATTAAAAAAAAAACAAAACAAGGGTGATTGGCATCAAGTCGAGAATAAAATTCATGATGCATAAAAGCGTCAGGTTTGAATTTTGCATTAAGGCTTATTTTAAGCTAGGTATACAACCTCTGAATAAGCAAAGATTCGGGCAGAAGACGGGGTAGGGGGGAATGTTCTATATAATACTGTGATATCAATTAGATATTTAAAAACAACTCTGCAGGGAGACTTTTATTTAATATTTAAAGTGGCAGAAGCATTTAGACAGTGAAATTTAAATTGTTCTTAAATATAATTTTGAAATTTTGACCACTTTTCGATTTAAGAAAATTAATCAATTATTGGATGTTGCGGCTTAATTATCATTTTAAATTGAAACAGTTGCCAACTTTCACCTCAATACCTTCTGATAGATTCTTAGTAACAATTTTGGTCACTTTGACTTTTTTAATTAACCACTCATACTTGAATTAACTTTTTTTCAGTAGCATCGATCATACGCACTTGACATGGTCACGTGAATATGAATTGCAACCAGTAGTTTTTCAAATCAAGTATAAACATGAAAATCGATGTTTGATATCGCAAAATGCGTGAATACGAATAGCGACATTGGATTTCAAACTCGCGGAAAAACTAATCGCGATATTGGAGTTAAAAAAATGCTTAAGTACTAATCGCGATATTAGATTTTTAAATTGCTTTAATGGGAATTGCGAGTACGATTTTTGAATCACACGAAAACGAATTGCAACACATAATTTTTAAATAAGTCTAATACGAAGATCGATGATTGATATTAAAATCGCCTGAATAAGAATCTAGATTTTGTCAGAATCTGGCGCCGTTTCCAATATTTAAAATTCCTAAAATCGGCCAAACATACATAAAATCCTAAAATCAAACAGTACGTATCATCATCTGAAAGACGGGGAAGTTATTCTCTCACACTTACGTGCGTCAAAAAGTTAAACACAGAAATGCTGGAAACAGGGCTGTTTTCCTGAGTTTTTGATACTTTTCAAGGTTATTTCGAAATTTTCAAGGATTTAATATCATTTTCAAGTACTTCTAGGGGCCCTTTTAAATCAAAATTAAATTAAAGTACTTTTCAAGGTTTTTTCAAGGCCGCGGGAACCCTGTATCACTGTCTTAAGAAATCACAGATATAACATTCCAATCTGATTTCATATTAAACCATAGTTATCACTTTGCAAATTAAATTTTTATATAATATACATAAATAGATTTATAATTAATACATATATATCATTAAAATTCCAAAAATATCTTATTATGTCCCCAAAGTATTTAGGCTCTCGATATGACAATATATCCCTTTATGACACTATATTTATTGGGTCCCAAAATATTGTTGTAGCGAGGTTTTACTGTATAAGTAATCAAATCTACAATATTACACATAATGTTGCAGGGTTCCTACTCTTTCAACAGAGCAAAAATTAAGCAATTCTAGGTACTTTTTTTTGAAGAAATTAAGGACTTTTTTGAAAAATTAAGGATTTTAAAAAATAGAGTGATTTTTTAACATTGAATATACATATGCCATCAGTGACAGTGCAAATTATTTATCTTCCTAAAAAATCAATAAATGAAAAAAACAAGAACAATTTTATCACAATGTAAGCACCAATATAATTGCATTAATTAACAGGCTCGGCAAAGCATTACCAGGCAAATCTGCTCATCCTTAAGAAATAAATATAATAGTGTAACAATCTAAAGCTTTTAAAAAATATTAACATTGCAACAAAACAAATTATAAATGGTGACCAAATATTTAACTTTCTTGTTAGAAGTAAATCATGCCTTTTTATTTAGTACTCAGGAAAATACCTAATGGGATGAAAAACCTAGGTGGGCTGTGATTTTTCAAACTCTGTTTCTTACAAATCTGTTTAGTTTTTAGTACAATCATGAATTTTAAAAAATGCTACTGCTTTCTATAAATATACAGTTACTTATTACACATTGAATTATTAAACAAATTTATTTAATTAGAGATTTTAGGAAATAGTTTTCGTTATGGATTCTAGTTCAATTTTTTTTCTTCTGATACTTCTGTTCTTAGCGTTTTACTTAATCCCTATATGCAGATGCATTACTAGTAGAACTTAATTTCTTGAATTCTGTCAATTTTGAAGGTTAATGTGGGTCTTCTACTTAGCTACCTTAAAACTCCCCCCCCCCCAAAAAAAGAGCACTATCTCTTCCATGTGCAGTATTCCCCTTGTCCACACTATTCTTTTCTTTTAGAATGCTTCACTCTCCTCATAGAGTGTCATTCTAGGCAAAGGGCAGAATATATTAATGAAAGAATATATATAAATGAAAGGATATGTTTTCTTATCATTGCCTGTAGCTCCCCCCCCCCTTTACACACATAAATTTTTGTCTCTCTCTAAAATGCTTTACCCTCCATGCATGGTCTAATTCTAAGCGATAAAAGAAAAATTGAACTGAAAAATTGTTTCTATCAACCATAGTGATGCTAAAAAATTAAGGACTTTTAAAAACCTAGAACCGAAATTAAGTACTTTTAAGGGCCCTTATTTCTAAAATAAAAATTAAGCAATTTTTAAAGACTTTTAAGGACCATACGAACACTGCATTAACAAAGTTGAAACAAGTGCAATTTTAATACTTAATTCTACATTGGTATATAATTAATATTAATACTATTATGCATAAATTAACTGTTAAATAAATAAAAAAATACACTTAAGTGATATCGAATATTGCAAACAAAAACTCTTGAGAGCTAAGGAAGATTATTTTAAAAGATTATAAAAGCAGTTAATTTTTATTACTCAACCATATAACTACATAATAATTTCAGAATAATATTCAGTATCAAATCTTACCTCTTCTAAAGAGTGGTTATTTAGACTTTCAGTGGGTGACATATTTGTTGCGAGGGAGTCGCTAGAGAGCAGGCTATCGCTTCTTTCAGCTCGCTTGTGACGGGGCGGATCCGTTTCTGGAGAGTCTCCTGCTGTACTCATGTCCGTATAAAAACCACTCTCTGTCAATGAAGAAAGATTGCATTCATATTACAGCAGAAGAACAAAAATTTTGAAACAAGAATTATATCAATAATAATACCTATCTTGAGATCTGAAACAGCTTTTAAATAACTACATAGCTGCAGACATACATAGGAAAAAAATTCTGGTAGATTTTACGAAATATGAATTCCACGCTAATTATTGCTTAATATACTAAATATTTTACACATAGGGAATTTTATAGTCATCAAAAAACTGCAATATTTTCCAGTCATGATTGGCATTAATAGGCTTGAAATGTTGTGTATTATGTTTAATCATAATTTTGAATAGTAATAGGCACTTCATTCATATAAAATATTTAAGATTTGATTTTTTAATTCATTTAAAAAGGGAGTTCTCAAAAAAAAAAGTTTGAAACTGATTTCTATACCCTAGTCTCACTTCATTATATGTTAGTAAAATTTATTTAAATATTCAAACAAGCAAAAACTCTATTTCAATAAGGATTATTTTTTTTTGTTGAAAAACTGACTCAATTTTAGGGAATTTTTCAAAATTTACAAAAACTCGGAGAATTTTCTATTAAACCAGTAGACCAGGAGAAACTAGCAAAATCCAGTTGTCTACTGGAAAATCCAGTAGAGTTGGCAGCTATGTAACTACAAATACCCATTGAAATTTAATCGCTGCAACTTAGATAGGACTTATAGACAGGTGTTTTATATCATGTTTTTAAACGTATGTATTTAATACAGGTTATTATGTACGATAATTGTTTTTCAATAAAGTTTACTCACCAACTAATCTCTTAACACTATTTTAACAAAATTCCAGAGTTTTTTATTTTTTCCTTTTGTCATGAAGAGTTCTGAGAGTAGAATAACAGTTGAGGACAAATTTGACTTATTTTCATTCAAGATAAACAGATTAAAGATTACAAGATACAGATTAAACAGATTTAGGATAAATTCGGTTAAAGAGGTCAATTTGGCCGATTTAACTGCTTTATTTAAACTTAATTTATTGCACTTAATTTTTATCACCTTTCATTAGGCTAAATATACTACTTAAAATTGTTACGTCGAATATTTTTATAAAACATTTTATAGTACAAAAAATACAATTATGAAAAAGAAAATTTAAAATTTTTAACGAAGATCTTTCATATATAGGCAACTTATAGGTGTTATCAGAAATTTTTTTGTTTCATAATGTAATATAAATAAAATGGTCTAAAACAAATTTTCAATGTTGTGAGCATATTCTTATTAGCCAGAAAATTACATGGAATGTTTTTCTAATTAAAAACATCTAGATTTCGTGAATTGTCCTGAGCATAAAATTAAAAAATAAATATGTATAGGTATTTATTAACTAGAATTATTTATTTATTCATTATTTAAAGGTAATATTTATCATCCCTTCTCAATATTATTCTCTACTGCTATTATATGATTATTATTATTCTAACTTAAAACTAAAAGTTTAATTATTTTAGCATAATTCTGTAATATTAAATTATGCACACAATATTTTATGAAAACATATCAGGATCAAAATTAAGTTTAAAAATAAAAAAAAGGTATATTTAAAACAAAATATTATTTTATAAAACAAATTAATTAAAACATTAGGAGTATTTCATAAAGACTTTCTAACTACTAATAAATATTATTCAACAACAATTGAAAAAGAATAACTCAGGAGAGGAGAAAATTCTCAGAGCCTAATAATTCCTCAGAACATAGATATTTCATTTTTGAAATTTCCCTTAAAATTATCCTGCCTTATTTTCTAAACTTTATAAATTAAAGTTTTAAAGAAATAATTACTTAGAATGCAGTTCCATAATTTCCCTTGAAATTATTGTGCATTTTTTATAAAGTTCAGAAATTAAAGTTTTGTTAAAAAAAAATAAATAATACAATGAAAAAATTTTTACATGATTTTACACAATTCTTGAATAAATTGGCATGTGTGTTAAAAGTAATATCAATCAAAATATTGGCTTGATGAGTACAAACCATAAATAAGCAAATTGACATTAAAAGTTATTTGTATTCTGTTTAATATGAAAGGAAAAAAAAATTTTTTTTCTTTCTTAATATGGCATAAAAGTTACTAAAAAAATTATGTTAAGTCAAACAATGAAAATGTATACTTTAATATTTAAATGATGTCACCTTTCCAATTGTTTATTTGATTTAATACTGAATTTTTAATTTAAGATTTATCAATAGTCAGGAAATGAAGTAGTCTAATTTCTATAAGATAAAAACACCCAAAAGCTATTTCTCCTTATGCATGCTATTAATGATCTGATGAAAATGATATTTTTGACCATGTCTCAGAACTCTCTTAAAAGGGTTTTAAAAATTGGCATTTCATAAAACAATCTGTTATCATTCCGCAGACATTTAATTTCTGGATTTCAAAATTATAAGAAAATTTAAAGAAATTTACTGGCTAGATAGTTTTACTTTCAAATGAAATTTTTTCTTCTTCTATGTACAGTTACTTTTTTGGAGTCTGATTTTCTTGCAATAAATGAAAAGAATTGGAGATCAAGGATAAATCGGAAGTCGTTATGGAAAAAACTTTCAGAAGAAGGCATTGGCCCACATTGGGCTGTCTGGCCAACTATGATGATGATGCAATTATTTTAAAACTAAATTTTTTTCAGACATATTTCTTAAATAATTTACCATGGAAACTTTGTTTCTGTTTTTAATAAAAGTTAATAATTCTGCGACTATTTTGGCTTTCAGTTAATAATTGAGTGTGAAATGAAGTTTGCCCAATAAAATAACATTGTTTTAAAAACCATCTGTTTTAATAACCATGGATAAAAGCATTGACAAAACCACATGGATTCAGTGGGGAATCATGGCTAACCGAGAAAAGCAAGACTCCACGCGGATTTTATACGTTGTTGATCGAAATTCACCTTAATTATTGTCTATCTTTAATTGAAGAAGGATGTTTTTTTTACCTAAAAAAACCTATTATGCAGAAAAGTTTGTTTTCAGGATTTGCCGAAATCACAGCAATTCCTGATGTATGACTTACTACTGCACATATAATGGCACAATATTATGGGCGATATTTTTGCTGTTTGAAAAACAAATTAGCAGGATTGTAATAAAGGCTGAAATCTGTGACAAACACAAGAATAACCAATTGCCAAGAAAGAGGTCAATGGCAAGGCCAGATTTATGGAAATCTCTAGATGCAATTATTCAAATGTGCAACTCAAATTTCAAGTGCTGTAATAATATAGTTTGAAAAATAGATTGTAAAAAAAATAAATTAATTAATTCAACAAAAAAAAACATGAGAAATTTTGTAGAAATATCTGCCAAAAAAATTATCTAAACTCTGTGTAGGCTTGCAATGAAATTGGCACAAATTGAGTGCACCAAGAAGTTACTCAAATTGGTAAGAAGTTATAAATTTTGCACACTGTGCATTAGAAATACTGTAGTTCAGTCATGTTTTTTGTGGGAAAAATTTTGCAAAGGAACTTTTTTTTACAATAAAATTTTTTACATTGTTATTATTATTTTTTTTTAATTCTCTAAATTAGACCAAAAATTCCCCCAGGAGTGTCTGGATATTCCTAAAACTTTGTTCACACGATTGGATATATTCTGAAAAAACTGATTTTAATTTTATTCGTATTACTTGCAACACTACGAAACATGCAAATAAAAATTCAACATCTAATTATTGTATTTTAGTAATGCATGCAAAAGAGTAAATCATATCATACTTTAACGTTATTTAATGCTATAACATTATAAATATACTTTATAAGAATAACACTAATTTGTTTGCAATTAAATGAAGACAAACTGTAAAGAGAGCATTTGAGGTAATATATTTTAGCAATTAAGAAAGTATCATTGAAAATAGAATGGACTAAAAAAGACTAAATTGGCTGCATACATGTGTTCACATAAAATAATATTTTAGAACTAATGATTTAATGATAAATAAAATAGGGTTCCCACTCAATTTCAGAAAAAAAAAATTTAACTTTTCCAGGTATACCAGTTAAATTGTAATAATTGAGACCCTATTTTCACCAGAAAATTTTGATTCTTTTATTTGTAATGTGAAATGTTAGATTTTCTGTGCAAGAAAATATTATAACATGAGAATGGATGGTTTGATTAAAATGCGAAATTTTCGCAACAAATAATTGTAATAGATGTTAGCAATATTTAACTTGAATCTCAATAACTGAATACTGTTACTGACTATTTTAAGAATATATAACTAAATACTAATATTTTAGAACTAATGATTTAATGATAAATAAAACAGGGTTCCCACTCAATTTCAGAAAAAAAAAATTAACTTTTCCAGGTATACCAGTTAAATTGTAATGATAATTGAGACCCTATTTTCACCAGAAAATTTTGATTCTTTTATTTGTAATGTGCAGGGATGAGATTGGCCAAAAGGCAAAAAAGCTGAATTTCCAAGAAAGTAAATTTTATGTACGTGCAATCAGTTAACAATAAATTCCAGACAGTTTAAGATAATAAATAACAATGTGTTGACATAAAATTGTGTATTAATTTATTATTATATAAATGATTACATCGATACTTAACATTTAGTAAAAATAAAAATTACCAATTGAAAAAATAAAGCTAGAAATTATATTTTTCTTCAGTTCACATAAGAGACAATTATTACTTAAGAAACTGCCTGGTTTAGCAAATTAATACTACTGAGAACATACATTAACATTCCATTTCTGTTAATAAATACTGTTACATGATTTAAGGCAAATATATCAGTAACATGACTTTTTAAATTATTTTGAAAAGAAAATTTAACAAAACTTTTACAATTGGAGAATCACTATGTTTATATTATAATCTGATCCTGTGAAACATGTCAATAACTGCGAAGTAAAAATATATAGTAACTCCTTAACATACAAAAATTGCTATTTTAGTTCGAAAAATTACATGGCAATCAGCAATTCTTTAGATAATTATTTTTCATTTGATAAGAACTTTGCATTTCATAGCATAAATAACAGCAGCATTATTTTTTAAATTTATTATTTTTTAAATTTTGCATTTTGATGCTGAGTTAATTAACTCTTTTTCCAAAAAAAAAATTAAAAAAAAAAAATTTGAATCACTTTTTAAGTGCTATATTTAGTCGTTAGTCCATCTTCAAACATCTTGTGACAAATCCTACTTTTTCTTCCTTGCAAGCCCAGAGTAAAAGTTTTGAATATATTCTATTCCAGTTTCGCTGATGTTGTAACACCTACATATACTAATAATCGTCGATAGAAAAACAGTTACCTTTAGAGTAACTAAATCAAGAAAAAATTTACTTCTTACAAGAATCGCAATAGTTGATCTTAAAATTGCACGAATGCAAATGGCAATCCTGGATTTTAAAATAGCGTGAATATGAATCATGATTATGGATTTTGAAATCACGTGAGTATGAAACTAGATATACAATTTTGAAAATGGCAAAATACAAACTGCGATATAAAATTTTTAAATCGCGTAAATACAAATCACGATTCATAATTTTTAAATCACGTAAATACGAATCATTATGCGTAAATTTTAAATTGCATAAATAAGAATTATGAGACATAATTTTGAATGCAAATCCCAATGCCTTATTTTTAAAGCACGTATAAGACGAAAATCGATGTTTGATATTATAACCGCATGAGCGAATCACGGCATTGGATTTTAAACTCTTGTGAATACAAATCGCTACATAGGTTTCTAAAAAGGCGTAAATACAAATCACGATATCGGATTTTAAATCTCGTAAATAAGAATCGGAACACGCAACTTTTAAATCACGTAAATACGAAAAGCTATGCTTGATATTAAAATTGCGTGAATAAGAATCGAGATATTAGCAGATTCCAGGCTTGCGACTTCTAAAAGACTTGTCTGAAGCAGCGTCGGTTGAATTACGAAAATACAAGATATCTGGCTGGCGGGTAAAAATGCGGAAAATCTTATCTTCTGTGCGTAAAAGCGGAGAAAATAGCTAAAATAAGTAAAAATGCGGAAAGGGTTGGTAGCTTTGTAGTTTGAATTTCCTGTTTACCTTTGAAAATCGGAAATAAAAATAATTATTATATTTCAGTGGCTGAATTTTCTGAAAAAGCGGAATATTTATTTTAAAAAAAGTGAAATTTTAAGAGAATCGGAGTTTTTGATAAAAAGGCTGAAATTTGAGAGACAAAAGTGAAAAAAAAGCGGAAAAATCTCATCCCTGAATGTGAAATGTTAAATTTTCTGTGCAAGAAAATATTATAACATGAGAATGGATGGTTTGATTAAAATGTGAAATTTTCGCAACAAATAATTGTAATAGATGTTAGAAATATCTAACTTGAATCTCAATAACTGAATACTGTTACTGACTATTTTAAGAATATATAACTAAATACTGTTACTGATTATTTTCCAGGTATGATATAGGAGAATATTCCAGGTTTTTGTAAAATAATTGTAACTTTCCCTGATTTTTGGAATTAAAATCAAATTCCTTGACAATTCCAGGTTTTCCCTGTTCTCCCTGACCCGTGGGAACATTGGCAGACATATAATTTCTGGATTTCAAAATTATATGAAAATTTTAACAAATTACAGTATACTCTTGATCCGTAACCGTACTAAAAACTGTAATAATTAGGGTCAATCTGTAAAAGTTAGCATCTCTGGTATAGCAATATTCTAATTATATCATGAGTTTGGACGGAACCACTAAAAGCGTTCATTAAAATCCAGATTAGAAGTGTATTAAATTATGAATGTGTAAAGTACGGAAGAGAAATCACCTGTTGAACATTGAGACTGTTGGGTGAGAGATCTTTGCAGGGGACGAGGGCTGTCACCGGGTTCGAATCCGAGGTTGAGTGTTCCGAAGAAAGGGAAGGGAGACGACTGGCTGCTGCTGCTGGACGAGGAGGAAGAGCAGACTGAGATCATCGAATTCCTGTCTTTCCTAGACTCAAAAGTGCCTGATCCCCGATATCGAGGGGCTGTCAAAAGAAGGAACTAGTTGTACATAACATCCAGAGGTTTATTGAAATTACAAACATGCACACTAGACATCAACTATAGGGCATTTTATACAGTGACCACTTTTTAAAAATTGAACATACATAACTGCCAACATGGATAGGAAAAAAAAACCAGTAGATTTTAAGCAATATAAATTTCACGCTAATTGTTGTACTAAATAATTGTATGTACAAAATATTTTCACATAGGGGATTTTTATAGTTATCAAAAAAGAAAAACTGCATTATTTTCCAGTTCTGATTGACATTACACATACTTAAATGTTGTATATTATGCTTAACTCATAATTTCGAACATTAATAGGCATTAAATTCATCAAAGATAGTTAAAAGATTTCCTTTTAATTAACTTAACTTTTATAAATGAGGTTCACATCATTATGTATTATCAATACTTATTTAAATATTCAAGTAAGGAGTAATTTGTGCAAAAATTCTATTTCAATGAGGATGTTTTTAGGAAATTTACTCAATTTTAGGGAATTTTCTAAAATGTACAAAAACCAGGAGAATTTTAATTAAACCTGTAGACCAGGAAAATCTGGCCTAATCCAGTATACATATTTTTGGAAGCATTTCTCAAAATATGGCTCAGAAAGTTAATTTTTTTAAAGAATAAAATTTTTAAACATAATTATAACAATAAAGTAACTATCGGTGGCGATCGGCATAGTGACAGAATTTTTTCCGGCTCTCTGCGACAAGTCTCTCTAGCACTAATATCTTTCTGCAAAATACTTCTAACAATAACAATGCTACTAATTGAAAGTAACAAAAGTGTAGTGTTTATAAACAAAAAACCTATTTGGATAAAATATATTGTATACAATTTTCTTTAACAGAAAATGCAATTTTTTTTATTCTAATACTGTAGGTGATATTCTTTGTAGGGGATAAATGCACTAATTATTTTTTACATCGCATTAAAAATATCAAGATTTTTAAAAAATGCAAAAATCAGCAGTGATAAATGCCGAAAAATGATTGAGAATACTCAGGATGCAAGCGATCTGAACTTCCCGTATCATAAATCATACACCAATAAATGGAACAAAAAATTTTTTTACACACTGCATATATTAAGCACGATCGAGTGTGTCAAAATTTAATTTCTGAAATTTGGGATTCGACTTTCGCATGAAAATATCTTGATTAAAAAAAAAAAAAAAAAGAAAACAAAGCAGATAACAGTAGCAATAACTGTGAAAAAATGCTATTGTTGCATCAAAAAGTAACTAATAAATGCATGGATTCAATTTTGCATGTCGTAATAATATTGTATAAAAAATATAAGGATTTTAAAAAAAAACATTGCAAAAATTTGTAGCAATAATCACTGCATAGAT
This sequence comes from Parasteatoda tepidariorum, assembly GCF_982258835.1. Taxonomy (NCBI): domain Eukaryota; kingdom Metazoa; phylum Arthropoda; class Arachnida; order Araneae; family Theridiidae; genus Parasteatoda; species Parasteatoda tepidariorum. The sequence continues at coordinate 9,990,398 of NC_141761.1, forward strand.
TTACAATGGTACTGACACAAATCGAGTGTATCAAAAAGTGATTTCTTTAAAGAACCGTGGCGTAACAATATGGGAATTTTAAAATCATGAGAAAAACAATTGCATTAAATGCAAAAGGAAAAAAAAAGAAAGGGTCAAACACGGATTTTGGATGGCATTGAGCATGTGAAAAATGATTAATGAAATGAGTGATTCGAAATTTTCGTTACGTAATTTCATATTAAAAATTAATTCAATATAATTTAAAACAAGTAATAAAAAGGCTGAATATATCACATTGATTAAATAATTCTTTTGTTATAAATTAGATTTTGTAATAAATTGCTACTCATTAAAATATAATTATGAATGAGAAAAAAAATTTTTTTTTTTTCCCCCAGTGAATGATTAAATGCTTGTTGTATTTTTAGCTAACAAATCCCGGTAAATTTTTTTTTTAAAAATTATCGTGCGTGAATGAGGTAAAAAAAAAAAGAGAATGTTGGCAGGGGGAAATTAATGTCTTATTTACGAGATTTTCTGTAGGTAACGAAATATCAACTTAAGATTAATGCAGAAATTTTGAAAAGATATTGCCAAGAAAATTTTGTTGGAACATAAATGATTGATTTGCAGCAGTCAGCAAATCCAGTTTTGAAAGCAGAAGAATCGCATACCTGCAATAAGTTTTATTAACTGTGCATAAACTATACAGTACATAGAATCCATATAAGATAAAAATACAAAAAAAAAAAAAAAAAAAAAAAGACAAGGAAAATAAGAAAAAGTATTTATTAAAAGTATAAGTTTTTTTTTAAAATAAGAAAAAAAAAATTTAAAGGCTAGAAAGAGAAATAACAAAAAGATATAATCTTGCTGTGTATAGATGTCGATAAGTTAACAGATGTATGATCTTGTATTACGAATGTATTACTTGCTTTATGTTACTTTTCTTGAATTTTTTATTTCAGAAATTTTTGTATATTACTTGATACGTTTTATTTTTTTCGTGCTCATCACACTGATGTCTTTTGCTTTAGTTACATCCAGGGGTGATTGTGAGCCCAACTCAAAAATTCCTGAAAATTTCTTGAATAAAGTCATTAATGAAGCATTTCAAAAAATTAATGAATTTAATAATGAATTTAATTAATAAATTTAAATCATTGATAATTTCACAATATGAAATTCTTAACAAATTATATGCAGCATAATTTAAATTAATAATTATGTATAAGTTTACTATTATGTCTAATCACATTGTTTACCATAGTTACTCTATTTACATTGTTACCAGAAAAAATATTTACAAATGAAAGAGATACGAAGTATAAATTCTAGTTCTAATATTTTTAAATAAAATAAACAGGAATTTTTATGCACAAATGTGATCACTGATTTCTCGTCACTTCCGGACCTAGGATTTCTGAAAATTTCCAGATCGAAGATAGCGAAAAATCCGATATCTGTATTATATTACATTTGAAAGCACTCTAATTAGTATCCTGTGTGCAAGCGAATCATCTTTTCATAATTTTGTTTTCTGGCCCTTAAAATTTTTAAAACATTTCTTATAATTATTTTTATTATATGTAGTTTTCTATTTATGTATATTTATACTACTCTTTTAAAAAAAATATTTTTTCCTTTCTTTATCTTTATCACGCACATACACATATATGTGTCACCTATAATAAATGTTATAATAGTCTTCTTAACAACTGAAATAAAATTGTACATTAAAAAATTTCTCACATTTTTACTCAATATTTATGAGATTTATATCAGATTAGCCAACCAAAAATAATGTGAACATTTGAGTCACACATTTTTCCTTCAGCAGTGTTAATCTCAAGTTCCCTACTGGCCATATTTTTATAGCATGGCCAAACCTTATTAACAAAATGTCAAATATACAAAGGAGTTGATCAGTTGTTTGCCAAGTTAAGAGTAAAAAACATTAGAAAGGCCTCTAGAAATATATTACCTATTGTGAGTTGTTGTATACTAATAGAATGATCGCTTATTTGATCTTCACTAGGTCTTACATCAAGGCATGGCTTGTTCCCTATTCCCATAGACTGATTCTCTGCCTGGCGATTCGCTGTAAAAGGCAATCTTCATGTTAGTGCATATAACAATTATACCAGGTGGCATGTCTTTTTTTCCACAGTGGAAAAAGGCACCGCAGAATAAATTAGTTTTTTCCAATTTAAGTTTTAATACAGACAAGTATTATACCTTTGGCATAGTACTTGTAAATACATTAAAAAGGTACAAGTATGTACCTTTTTAATACAGACAAATATTATATTAAATATCAATTATATCAAGTACTAAAATTTAAATCAGTTTTTAACTGCAATCTATTTTAAATAGTAGTAATATTTTAAAGTCATTTAATAAGACAATTTTATATACGTTAAAATAAAAAAAAAATGGAGAATTTTTTTAAAAAGAAATGCCTTTAATGGCTAAATTAAAAAAAAACTTAAAATATCGTAATCAAATCATATGTTATTGTATTATGTTACAAATCACACAGTGCTTTTAAGAACAAACATTAATAAAAAAAATGCTTTTAAGTACAAATACTGAAAATACGAATATAATTCTTACTAAATAGGCTAAAGGTATTTGTGATTTTCCACTTTTAAAGCAAATTGTATTTTTACAAGCCTAATCATAAAATAAGTAAATTATAATTTATAAAATAAACTTATGTTTAAATGTAAATTATTGAATTTTCATTATCAAAGCAATGACTAGATTCATAAAACTATTAAGATACACCTTTTAATATTTAAGCTGAAAAATCATATCAAAACTGTTTGATAACAACTGTTTTACTTTAAAAACATGACAAATTTTGTTCAATACCGAATTCCATGATTTTCCAGGTGCGCAGATACCCTTAATATGCCTTCTTCAGAATTTCAAGCATATCAGAAGATTCACCTAGAATAACGAACAATTTAATGTTCGTCTGCTGCTATAAAGGCGACATTTCAAAGTCCACCGAATGAAAACTGCGCTTTGTCAGAAATGACCTGCAGCAAATGCTGACGGTACCAGAAATAAAATCCAGGTGGCTGTAGTGCTGCAACCACTAAAAAAAATAGTTCCCCTCGAACAAACACCTGCGTGAATGTTGGTAAAAATAAATGTCACACTTCATATTGATTCCTGTAGCATTTTTTTTTAAAATTAATTATTTATCTTTTTCACAACAAACATGAATATAGCTCCTTTTCAAATATCAGACAGTTACACGAGTTAAAACTTTAATTTTGCAAATTGAAAACATTAATAACCTGAACCTTTTTCATTGTGAAATCTTGATTAGAATCTACCTGAGTTTTGTATTTTGTGTTGTGTTTGATTACTTTACGGAATTGGCAAAAAAATATCCCTGTTTAATTTACATTTAATTTTATTTATTTTAACATATACCACTCAAAGCTGTGATAAAATATATTAATAATGCTTAATATTATTTAAAAGCAACACTATACAATAAAGTAAATAAAATATATTAACATTTCAAACTCAAACAGTTAAAATTATTATCTAATTACCAAACTTGCCACTATAAAAATAAAAAGATTCTATATTTACTCTTGGCAGAACAAACACACTACATATTTAATAAGGTATTTCTAATTTTACAGACATAAAACTAAATGGATATAATTGAATTATGTTTATTAAATAGAAAATTATTTTAAATACAGCTAATGAAAAGTTATAAGTTTCACATTCTTTACTCCACATTTGGTCTTTATTATTTTTTCTACTTTGAATATTAAATAATACACTCTCTTATCATTTAAACAGGGGTGATTGCGAGCCCAACTCAAAAATGCTTAAAATTTCTTGAGTAAAATCATTAATGAAGCATTTCAAAAAATTAATGTCTTGATAAATTAAAATCATTGATATTTTCAAAACATGAAATTACATACAGCATATTTTAAATGAATAATTATGTATAAGTTTACTTTTATCTCTAATAACTTTCATTATTCTACCAGAAAAAATATTTACAAATGAAAGAGATGCAATGCAAGTTTAAGTTCTAGTTCTAACATTTTTATACAAATTATACAAAAATTATTTATAAATGTGATCAATGATTTCTTGGAACATCTGGATCTTGGATTTCCAGATCACAGTTAGCGAAAAATCCGGAAATCTGGATTTTTTCCTGAGCACAATCATCTCTGTTTAAACCTTAAATAAGAATGAAACACCAATCAATAAATAACCTTTATTCATGCAGGCCTGCCTGAGAAGTATTTTTCTAATATCAGTCACTCAGGCAGCTTTGATTTCAGGAGTGGGTGCTTGAAGCTTAAACGTCACACTCTCTTTTCTCTTTCGGAACCAGATCTCAAATTTTGTTGGGCTGTCTCCCAACTGCTCAGTCAGTCCCAAATCTGTCATCTAAAAAGAAATAACAAATTAGTGCAATTTTTGACACGTCAAAAACATAACATCAAAAACATTCCCCCTTGTGTTTAACACTAAACATAACAACACATAATAAATATCTATTTCTACCATAGCCGGTCAAATGACCAAACTTTATATTTCTTGACTGAAATGTATGAAATATGGCTGTTAAGAAGGAAATAAACTTAAAAATAACTTTACTATAATTTAAAAAAATTGGGTATTGCCAATTTTTATATATTACAAACACAAAGAATAAGAATTTTTAATTCATTACTCAACGCAATTTTTTACATTATAAAGGGTGTTTCCATTGTACATTTTCCGCAAACATAATTCTTCTAATTATTATTATTTCTATAATTCCTATTATTATTATTCTAATGATTAATATTATATCTTCTAAGAACTTGCGCAGTCCAGATTGTTTAGACATTTTTGTGGGTAAAAATTAACAGTTAGTTAAAAATGAAGTAAAGCTGATCTAAATAAAATATAAGTTATTTACCAAAATATTTAGTTTTTGTCTCTTTTTCTGACACAAAAATGCCAATCGAAAATTTTAGATACTTAATAGAAATTAACATTCACAGTCATTCTGATTGAAATAACTACGCAACAGTCTTTGCAAAAATGTGCAACTCATAGAATGCAATACGTTAAACGAGCATTTCTGATCGAATAACCTTATAAAGCAATATATTGTTCTAACGGTCAAATGACCGGTTGTGGAAGAAATAGGTACAGAACAAGCATTGTTCGAAACAAACAAAATACAAAAAAATAATAATAATAGAATATTTACTATTTATAATTGTTAGAAAAAGTCGCGCAGTCAAATGCGCAAAAACGATAAGATCATAAGCGCATTTTTGATGCAATAGTTCTTAAGTGGTCATTTGACCGGTTATGGTACATTTAGTGTTAATGTGGTTAAGCAGACATTAATTTAGTATTATTTTAGCATTTAACGACTAATTTTGCCATTATGCACATATATATTTATTATATAATTATTTTAGCATAGTATCGAATATGAATTATAAGAAATTGCAGAAAAAGTTGTAGTTGATTTGCAACATACATTAAAAATACTGATAATACATTAAAAATATGTTTTAATAAATTGTATGCAAATTTTATTTAGGTACTCAGATCCATTCAGCCTTTTTTTTAATACACCTAGAAATATTTATCTAAAGTTTGTAACTAAAGCTATTCTAATTAAAAACCTACTGCTGTTGTACCTGATTTTCAATTAACTTATTTTGGAAAATCTACATTATTGTAAATCAGAACTAAAAAATGGCATTTTTAGTAATCAAGATAGTTGTGATGAAGCATGCATTAGCAAGTGCATACTTTTAAATATATATTTTATAATTTATCTTAAGTCGTCATTTATCAATTACCTTTTATAGCTTTTTTCCTAAAAAGTATTTTTTTAATTTAATATTTAACATGGTGAAATAAAATAAAAACACAAAGTCACCAAAGTTTTTTATTTTTTTGACTAAGAGGTTTTAGCTATGACTGTAAAAATCATGGTAAAAATGGTCATGCGTCAAAAACTTATCAACATTGGCTATGATTAACTATATAAGAAAACTAATAAATACATTTGAAATCAGGGTTGGTCTGTAAGAAACCTATTTCTTCTGGAACATAAGAAACTAAAAATTAATTCAATTGTTTAGAATTAAGTATTATAAAGATAGATAAGGTTTAAAAAAATTAAAATTTCTAAAATAACATAAAGTTTTCTAATTAACTCTTAAAAAAACACTTATTTCCTATTTATTTCAGTTTATACAAAATTTTTAAAATATATATATATTATTAAAGAGTCTATTTGAGTATTCATATTTTAAAGTATTTGATTACAAAAATTAGTATGCTATTTGTAATTGAGTATTCATAATGCGATTCGTAGAAATGCATACACGTGATTCGCTAACAAAAAAGTAACTTTAAAAAAAAATTAATAAATAAAATTTTACAAAATTTGATTATGATGTTTTAACAGTTCTTTATAACTTAATTTAATTTGTTTATACAGTGATCAGAAGAAGAAATCCAAGGAATACAAAGTTTTAAGGACTTATCAAAAATTTAAAAACAATGTGTAAAAGATAACTAAGCAGTTTTTTTTTTTTTAAATTAAAAAGCAGTTATTATAAGGAACTTGCAAAAATGACTATTTTGCATATTTTTTTCTAGCTCTTTTGATATAAATTTTGACTTTGTTAAACTTCATCAAGAAAAATAAATAAAGTTATCACTTTTACACATAAATACATTTTCCAGTTTCAAATAATTTAATAAATTTTGTTAAAGTACAGATGCTAAAGATTAACATGAAAACCTATCAATCTTATATTTTTAAATTTGAAGACATAAGAAAATCTAAGGCATTTAAAAAAAATATATATACATTAATTAAGTTTGCTTGTACATAATATGCAAAATTAAAGTTATTTGCTGTTATTTTTTTCTTCTAACTCTTGCAATTCAATTTTTTTTCTTCTTTTAAAGTTTTTCTTAAACTATTAGATTTTGACAGCTAAGTCATATCATTTAGTTTCCCTGCTTGGACAGCAAATTCATCAGCACACTAAGTAAGTTCATCTATGCAACAGAATAATCTAAGGAGTTTCTAAGGACTTATTTGGAAACCTAAGTAGTTCCAAGTACTCCTTGGAGACTTTTTTATTTCCAAGGAGTATAAGGAGTCTGTATGCACCAAGGTATACCAGAGATTGCCTAGAAAAAGACCTTTTGGTCTTAAAAACTAAAAACTGGAAAACACTTGCAAAAAGGTTAGCCTGGAAAAAACTTCTTGAAAAGGCCAAGGCCCACCCTGGGCTGTCGAGTCATTGATGATGGTGTTACCTTTTAAAATATTTAAAGATTACAGCCATTTTAATTAACCAAGAAATTCATCAATGAAACATTAAAAGGCAACTATTAGAAAGAAATATTATTCTTGATTTTCATGATTTTTAAAGCCCGCTTAAATTAAAAGGAAAGATTATAGAACATACATAACCAGGCAAATTAGTCTGGCTATGTATGTTATATTATTATGTTGCATTCACAACTGCAGAAGAGGACTTGGACATCTCTATCGCATTTACATGTTCAAGCCACATACATTATCAGCACATCCCTTAAATCACTGCTTTAGTACTGTAAGCATTTGAAATACACTAAGAATTGAAGAGAGGACAAAGAAAACAAGCTATTGTGTTTTTTAGTAGGACTGGGCGATACTAAGATTTTGGTATCGTGATGCATCGTCACGCTAGCATAGCAATATTTTGATTCACCACAACGTTTTGGTACATTAATGCTTAATATCTAGTACTGTGTAAATTCGCAATTAGTAAGTTGCTTTCTTTTTAAAATAAATGATGCCTTGTTTTGAATAATTATTTCTCAATGTTTAAAGATGTCAGAAAAATAGCGGTTAAAAAACATTAAACGGCTGGATTGATTGTAAAAAACACCCAACAGGATTTGCACACACACACAAGATTTCTACAACAATTCAGATTCAGGTCAGCAAAACCATGAGTCACTACGTAAAAAAATCAGGGAAAGATAACGATCATCGCCACAGTTATCACTGCACACAGGAAAAAGCTATTCGATCAAGCTTGCAGACATCCCTGTGCCATCAGGAACAATGCTCAACATAGAGCGTGTTGACAACGATGTAAATGTTACACCGGGAAATATCATACACGTCTCAGTAAATTCCAATTTCCGATGCTTCGGAAAATTGCCAATTAAAACATCGGATCGGCGATGATTGCACATAATCAATATTTTCCAAAGCATCAATTTATCACCCAGTCCTTGTTTTATAGGAGCACGTAATTCTCCAACACATAAAAATAGATTTCATATCAGTATCTGAATACTTTTGAGTATCATATTACATTGTTGCCTTACCATAAATGCAGGCGAGTTCTAATTAAAAGACTCAATTGATCAAATTTAAGTCTTTTGTTTTGTCTACAAATAAAAATAATAGATGGATAAAGAGGAAGAGACAGGGTTCCCACTCTTTTAGCAAAGCAAAAATTAAGCACTTTTAAGGACTTTTTATTGAAAAAATTAAGCACTTTTTTGAAAAATTAAGAACTTATGCAACCAGTGACAATGCCAATTATTTACCTTTCTAAAAACACCAATAAAAAAACAATAATAATAAATAATTTTATTACAATGTAAGCACTGATATAATTGTATTAATTAACAGGGCTCGGCAAAGAAGTATCAGGCTATTTTTGCAAACCCGGGTCGGGTTTTTTGAAGAAAAAAATTTCAGATTGTTAAAAGTTAACGTCATTTAGATTATAAAAGTTAACACATTAAACTAATCTGTATTCCATTTTTAATGATTTCATTGAAATTGAATTGTAAAATTAAGTGTGCAGAAATTAAGATTTGCAATTTTTTTCATGTATACTAAAAAAAAAGTAAAAAAAGAAATTTTTTCATGTATAAAAGCAATTTTTTTCATGCATACTAAAAAAAAGTAAATAAAGAAAATTGGCAAAAACATTGAAAAATTATTACAGGAAGTTTTTATATTTCGCTACTAGACCAGCAAACGTGTTATCATTACTTTTATGATAAACTTTAACAAAATTATTTTCAGCCAAACATGTTATTATGAATTAACTTTACATAATGCTACTAAACATTTTGGTGAAAAACATGAACTAATTTTAAAGCAACCAAAAATTGAACAAAAATTAAAAAACAGTATATTAATTTGCAATGTTAACTGAATAAAATGATTATTAAAATCTGAGGATCTTTTAGTTGAATATATTTAAATTTTTATGCAACATTCTGCTTATCCTTAGTGATGGTAAAAAATTAAGGACTTTTAAAAAACTTATACCAAAATTAAGTACTTTTAAGGGCCCTTATTTTCTAAAATAAAAATTAAGCAGTTTTTAAGGACTTTTAAGGACCGTGGGAACCCTGAAGAGAGTTTATGTTTTAAATAAATTTCAGTGATAATTTCTGATGTCCGAATATAAATTATTGACAGCAATTCAATGGTCTTGATATATGCACACAAATTAGTGGAAGAATCTAAAATCTAATTGCAACAACATATTTCTATCCCAAGGGCTTACATATTTTGGGAATACAATAATTTTGATATTATATACGTACAGTTAGAAAATGCATTTATAATATAGTAATTACACCAGTGAAATTACATAGGAGTGTTACATCTAATATAGAGATGTGCAAACTTTTGAAATGAAGGGCCACATGCGAAGCAGATGAGCCAATGAAGGGTCACATGCTAAAGTATTTAGACAGACATGTTGACAGCAATTGTTGGTAGTAATTGTTCAATAAACATCATTGCTCTAGGCACTCATTTCTTTTTATCAGTTAACCTTGTAATATGTTTGCATAAAATTAAATACTTTTAAATATTTCAAATTAGAAACTGCAAAACTGATTACTCAGAAAAATAAACAGAATCAGAATTAATTTATCAAAAAAAAATTTACAAATAAATTGAAATAATTAAAAACAATGGGAAAAATCATGTTTTTTTAAATCATGTTACATATTACAAAAGTCCAACTTAAAAGTCAAAAACTTAAATACGCAATTTAAATATTCCGAATTTTTCTTCCAGAAAAAATAACGATTCTTTTTTAAAAATTCTGTTCAGGTTGCTGCCGAAACCTGAACTGCTTTTGTTCAGGTTGCACATCATGGGTTTGGTGGGCCACATGTGGCCCGCAGATCACAAGTTGTGCAACTCTAATCTAATAGATATGATTCATACTTTTACTTATGCGAAGGCTATCTGAACAACATTTGTCTTGTAAAGGATGTCAGAAAATTAAATTATCATAAAAATGCATACTTTGATGCTGTGTTTGTAGTGGTAGACATCATATCCCTTCCTCTGGGGGTCTCTCTGTGCTTTACTGAAGAGAACGAGATCCTCAAAAAGGAAGATGTGAAGCATCATATTCTTCCTCAGCCTCCCGTGCCACACAATGAACTCCTCCAGTCTCAATAGCCTGCCTTGTTCCTTCACATTTACCTGAAACACAATGTTTTATTAAACTTTTCTGTACCTTACCAGGGGTCTGTCCAGGGAAAATTTACTACTGTTTAGAGGTACCCTTAAAATTCAACTCTAGGAAAAATGGTAGTTTCACAAAATACTTTTGAAAAAAGCAAGTTCTAAGATTCTCCTCCCCGCCTCTTAAAATTTTGTTTTTGTATCCCCGCAAGAAAAGGTAGTACGTGCTTCGCAAGATAGTGCCGAGTGGTAAGCCTAAACAGTCGCTTACGCCATATTATAGAAAGCTTCTTTTTTTTTTGCAGAGTTTTTTTTTTTTTTAAATTAAAGAATGAGGAGCTCCCTTTGTGAACTTTACAAGAAGTTGAAATTCAAACACTATTCTAAATATTTGAAATTGTTCTAAATTTATTCTAATAGATATCAGGGGTAGCAGCAAAGTTTTTTAAAATTTTAGGGTAATTTTAGGAACTTTTTTCAAAAAATTTTAGGTAAATTTTAGGGGTAATATATGATTTTCCTAGGATAAAAACAGATCACACGGTAGTTTATTACATAACAGAAGATTATTACAATTCATCCACACATATCATAAATAATTGCAAGCCATAAAATAAAGCTCTGAAATTTATTAAGTCAAGAATGAAATCTCTAAAGTGTAAAAATGAAATTTCAACTTTACATATTACCTATCAGAAGTTAAGTGCATAATTCAGGAACAGGCAAAAGTGAGAATAAATCAAGAGAAAAAATAAATTAACACCAACTTGGATTTTTATTTAATTTTTACCTTCTTAATCAAAATTTTATTATAACCTTACTTTATTAAGAAAAACTATTGTGTGATATTATTAGATTTCAAATCAGCAATTTATATTAGAAGTTAGAGAAAAACAAATTAATCATGATCATTTTTCTAAAATATTCTTGATATGATTTGTGAGATTCTTTTACTGCCCTCAATAGTGTTGTGGTGATCTTCAACACTCCTCCATAATTTCGAATGGTATCTTTGATTAGTCTAAGCGACATAATAGTAAACTCATGGTGACTCACATTAAGCATTGCTTTATTTATCGAAAAACCTCTCTCAGGATCAGAATTCCCATGTGGCAAAATTAAAACAGTTTTAATTAACGTAGTTAAATTCTTATATTTTAGATTATTGCTTTTTTATTTATATTTAGCCTATAACTCTAATTTTTTAGGAACACCAACAAAATTTTATCAGATTTTTAGGGTTTGCACATACTTTTAGGAATTTTATGAATTTTAGGGGGAATGCGACCCCTGCATTTACTTTTTTCTTAAACATTTTCTCTCCTTGAAACTTGTTTCTGTATGACCGTATGGGAAATGTTCTCATAATGAAAATAGCTTCTAAAGCAAGAACTGCTAAATGCATGTTTTTTTTTTTAAATTCAAGTTGAAATTTAACAATGGACAATAACTTTTATGGATTTTTAAATTTGGATACAATTTTAAGCTCAAAATTTTACAATAGCAAAATTATTTTTGAATATGTGGGGAAAAATATATACAAATTTGATAGTCATGAATTATTTTTATTTGTAGACAATTTTTTAAAATATTTTCTTACTTTACCATATTTTTGAGTTGGTTTTTTATATAATTTTTAATTTTCACAAATTATGTCCAAATTTTCACAAAATAGGTACCTCTCATAAAAACCTAGACAGACCCCTGCTTACACAAAGCAGGGGTCTGTCCAGACAATTTGTGAAAGGTCCGTTTTTGTAAAATTGTGAAAAAAAGTACTCGTAATTTGTGAATATAAAATAAACGTTAAGTCACATTCTATAAACCAGGGTCCTGCTTTTGCGAATGTGTGCAAATAGGGTCCTGTTATTGCAAAAAACTTTTTCAAGGAATTTTTAAATTGTAAAGAGATACAAGATTATGCTCAACACTGTAAAAATAAATAAAAAAAATTTAAAATTTAAAAGAGCAATAAAATATTTTGTGAAAGGTCTGTTTTTATGAAAAGATATTTTGTGAAAGGTCTGTTTTTATGAAAAGATATTTTGTGAAAGGTCCGTTAACAGACCCAAATTTCTTTTAAACAGACTCCTGCAAAGAATCAACAGTTCAGTTATTGGAAACACAATCTGCTCAGAGAAATCTGACCTCTATCAGATATTTAACATCTTATCTTTCGAATTCATAAAATATGTACAAACAGACCACCCTGATTAAATTTTGATCAAACGATCTGATCTTAACGTTCTAGGAATCCATCATAATGATTTGAGGGGGAGATCTCAAATATGTTAATTAATTAGAGCAGATGATGTTACAAAATCAGACATAAAAACATACCTACTCTGAATAAACATGCTTTTTTTCCCAACAGCTTTGAATTTCTGACTCTCAAAGTATAGGGGGTAACCATGATTTGGGAAATAGGGTCTCCATAGTTCGGTTATGAGAGCAACCCAAAGTTTGGATCCCTTAATTATAATTTTATTTTTTACACATTTCGCCATATCTTGCGAACTTTTTAAGTGATTCAAAAAAAATTTGCAAACAATTATGCAATTTTTTTAACCAAAGATAATTTCACGCGAAAAATAAACTTTAGCTTTTAATTTTAAACTATATTTCCAATTCAAATGATTTCAGTTATTATACAATTATTACAACAAAAAATATACTTTTTTTATAGCTGAATACTTTTATGAATTTGTAAAGACAAATACCCGATTTAGTCATCAAATGCAGAATAAATTAATTCAGATTTGGAAGCATAAAAAAAGAATAAACAATTCTAAATTACTCTAAGCAAAACATTATTCATACAAATGTTTTAAAAGAACTTGTATTTAAACATAAAACGGAATTGAAATATGCATAAAATATAACAAATTATTTTTCATACACCAAAAGGAAAGTTATAATTTAATCCACGTGTATTTCATTAATTTTCAGACTACTCTTTAAAATCAAAAACAATTTAAGGGCATTTCTTTCCATCTCTAGATAAAACCTTCAGAAAGAATAAAAATCCGAACCTTAAAAATGTATCAACAGACTATGCAAATAAAATATAAGCATTTCGAAAAATCCATTGATATAAATGAAATAGTTTTTCCTCAAGCCCACATGACTAATTTTTAAACGAAACTTCACGTAACTTAATTGTGTGTTTTATAAAAAAAATTCTATTTCAAATACAAAATCCTTTAAATGCATTAAATAAGTTGCAGAATTGTAAAGGTATAAAGTAGAGTCCAGAGAAACAAACTTACATCACAGTCTTTCAATGCATCCATTGCAAGCAAATCATTACCATGCCTCAGTTGGAAACGTACCATTTCCTCAGAAGCCTACATTAGGAGTATATTATATTAATTCCATGTAAAATTATTTCGATCAACAGTTACATTATTGTAGATATTGCAACATATGAGCTACAGACCTTTTTTTCTTCAAAACAATAAATAAATAAATAAAATTAAACAAATTGACAAACAAATTACTCTTCCACAATTCAATAATTAGATCCTTTTTTTTTTAAAAAAAATATTCATTAAAATATTTAAGTAGAAAAAAAGATAAAAAGAAAATTTTTCAACATTTATTTGAAAGAAACTACCAAAATTTGCCATAGATGGATATTATAAAACTTAGATTATTCCTTCTATATATATTTCACGTTACATGTCCCTACCAACAGTAATAAATTAAAGCAAACTTTTTTTTGCAATTTTCTTTAACCCAAAAAAAGTAATTTTCGATAGATGTGCCATATCCAATTAGAATTGGGTCCAAATAATATAAACAAATTACCGTAAGATAGTTTTCTATAGGGAAAAAAATTAATTGTAAAAAATGGCGAATAGGTTTTGATATTTAGCTAATAATTTTAAATTCTTAGCCCTGTACATACAGATATAGATCCTAGGAGTGAAAATATTTTAAATCAAATTTCCGAAACTAAATATTGAGGTAATAACAATCAGGATCAAAATAACAATCAGGAACAAGATTATATATTTAATTAGATATATACATTATATTCCTTCTAATGGAAGTTCTATAATCAGGGTTTTCCCTTAATTTTAAAAATAAAATCTTTTCAACGAATATATGTTACGATCAATAAATTAACCGATTAATAGTAACTGATGGTAATAACCATGTGAGTCAATGAAAATGAATGATCTATTATTTACCGGTTAATGTACCATCACAAAGTCTGGGTAATGTTATAATCTTTAACCTATCTGTCTATAATAAATAATAATAGCCAGATTAATCGTAGCATATATAATAAAGCAAATTTGCACTGTACGCAACAATATTTCACCATAAATATAACATTTTGTAAGAAACAGAATTTCGCAAGATGAAAGCAAAATTTGTAAAGCCTTCATTTCTTGACCACTATAATTTTATAGTCAAATAAAATTCATTATGAATCAAAATTAAAAACATACTCCAGTGCTTAAACTGAATCCTTGTGTCCAAATTTCAGTTGTTTCCCGACAGTCACCACAAACAGAGTTTATCATCATAGAGAATTTTAACAACTGTCTAAATTATAATTGACAGGAAAATAATATAAGATTCAATCAGGTCAAATAAAACCAACTTTAAAGAACAATTTAAAAATGAAATGCACAATTTAGAGATGTTATGCACAATTCATTAATCTTCTAAAGAGCCTTTTTTTTCTTCTTACGTTAAAATATTTTTGGGATGGAAATTGATTTAGCTTTATAGATAAAATTAATTTAAGTCATAAGATTTATTTTCTTTGAATTGAATTTGAAGGGTTTAATGGCACAAAGTCCACAAAAGGACATACTGTGCCAAACAAACGGTTTTAAAATAAATCTTAGGTAAATGCATACTACAAATTTCTCTTCCTAAAAGCACATGGAATTTATAAAACTGAATACAATGTAACAGACATATTCAAAAGTGAGTAAAACCAGATAAAATGTAAATATATTAAAACATCATAAAACAGTTGCATTCAAAAGTGAATAGATTTCTTTTCTTTTTGTTGGTAGGAAAGTTCTGTGTTTACAATTGACTATAACTTTGTGTTCATAGCTACAAATAAATTCAAAGATCATGTGAATGAACATGATTTTTGAATTCATTGACCTCACATTGTATGTATATCAAGACTTTTATTGCAGTTTTTTTCCCTTATAGTTAGTTTCCTTAAGTTATCAGCAAGTGTATGCATAAATCATTGATGCAATGATGCACTACGACATGTCAAAACCAAGGTATCTGCTACATTTTAGATTTTCAAATTCACGACTTTTCATGACAAATTCCAAGAATTTTTCTTGACTTAATGAAGTTACTATTTTCTCCAACAATAACACATCAATAAATTTTAAAAAAATTATTATAATAACGTTCATTGAAATGATAGGTATTACCAAAACTGTTATACTCTGCATCTTCATATTTATAGATTTAAAAAACAGAGTAAAGTTTAAACAATAAAAGAGCTAAAAAAAATACCAAAGCAATTTTTTTTCTTTTTTTCCTGCAGAATTATATACTGAATTAATGATACTTTTCCTGTACATCAGAAAGGAAAGAAACACTCCTGATTTTTCTGTTCTCATTTTAGAATTAAAAAATTCGCCAATGACTGGCTTGCTTCAGTTAGATTGATAAAATAAAATAAATACATAATAAAAATTCTGAAATCACTAAAGTTTAAAAGATAATTCGCTCTAGAAATGATGTTTTTTTTTCTTTTTTTAAAAAACACCATAATTTTTAAAGAACATGATAAAAACATTTCATATTTAAATAAAATAGCACTGTTAGAGGGGATTTTGATACAAATTCAGATATTTGGAACACCATAAAATTGGGGGGTAAATTCCACTTTAATAATTAGATTTTCCAGCGACCTCATGACTCTCCAGGTGCGCAGATACCCTGCATTTAATGTAAAACTTTAATTGCTTGTTAAAAATTTTACTAAATAAATTTCTTCACATTTTTTGTACTAAAGGACTAATACACTTTTTCTAAATACTTTTATAGAGTGGTAGACAAAACTTTCAAAATACTTTGTAAGTTTGCCTCACCACAAGGGACCTGGAACGAAATGGTATTTGAAAATAAACTTTTGAATCTTTTGCGTGTGCAGAAATTACTAAACAAAGAACATCTTTTTTGTTACCACTTGAAGAAATTTTACCAAAAAGGATGGCAGACCTGGTACTATTTCTTTTTTAAATGAGAAATTTGAAAAACCTGCTCTAAATAGAAAGAACTCAGAAATTTGGAAGTCCTGGGTCCTAAGGATTAGTAGCTCTTAAAGTCAGGCGGAATCACTGAACAACCCTATTTAGTTTCTCCCCCCCCCAATAAAAAAACTCTGAATTTTTCCCATTATCTCAGGTTTTTTTTTGTTCAGAAATTCTCTTTCTCACTGATAAACACAAAATATATATAAATAAAAAATAGAATTATATTTGTAAAGAAACTTTCCAAAAAAATCATATTTCTTAAAAAACAATTTATTAAAATTAGCTAAGATTTCTTACAGGCTACCATTTTTCGATCATTTTTTAGGAAACACTGAGCCTTTACTAATTTTCCCACTTTCCTAGCACCTCATCATTTTGTTCATGTATATAAGTTTCAAATAATACAGTAGCATGCTCTAAAACTTAATATACACTTGAGTGTTTACGTATATTTCTGGGGAAAAAAACAAAAAACATTTGTATGTTTTCTTATAAAAAAAAATGTAAGAACTAGGTTTTAAAAAATAGTTTCATTTTTCAAGTTTTTTGGATTTTGGTTGAAAAAGAAAAACCTTTAATGTGTGGTGGCTGGGCTCCCTTTCTGGACATTCCTTCAGCAATTCTTTAAGGAGTAATGCATACTTTCCCATCCTCTGAACTGGTTTCAGCAGGTAACTAGCTAAATCCATTTTGTCTTCAAGTTTTAATTGCATTTTCTAATAAACAACAAATGAAAAATACTATTAATAACATATATCCATTAAAATTATGTTACACAAGTATTCATTCCTAACAGTTGTCTATTAAGAAACTGATAGGTAAAGAAAGCTGTTCAAAATAAACAAAAAAGTGCACCCACTTATGTTCATTTTTAACTCTAATTTCTGGGTCATGTTATGGAGAATGGTAAAATGTACCACGGTACTTAATTTTCTCCTATCCTAAAGATTTACAAGCATTTTTTTGGTCTGACTAGCAAAAATTCATCAGAGTTGCCACTCAAATCAGGAAAATAAATTCCCTGTACATATTATACACACTTTATTAAGAGGAAACAATTACTATGCTCTTGTGTGAGCTATATTGGGATAACTATATTAGTTTTAATTGCTGGAAAAACAGCTGAACATACTTAAATGCTTTAGTAAAAGAAATAGCTTAGTATAGCTGGTTAAATATCCCGTATCATGGTTTAATATCCCGTAGGTTACACGTTGAGTAGTCACCATTTTTTAAAAAACAAAAATAAGACAAATTTAAAAAAAAAAAGATTTTGTAAAGAAAATATCCCAATTCACGACGTTTTCTCTGTTATTTTAGATGATTTTTAAATTCTCTGTTCTCCCTGTGAAGAGGCAGCCCTGTGATGCATTCATTCATTCTCAATAATGAACAAAAAAAAAACACTGCAGATTGTGCAGAAGTTTTTTCTCACTATTTTAGCAATTGTTCAATGCTTGGACTTAGCTCACCCTTCACTAATAAGAATTGTATTTTAAGCAATTTAAAACAGATAACTAAGCTCCTTTAACAGTAATATGATTTTCCTTCAATAATTGTCAACAAAAAATTAGGAACACCATTTATGGATGCAGACTTTTAAAATCAGTCCTTCATAAGATTAAAAAACTTTTAAATATTCAAAACAGCCCGTTTAAAAATTGGAATAATGACGCCTCACAAAAATTCCCTTTTTTTGAATAAGTTTGCATAAATGACATTTGCAAATAAGCTTCCTAAAATATTGATGAATATATTGATATGATGATGAAATAACTTGATGATAAATATTGATATGATGATGAAATAACTTGAAAAGAAAGTGAAATAACATACTCTAAAAAATGTATTTCCATACTCTGACATCAATGCATCTGACTTAGGTTTATTCTTGTTGTATAAGGCATATAAATAAAATTCATTTTGCTGAAAAACAAAGGAAGCATATTCTTTTAGAACAGAAAATTATTCAGTAAGATTAAATTTAAATGACATTACAATATTAAGAATTACAATTAAAACTTATCTTCATAAGAATCAAGTCACAAAACATTTTGTGACTTTTATTCTGAATTCAACAATTTTAAGGATCCTTCTTTGAGATACTATTGTTCCAACACATTTGAAATTGTCAATTAATTAGTTTTAAAAAAGATATGACATTTAACAGTACAACAAAAAGATATTTTTGTTTATTTTTCGTCAACTCATACAACTGCATATGAAATTGGTAACATAATTTTGCCAATCTGACAAATTTTTTTAAGAATTACAGAGAAGTTTAGACTGATAATTGGCGGACGTAGTTATCCACATTAAAGATAATAAATGTAATTTTTGAATTATTTATAAATACCCATAGCTGTCAACTTGCTAAAAACAAAAATAGGAACATAAAGCATGATAAACTCCGAGGTACTATTTGACTCTAAATTTAACCATAACCCTGACGCAACTACAGTTATGTAAGTGAACAGAAGTTAAATTATCGCCTTCGAGTTAAGAAGTTGAAATGTGCTGTTCCTTTTTCAAAATATTAAATGTTTTCTTACTTCTTACTAACAAAAAACAAACTTTACTTCTTTAAAAAACTTACTTCCAACAAGAATCTATACATAATATTTTTTAAATCGCGTGAATATGAATCGAGATATTGGGTTTTCAAATCGTGTAAATATAAATAGTGATATTGGGTTTTATAAACACGCTTAATTACAATTCGTGAGATTTCATTTTTAAATCGCATTAAAATTAATCACAATGCATAACTTTTGGATCATGTGAATAAAAATTGCAATGCATATTTTTTATATCACGCATAAATATGAAAATGAATATTTGATACAACAAACACATGAATACAAATCACAGTTAGATTTTAAAAACGTGTGAGTAGGAATTGTGAAATTGGATTTTAAATTTGTGTGAAAATGAATCGCGATATTGGGTTTTTAAAATGTGTAATTATTGGACTTTTAAACAAGTGAATAGAAATCAAACAAGTAAATCGAATGAAAATCGATGTTTGATATTAAAATCGTGTGAATATGAATCGCAACATTAGTTGATACCGGCGCAGTCCCAAATATTCAAAGTGGCAAAAATCCATCAAACCAAAAGAATAAAATTGGCAGAAGAATCACGTTTATGTAAATGACTTGTTAGCAGGATTAAACTTAAGTTTTATCAAATTATAATTTTTTAATTGACAGGAGTGCACAAAACAATGGTCTTAATGTACACAGTATCAGGGTTGGCAAGTGTTTGACAACTGGTGGTTTTATCTATTTTTAACCATGACTATCCTTTGTGCTAAAAATACCTTTTTGATATGAGTCAAAAACCTAAAATTTTAGAGCAAAGGATAATTATTAGCTATCATAAATAAGAAGTATTCATAAATAAACATATATATAAAATTATAAGTGATCAATCAATATTATTTTGAAAATTAAATTGTCTTTTTGTTTTGACAATTACTGTCAAAAACCAAAATTTATTACAATCTGTATTGAAATCAAGTTAGAGAAGAAATCATTTTTCCCTAAAAAAAATTTGTTTACTAATTACACCACTTTTAACTTTTTTTTTCAAGCTAAAGAATATTATATTTTAGGAATCTTTTAGTTATCCTTATTTTTTTTTTGTAGAAAAGCGTTATTAAATTTTTGTTTCATTTATATCTGTAACAAATAGATAAATGATAAAATAAATTCTAGAGAAATAATTAATTGCTAACATCTAAAATAAAATATGTTTAATTAAAAGAGTTTAATACCAAGGGACATTATTTTATTTCAATGTATATTTACATACACATTTTATAAACTAGAAATTAAACTTAAATTTTGACACCACTGTTTACTTTTTTAAACATTTGCACAGGAATGATCATTGAAGTACTTGTAATGATTAAAATAGAGACGTGTATCAATAATCTTGAAGGAATTATTTGTTAAATTTTATATTGATTATTACTTATTTTCTATGTTTTTTTTTCTTTTTTAATGTTTATCAAGAATTAAAACTAGAAGATGGGCAGAGTTTGATATTCTTTTCACAATAATGCACCAGATTTTATAGTGTTGCCTTTTTTAATATTTAACATTACTAAGAAAAAGTTAATTTTGACACCACTTTTTACTTTTTTATGAATTATACATGCTGTTCATACTAAAATTCAAAAAAACTAACTGAATCATTAAAAAATCATCTTTAAATTAAAAATACAAAAACAATCAGCTTAATAAAATAAAAAACATTCAACAACCTTATTCATTCTATATAAAATCCATTTAGATTTACACCTATTTTAACTCCTCTTTTCTCTTAATAATAATAATAAACAGTTTTGAAACCCTGTGTACTCCTAATTTCATTTTATTTCTATGAATAACCCGAAACTATTATTTTGATTGATGTTAAGCTGCAGAGTATAGAAAATAGACCTTATTATAACACAATAAAATAACATGTAACTAGGAAATTTATTCTAATATCTCTACTAAATATTAATCCTTGAATTGATTGATTTAACTCATTTTAACAAACATTTATATTTCTCATAAATTAGAATTAGTTAACTAATCAGTGAACTAATTATACATTAATTAACATTACTAATATTGGAAATATTCATGTACACATAAGCAAGAGTGCAAAAAATTCCAAGAGCGTAAAATTCCCTATGAACAATATTTCTTTTTTAAAATCAAAATTTCCCCAAAAGTTTCAAAAAAATTTTCAGAACTATAACTTTTTCATATTTTTCGATAATAAGTTTATACAAGAAAAAAAATTCATTTGATTTTACACAATTCTTGAATAAACAAGCACATGTGTTGTAAAATAATAAAAATATATTGAAATAGTAATAATTTATTAAATAATATTTAGATCCCACTTATTAACTTAAGGAATTCAAACTAAGAAATACACAAATTGACTTATGTGTTTTGAACAAGAAAAAGTTTTGCAAAGCAACACATTTTTTAACAAAAAATTTTTTAGGAATTTTTTATTTTCCCACTGTTATACAAATATTGAGTACAATATTAAGTACAAATATTAAGTGCAAATTATAAATTACAAGCAAATGCATCACTAGCGAATCAAGATCAAGAATATTTTAAATTAAGAAACTTACAAATCATTATAATGTGAGACATTTTAAAAATTTTCATAGTTTTAAAATTTCTTATTAATATATTGCTGTGTTAATAAGTGTCAATTAGTAAAATTACATTAGTACTTGGTAATTAAATGATTACATAAACACAATCCTTCAAACTACAATTTAATATTGTAAGTGCATTTCTATACCTTACAAATAGAATTTTTTTTTTAATTGTTTTAAATTGAGAAAAAAAACTTTTTTTTAAAATAGAAAGTTACTTCACATAGAAATATCTGTCAATCTACAATAAAGGTAACTTATGAAAGAAACTATTTTTGTCATTTACAAATAGTAAAAAACAAATGTGAAATAAATTCTGTTACCTTTATTTTCTTGAAATAAATCATTTCAAGAAAATATATTTTTTCTTGAAATAAATTTACCTTTCAATTCATTTACACATACAGTGAAACAATTTTTAATGCATTAAATTTGTTTGAAATGTATTGCAATATTTTAGTTAAAATTGTAAAGTATAGTTAATTATAAACTTTAGTTCTTTAAAGTATCTTTAAAAAAAAAAACCTCATCTCTAGAAAAATGAAAAATAAACAAAAAGAGACTTACAAAATCTAAAAAGCATTGCCCCACAGTGAAAGGTGAATTTTCGCAGTGTTCTAACTCTGCCAAAAAATACTGATTGTGAAATTCATAGATTTTTTCAATATTTCCAAAAATAACATTTCTTTTTCCTTTGAGTGCCTGGGGGATGTCTTCTCTTGTTAGCTCAGGTATATAATTCTAAAAACAACAATAAAACTATTAAACTTAGTCATTCTTCTATATAAAACAGTTGAACCATCAACGGGTCCACTATATCTAAAATATTTGTTCAGTGGTATTGTTGAACAAAAATGTTTGCAATAATACACAAGTTTTTTTTTCTTTAAATTATTAATTAGCTAAATTTGCAGTTTGAATACTGCAAATTTCCCCTACAACAAAATATTTAATTAGATCATTAAATAATGTAACATAATATTCTAAATATAGCAAAATGACTGCCTCTTGATAATGAATTTTTTAGATGTTTATCTTTTTTCTTATTTCCACCATTTTCGAAGGAAGTTACAATTTAAAATGTGCAACCATTTGCTCTCTCAAGTTACCTATTTTTGGAATTCATCCCAGCAAAACGCTTCTTTATATTCTATTCTTAATTAAAAGTGATCATTAAATACTTTTGAACTTATCACATAGACTAAAAAGTTTGTATCATTAATATTTAACCATTGTTTCAAATGCTTACTCAGGACGAAGCAGAAGTGAAAGGAATTATACTCCAGAACCGAAGTTTTGCACCACTAGGTCAGAGTTTAGAAAAAAATCACAAATAATAAAGTACTGCTGCCATAATTTTTGATACCATTTTAGATTCTTACATAATTTGTCATATACATTAAAACCAGACTTTAATAATGTTTTTCCCTCAATTTACATGAATAAAAAATATACAACAAAAGCAATTTACAAGAAGAAATAACAAAATTTAAAATGAAGACTGTATCACTTTTTAACTCTTTAGCAAAGGAATCATAACTTTCACTCATTGGTACATTTATCATACAAGTATATTCATCCTCTGATAAATAATGCCTTCTCTGGCATCAAGGCTATCCCAAATAACAATGAAAGCTAAAACTAAACCCATAGAGGGTCAGGGCCTACTATGCCCATCTCAGTTTTCTTAACCTTGGAATGTTCTGTTGATGAACAACTATCATCATCATAGCTGGCCAATGCCTTCCTCTGAAGATTTCTCCATAATGACTTTTGATTTATTTTTGATCAAAACTTTGTTCAGTTTAAATGCTACACAGGGTGCCATCTAGGGGTTATTAAAAATTGTTTCAGCTTAAAATGCACTGCCCCATTCTCACATAGATGATTCGCCCCTCGCAAAGAGGTTAAATAACTGAAAAAAATTTAGTCTGTCTTAGATGAACAACTATTTTCTCGGCATGCTAATCTTTATCAATAACCTTGGGGCTGACAGAATAATAACATTTCATTTAAAAATATTATTTCATTTGAAATTTTATATTATTAATGTGCTATTTCCATTTTAGTCAGAGGAATTCAAAGAAAAATCAATTTTTGTTTTAAATATTTATTCTCTGCGATATAAGAGAAATGTATGTGAGTGGATGTTTCACTAATAATTTTTTTTTAAAGCCTAAAATTTTTTTCCAGCATAATTGAATATAGGGTGTAAAAATGTGAACAAGAGGTTTTTTCATTGATTCAAAACAAAGCAAATATTTCAATTAATACAAATATTTATATTTTAGTAGAATAACCCACATAAATAAATGATACAGTCCAGTCAATTAGTAATAACTGAAATTTGACCAGATGTATGAAAAGTCACAGTAAGTTCAGCTCTCCATTAGTTTTTGTTTTGGACTTTTAAATAATAACATTTGTCTTTCTGACAGCAGATTTCCAAAAAAATAAATTAATTAATTAATAAAATAAATAAAACAAAATAAATAAACTTATTTTAAATAGTTTATAACAAAAATAGTAAAAGGAAATTTAATTTTTATTACTCAACCACAAGACAGTACTTAATCAGCAAATCTTAATCAGAGAGTAATTATAGCGGATAGATCATAACAGTAAGCACCTCTGTACATAGCAATCAGTAAATATACATAATGTATTCAGGCCTGGGGCAGAATTTATTTTAGCAATCTGTGACATACCCCTCTAGTGCTAATATCTTTCTACAATATATTTTTAATAACAAACATATATGCTACTAATTTAAAATAACAAAAACGCTGGTTTTACAAAAAAAAAAAAAAAAAAAATATACTATATATATTTTTTTCTTAATTGAACATGTAATTTTTATTCTAATATTATAGGTAATATTTTCACATTTTGTCGAAAGGGGGGAATGCACAGATAATATCCTCGGCATTTTGTAAATAATTATCGCAATAAAAAAAATAACTAAAAATCAGAAAATCCGCAGCGGTACTTGCCGTAAAAAAAGATTGACGGCGAAATCACACGCATCGGAGACCTTGAGTATGTGTTTCCTTTCGAGATTGGGCTGTTGTTATAAATAATATCGTATAAGAAATATCAGATTAAAAAAATATAAAGAATATAACTGCCAAAAATTTGATAGAATTATTGCCTTAAAAATTAAATACTCAAATGCACAATTCGAATTTTCCATATTGTTTGAAATATATCGGGATATTCAAAAATCAATATCAATAACTGTCGAAAATACAATCGAAATATTACATCGCCTTATACAATCGAAATATTAATGCCTTAAAAATTAAATACTTCGAATATACAATCAAAATACACAAGGTTCCGAAAATACAATCAAAATATTACAGCGATTTACGATACTTTCGGCGTATGTTGAGCGAGTCAAAAAGTGATTATCTAACTGCATAACTCAAATATCAATTCTGCCACAGGGTTATTCAGGAATATTGGGTATACAGGGTTGCCACTCACATGATCTGGTTAAAAAAAAAATTCACCGTGTTTACCCTTTACATATTATACACACTATATTAAGAGGAAACAACAATTACTATGCTCTTGGGTCAGCTATAGTGGGATAACTATATTAGATATTAGTTTTTAATTGCCGGAACATACTTAAATAATGCTATAGCAAATTAAATAGTTTAGTATAGCTAAAAAATCATGGTTAAATATACCATAGATTACGCTTTGAGTCGCCACCTTTTTTTTAAAGACAAAAGTAAGACACAATGTGCCCTGTATTTTTCCAGTTTGTAAAGAAAAAAGCAAAATTTCCTGCATTTTCCCTCTTATTTTAGGTGATTTTTAAACCCCCTGTATTTTCCAGGTTTTCCCTGTGGAGTGGCAATCCTGGTATAATGCGATAGAAAATATACATAATGTAATCAGAAATAGTTAACCCTTCTGTACATACAACCAGTAAATATAATGTAATCAGAAAAACATAAAATACATAATTCACAACAAACAGTACCTCTATAATGTACTCCAAAGAATTTACATAGTCCATCTCAGTTTGAATCAATTCTTTCATGACATTCATTAAAGTCCTGTAAATAACAGAAAAGTAGTTATGTGGGATTTTGCACAAATTATAAGTATCTAATCAGGAGTCTGTTTATAAGAAATTTGGGTTCGTTAACGAACCCTTCACAAAATATTTTAAGTTAAAAACAGATCCTTCACAAAATAATTTATCTTTTAATCGGTCCCTTCACAAATTTGTTTATCTTCATTATTGTTTTGTTAAGCAATAAACCCTTCCCAGGAAAGGGGGGAAGAAAGACAGATGTAAACGAACTAAATTTTGTCTTCGGCAGACGCTTCTTCCATTATTCGTCCAAAATGAATATTCTGCTTTCAGCAGTATAGGCTAAATACCAAATATTTGTACGTTGCATCGCTAATTTAGTAGCTGCAATTGCTGCTTATTTTTTAAAATTTAATTTTTTTAATTATAATTTTACAGTGTTGAGCATAATTTTGTATGTCTTTACAATTTGAAAACTCCTTGAAAAAGTTTTTTCGCAATAACGGACCCTATTTGCACAAATTCACAAAAGCGGACCCTGGTTGAAAGAATGTGACTTAACATTTATTTTATATTCACAAATTACGCGTCATTTTTTTACAATTTTACAAAAATGGACCTTTCACAAAATATCTTGACAGACCTCTGCTAATTTACAGGAAGCAATTTACAGAAGTAACAAGAGCAGGGGTGTAGTGTACAGTATCAAAATTTAAAAAAAAATTAATAAAAAAAAGAAAAGAAAAACTTACATCCTATATAACTTTTAATTCTGGGGAGAATCTTGCACCTCAACTAAACTGATTAACAGGGTGCGTTGCTCAATTTTACAAGAAAAAATAAGCATCTTTTAAGCACTCAAAAAATTTTTGGACTTACTCAAAAAATCAGGATATAGACACTAATAAATATTTTTTCTTTCTATTATTAAAAGTTCTTCACATATGCATAAACAAAATGCAAAACAATTTTCAAAGACATGATCAAGCAAGCAGGGTGCGTAGCCAAATCTTTCAATCAAAAATAAGCACCTTTTAAATTCACACACAATCAATGATAAGGGGTAAAAATACATTTCCCCTTTTTTGATATTATTGAAAAACAAAAAAATTTTATAAAGAGTTTTAGCATTAAAAAAACCCAAAAAGAAACAGACGTAAATCGAAACAATCACAGGGTGGCCACTCAAAACAGATTTCAGATTTCCCTGATTTTTCCAGGTTTTCCAGTTAAAATCTTAAAATTTCCAGGTTTGTGTTTTTTTCCCTTTTTCTTATAAAGTGTAGGATGTGTACAAGAAAAGTGTCTGTATTATAAAATATCTTATTCAAAATGTCATTTTTTTAAATATATCTTGAAAAAAAAAATTTTTCTTACAAGATATTTTTTTATTATTTTTTAATGTTCTGGTACAACATAAATTTTTAAAAAATTAGGACGTGGAGAAAATTATATGCTTAGCTTGCAGAATATATTGTTTTTATTGAATAATTTTAATTGTTTTTATTGAATTTAATGTGTTACTTTAAGTAGTATTTGCTCAAAGTGTACCTACAAAATGATAAAATCAGAATAACAAATAAAACCTTGGATAAGTATTGTTTAATATGTTTTCATTAAGGAAAAGAAAACCGTTTCAGGTGATTATATGTCAATAATTTTTAATAATGGCAGTGGCTCCCAAAAGTGCTCACTCACTTATAACTTATATTGAAATAGGAAATAAAAATTCAATAATCAAAATGAATATTTTACAATGGGTATTTGATAATAAGATGCATAATCTATTCTTAGCAAAACTGCACGCAATATTTTAAAAACAAAGCAAAAGTTAATTTTTTAATCAAATAGTAACAAAAATGTTACCCCACGAAAGTCATCGTACATTTAAATGTTTTGGATCTCAGAATTAAAATTATCCTCTATTGCTATTTTTATTTAATTATTTTTCATTTCTTTATTAGCAATTTAGTATCAAACCTATAATAGCAAAATTATATTTTAATTTTTGCTTGTTAACTCCGTAATATTTTATTTTATCATTTAAAGATGATTTGTAGTCGTAATAAAATAGACCAAATTTGATTATTTGTCTTCCTAAGAGGTAAATCAGTAATGAATATGTTAAATTAGTTTACTGTATTCAATTGAACTGTGCAATATGTGATAAAATGCTTAAACGAAGGACTTCAAATCAGAGATTAAAATTATAAATTTTGTGGAAAAATTCATAAATTTGCAATTGAGTGTAGTAAAAGTTTCTGTAAAAATTTTTAAAAAATATTCTGCGCGAATTTCACCTGACAAAAAAAAAACAAACTAGTTACACTTATTTTCAACCTTTAAAAGCTATTGTAGATGCTAAAGGAAACTCCACTAAATGTTAATTTAACGAAAAATTTGATTACTAATAGACTGAGTTTTTTCTTTAAAAGTGTATGATGACTTTTGCGGGATAAAGTTTTTGTCACATTTTGATGATTGATTCCTTAAAAATAAACTTTTCCTTTGTTTTTAAAATATGTTTTTAAAATATTTCATATTGTCATTTAAAATATTTCAGTTTTGTTAAGATTAGAACACATTTTTTATCATTAAATATACATTCTGAAACATTCATTTTAATTAATGAATAATCTTATTTCATTGAAAGTCATAAGTGTATCAACACTTTTGTGAATCACTGTAATTACAATTCAATATAAAGCTGTACTGTATACTGCATTATACTGTATTTCATCTTACCAGTGCTTTTTATAAAATTCACTGATCATATTTTTCTTAAACCAATATCTCAAGTCAAATTTTTAAATAATGGTATTTTGAAACAGCATTTTTATTTTAAGAGATTCAGTATAAAAAAATTAATGTCAGAAATGTAAAATTGTTTAATTTTTAGTTCTATACTCTATAGAAGAAAAAAAATAGATAAAATTCCTTAAAATTTATACTTTTTTTATTTTTTTTTTATTTGAAATTAAAACATTTAAAGAATTCCAATTTAAACACACAGTTTTTTAGTTTAGCATAGTTAATTGTTTTTGTTTGAACAACTGGAATCTTGTACAGTGCAGAACTAAAACAATAAGTTTCGTTTTTCTTCTCCTGACTAAAGACATATGAATAAAAAAATATATATTTTATGTATATATATCATTTAATATGTTTCATATATTCAGCTTTTTTAGGTAAGTTCTTAGTCATTGTCAGCTTTTTTAGGTAAAAAGAGGAATAGTTTTGAAATATCATCTCTGGAATGCAAGCAACATTTACGAACTATCGATATTGGGATAACTATACAATTCGAATTTTGAATCAAAAAACTAATATTTACCAACAAAACCGTCAAATTTGATATTAATATATAGTTAGTTCTAAAAAAACTTTTTTCAAAATAAAAATATACTTTAAAAGGTTAAAATGAAATAGAAAAAATTAGCAATAATGCAAGAATTGTAACAATTTGTCGACAAACATTGCTGTTAGTGATGGGGGGAAATGCGTGATTGGTTGGTTTGCTGAGAAAAAATAATTTACAGATTTCTTTGAATGGGAGTTGAAAAGCTTTCAGAAAAAGAGTGCAATATAAAATCTATTATTATTAAATTATAACCAACTAATTTTTAGAGAATTTAATAAAGTTAAAAATACAAAAACATTTTGTCAAAATAGAAAAAAATTATCACTCTCAATTGCAAACAAACTTGAATCATTGTGTGAACACGGACAGAATTTAAAAACCGAATCCTAACCCCGTCTTCCACATCCACCATAATCTTTGCCTTTCCTAAATTGCACAGTCTGCATAGAGATCAAAGGTTTCTACATTTGCATGGGAGAATTTTATGTTGTATTTTAGTTTAACAGGGTTATAATGGAGGAAATTTTGACGAAAGCAAAGTAAGTTGATGATATTTTAACTGTTTGGAGATACATTTCCGTCTAAAAAATGTGGGTATAATGGATGAAACAATTTAAATTAAGAAAATTATTAGCAAATAATTTAAATTAGTGAATAAAAATACATAAGAAAAAATTTCCAGCTTTTCTTTAAAATTTCCAGGTTTTCCAGGTTTTAATCCATATTTCCCTGATTTTTCCAGGTTTTTTCCAGTATAAAAAAAATTCCCTGATAATTCTAGGTTTTCAAGGTTTTCCAGGTGGGTGGCCACCCTGAATCATTACTTTTCCAAATCACTGGTCCAATCCAAATGAATTCAAATTGACCCTGAACTCAGAAAAAAAGTACCCTTATCCCCTACGTCAAAAAAAAGTGGTAGAAGTAAAATAAAATAAACAAGAAAAAAATTAAAATAAATTTAAAAGAAAAACTTTTCATAAGGATCTAATATTCTCAATCCGAATTCTCTATCCGCGTGACTGATTCCATAGCAAACACCCCTTTTTTTGTGAAATGCATGGGGTCCACCAGATATCACTGAAGAAAAAATAATGATAATTCGAGAAAAAAAGCACTTCTTAAAAACGCCAGCTGAAAAATGCACCTTTAAGGGCTTTTAAAAATGAAATCCCACCCAAAAGCACCTTTAAGTACTTTTTAAAAACGCTAGTTTCTGAGAATTAACACTTTCCTTGATTATATAAGCCACCAAAAAAAAACAATTCATACACAATTTAAAATATATTCAATATTGAGTGGTACATTCTATTTTTTAAATTAATAATTACTTTGCTTAATTATGTATAAAAAATTATTCAAAATTATAACTATTATTAAAAAAGGTTATCAATTGTATTTTTTTAGATTTATATAAAAATTATTTAAAGCATATTCAAGATTAACATTATTGATCATACTGAATTTATATAGATGTGTAAAAAATTTATTAAGAAAACTTTAATAAAATCATATTATAAATGTAAATTAGTGCATGGCCCCAATACATTTTAATTAAAATTTTCTACTTGGTTCAGTATTTCTTCAATGTAAAGATTAAATGATTTGTTGTACATGAGAATGCAAGAATTCTGGCCACTGAATCCAGCTCAGAATATGCTCAAGTATTTTATCAAAATCGATTGGCATTTTCCGTCGGGCTACGCCGAAATCGATTGTGATTAAATGAATTATGAAAACGTTGAATAAAACAATGCAAAATCCATGCTTTTTGCCTAAGTCACGGCGAAAATCAACATGGTAACGAAAAAATATCTCATTTTTGTACTTTTTAAAAACATCCAACAAAAAAAGCACCATAAAGGGCTCCTAAAAAATAAGCACCTTTAAGCACTTTTTAAAAAACCTACGCACCCTGGATTAGATTTTAACTTATGCCTGTCACAATAAATGGACCAGACAGGGCAAAGCAAAGAATTAACAAGTACAGATGACATAGTCCAAATCCATATTGTAGCAACCATAACAATATGGATTAGGATTATGGGATCAATTGCTACAGTATCCTTTATGGTTCAAAGAAGCAGCCTCAAATATAAAGCACACATAATTGAATAAAATTACAAATTTAAAGGAAGTGCATTAAGATTTTCTAAATTGATCTCAATTTTTTTACAGTTTTATTGAAATTGTGGTAAGAAAAAGTGAGAAAAATTAAATAAGTGTTTGAATGAGAACAATCATCAACTGAATTAAGTTGTAATCAAAAAGCGAAATCAAAGCATGCTCACTATTTCTTCTCAATAATGTTTTATGACAATTTTGCACACTTCATTCACTTCACACAATCAAAATTGTGTGAAGAATAGTGAGCAAAATTACATAAAAGGTTTGAAAGAAAACAATCATCAACTGAATCAAGATGCAAAATTTAAGCATGCACTGTTTGACAGTAAATCAGATGATCATTGAATTTTTTATACTATTATAGAAGACTTCCACTCACTTCTTGGATTTTGACTCTAAGGCAGTTTCATCAGGTGAGAGGGGGGGAGGTGTGAGATGAGTGTTGACAGGCACCGGGCTGGAATCTATCTGGCAATAGGATTTTTTATGGATATCCTCGGAGGATTCACTGCTATCAATCCTATAGATTAGAATATATAATCAACTTATTAGTATATACGGTTGTTACGAATCTTATTTAAAAATAATGATGATATCGGTTCGAAATTCGAATATTGGTAGTGAAATACATACAAGACTATTTTTAGAAGAAATTTAAAAGCTAAAAGAATAGTGCAATACACTGCTTTGAAAATTTTGTTTTGTGCAACATGTTTCCTCCCCACAACGTTTTTTTTTTCTTTTTCAATTTAAAAACATGGCCAAAAATATTAGCATAATTAAATAAAACATTAAGACACAAACAAGTTGATTAGAAATTAAAAAAAAGAAAAGAAAAAAACAGTGAGATATCAGGCATGGGCTACAAACGGAGAGGAATCTCCAAACCTGAATTGTCTCGACCTCAGAAACAAGATTCTTTAAAATAAATGTAAAAGAAAACTAATTCTGATCCACATTGCACATAATCTTCACATAAATGAATAAATGCTCACATAATAAATAAGAAACTATAGCGCAGCATAATCTGGAGGAAAAAAAGTCATTAAAATAATAACTAAGAAATTAATTTATTACTTAAAATAAAAGGACATTTAAAAGTACTTTCGACTGTGCAGTAAATGAAATGAAGAAATTTGGATAAAAACATTAAAAAAATTATTAGAACAATTTTTTCTATTTCACTGCATCACATATTCAGTCGTGAACAATTTTGCTAAATATTCAGTTATGCCAATAGAATTCTTTCTGTTAATAGAATATTACATGGGTATATAATAAAAGATATAATACTAAAAAATTCAATTAAGAGTTCTGCATGAAAGTAGAAATGAAGTCCTATTTCAAATAAATACAGGCTCTAATAATATCTAAGAACCTTCAATCATTCCACTATTTTTCATTAGGCTTTTAATTTCATTGAAATAAATATTTTTATGAAAATTATTATAGAATAAAAATACAATTATGCTCAAGAAGATTTATAATTTTTAAACCAATAAGTCATTTATAATAGTTCTCAGTAGAATATATAAATAAAACGGTTAAAACTGATTTTTCAAAGTTATCAACACATTCCTACGGCCAAAAAATGGGTGAGGTTTCTTAATTAACAAATACTGATAAAATTTTTTTTTTTTATCATTTACAAATATTTATTTGCAATATTTCTTCCTCTATCTTTCTTAATATTATTCTCTACTATTATTATGATTTGATATTTTATTTTTTATCCCAAATGAACAGTTTAAAACTGAAAATGATATTCTTTTATTATAAAGTAATCCGGTAATATCACCTCATCAGTTAACATTTTTTAAAAAAAATATTGAAAAACATTTTGGAAAACAGTATGAAACTTAACCATTTTAAAATTATTACTAAGCAGCATATGTTTTACATTTACTTTTATTATGACATAACACATAAAATTATTTCCAGCCGAAACTGTTAATAAGAATTAACTTTACATAAGATAACTAAACAATCTAGAGATAAACACGGACTCATTTTAAAGCAACAAAAAATTGAATAGAATTTTTTTTATAAATGATATTAAGTTGCAATGTTAATTGAACAAAATGATCATTAAAATCTAACTTTAAATTTTAATCTAATAGACATTAATAACAAAAAGTTTGGGATCTTTTAATTGAGAAGATTTAAATTTTTAGGTAACAATCTAAATGTTTGTTTAGGATTCTAGTTCAAACCTTTTTTTCTGATACTTCTTATCTTAAGGCTTTACTCTGTTCCTATAAAAACGTGCTACCAGTAGAACCGAATTTTTTTTTAATTCTATTGATTTCAAAGGTAATTGTGGGGTCTTCTACTTAGAACTAACTGCCCCTCCGCCCATAAAAAAAGGACAGTATCCCCCTTATCCACACCCTATTCTTCTATTTTAGAATGCTTTACTCTCCTCATAATTCTAAGCAAAAGAAAGAATATAATAATGAAAGGACCTGCTTTTCTGCCTGTATCCCCTTCACACACATTTCTTCCAGCCTGCCTAAAATGCTCTACACTCGATGCATGGTCACATTCTAGGTGATAAAAGAACAATCTTTTGTTTCAAATATTTTTGTAAGACTGAAAAATTGTTCCTGTTTACCATACTGATATTGAAAAATCAAGCACTTTTAAGAACCTTGTACCAAAATTAAGTGCTTCTAAAGGCCCTTATTTTCCAAAATAAAAATTAAGCAGTTTTTAAGGACAGTGGGAACCCTGTCTAGTAATTTATGAAATAAAAATATTTCTAATTTGTCATATTATATTTTAAACGACACCAAAGTTTAAAACAGAATAAACTTTTATTTTCTGTGTTTATATCACTTAAAAAAGTGCACTTATGCTTTACTTGAAAAGAAATAGTAAATTCAATACCTTAAATTTTGAATATAAGGCAAAATATTGGTGCAAAAAAAGTGACACAATAATAATTTATTTTGAGTTACATATATTTTTTTATCAAATAAATAATCATTTATTAAAAATTGAATCTAGTTTTATCAAAATAAGTAAAACCTGCACAGTTAAACTGGGTTATTGTCAGAGTACAAAGTACGAGAATGATTTTAGTTTGTGAATGGTGCTCCACCCACCCTTTATAGTAAAAATTGTTTTTCAGGTGTTAATGTGATACTTGTTGTCATTTGTGACTCAGGTTTTAGCATGTAGGAAATGAAATCAGATAAGAATGTTACATCTCTGACTTCTTAAGAGATAAGACAGACAATTCTAAGAATGGAAGCTCTTGGGATGGTCAGCTTGTGAGTCTTCTCTTGTCAGAATAAGCAAATATATGCAAGTATATAATATAAACTATATCTGGACACATGATGAATATAACTCGCCATGAAAATTGACACACAAGTGTATAATATAAGCAAGTATATAATATAAACTATAGCTGGACACACGAATATAACTTGTCATAACCAAATTGAAATGCAAATGTATAATATAAGCAAGTATATAATAGAAACAATAACTGGACTCATGATGAATATAACTTGTCATAATTAAATTGAAATGCAAGTGTATAATATAAGTAAGCATATGCAAGTATATAATATAAACTATAGCTGGACTCATGAAGAATATAACTTGTCATAATTAAATTGAAATGCAAATGTATAATATAAGCAAATATATGCAAGTATATAATATAAACTATAGTTGGATTGACGATGAATATAACTCACCATAATAAATTGAAAAGAAAATGTATAATATAAGCAAATAGAAGCAAGTATATAATATAAACTATAATTACTGATGAATATAACTTGTCATAATTAAATTTAAATGCAAGTGTATAATATATGCAAGTACATAAAACGAACTATAGCTGATTGCACAATTTGTCATAATTAAATGGAAATGCAAGTAGATAATAAATGCCAGAATATAATAAACTATAGCTGAACGATGAATATAACTTGTCATAATTAAATAGAAATGCAAGTGTATAATATAAGCAAATATATGCAAGTATATAATATAAACTATAGCTGGACTGACGATGAATATAAGTCGTGATAATAAATTGAAATGCAAATGTATATTATAAGCAAGTATATAATATAAACTATAGCTGCTCTAATGATGAATATAACTTGTCATAATTAAATTTAAATGCAAGTGTACAATACATGCAAGTTCATAAAATGAACTATAGCTGAACTCTAGATGAATATAACTAGTCATAATTAAATTGAAAAGAAAGTAAAAAATACTATCAAGCATATGAAAGTACATAATATAAACTGTAGCTGGACTCCTGAAGAGTATAACTCGTCATAATTAAATTGAAATGCAAGTGTATAAAATAAGCAAGGATATAATATAAACTATAGCTGAACTAATAATGTATAAAACTTGTCATAACCAAATTGACATGCAAATTAATAATATAATCCCTCAACCGACTTCAAGAGTAACCCAGTTTCCATGACAACGTCTGTAATCCGGTCTGCCTACCCTCCTCTCCAGTGCCAACTTAAGGTGGAATGAAGTATATGACACCTGTGTCATCTGCATAAAACGCAGTTAAGTTTGATTGGGAAATCGTGCGTAAAAAGGATATATAAAATTGGTCCGAGTATGCTATCTTGTGGTACGCCTGCAGTTATACTCCTCACCGTGGAGCATAGGTTTTTCATTCTAATCTGAAAGTTTCTTTGTGCAAAATAACTGTAAACAAATTAGGCAGGAGATAGTAAATCTCTATTTAGTTTAGGACATAGAATTATATTTGCAGTTTTCCATATTTCAATATTTCAGAAAAGAAGTTCAACAACAGACATCAGTAAATATCTTAGTTAAATACTGTATATAATTATCTGGTAGGGCTTTGATCCTTTTGTTCTTTATACTGTCTAAGAAATAAGGTCGATTTCTTTTTAAAATTATTATTTACAATATCTTAAACTATAAGCACTCAACTTATTGTAGTACTGGCAATTGTACCATCTGTTGAGGAATAAGAGAGGTATTTCTGCCATTAGCGGATGTTTTGTTGCCAATTTCTTTTAAAATTTATTCAACAAATACGGAGAAATTTAGAGTGTACAGATAAACAGGAGATAGAAGTAAAATACAGGAGTCTCTGTTAAAAAACAGGAGACTTGACTGGTATGTAATTTTATATTCCTCCTTAAATTTAAAATAAACTTTTTTTTTAAATAAATTTAATAAATTTTTTAATTAAAACTAAAAAAAGTGATGTTAAAATCCATATAAAAAGTTTAAATGTATAACCAAATATCCTGCAGTTTTAGTAGAAATCATAGTAAATAGATAGAATACATAGAATTGAGGTACAATTTACTGTAGGTTTTTTTTTTTTTTTTTTGTAGCCAGAGGAAACAGTTCGATGTGTCTCACTTTCCAATCAAAGTAAAATTTACAGTAATACAAAATTTTCAAAAATTACTACACAGTAAAGTTTTGAAAATGTTGCATTTTTTTCTCATTCAAATAAATAAGTATCAAAATTAACAAAATAATTGAAAATTATTTTTAAAAATTTAACCAAAGTCATTAAACTTAAAAATAATTATTAATGAAATCTACCAGGTTTATTTGGAACATAAGTTTAAATAAATATAATAAATAAAATAATAAATAAATAGATATAATAAGCAAAACATATGAAATATATCCTTAAATATATTTTAATCACTACTATTTTTTAGAATCTATGTTGTATTTTAAACTTAGGTGATCAAGTAACAGTTTTAAGAATTCAAATTTATAAGAATAACTGAAAAAAGAATAACGATTAACTCAAGTGTATTTACTATGAATCAGAACCGACAAAAAAGGGGTTAATTAAATTTATGTTTCAAAATTCAGACATTTTCTCAATATTTTCAATAACATATTAAAATATGGAAATTTTAAAAAATATACAATAATAAGTAGAGATAACTGCCGAATAATTGGTTGAAATATTACATAAATATCAATAGAAAATACTTAAATGTGCAATTTGAATATCTCATTTCATAATAATGTCATGATTTTAAAAAAGAATTTGAAAATCAGCAGTTTTAATTGCGAAAAAAAGAAAATTCGGATTTAGTGATAATCAAGCGCAGTTTAAGGTAATTACTCAAATCTTAGAATCAAATTCCTCGTTTCTAAATAATATTGTAAGTAAAATTATAAGCTATTGTATGTAAAATTAATAATATGAATTTAAAAAAATGCATGCATATCAGTCGCAATAACTAAAAGAAAGTTATTAAAAAAACAATGGTGGCGTCGGGTCAAAACGTGACTAATCAATGCACAAATAGAATTTTGCAAATCGTAACAATGTTTAAGCAATGTTTAAACATTGAGAAAATTTTTAGTATTAATAGCCAATAAAATTATTGAAGTAATGCAAGGATGTAATAGTATCACAGTACTTATGATGCTATTCGCACAACTCAAGCGTATCGAAAAGTAATTACTCAAAGGCATAATTAAAATTTTGTAAGTTGTAATAATATCGAAATTTTAAAAACTAGGAGAAAATTAATTTCATTAATTGCAAAAGAAGAAAAAAAGAGATCGAAACACAGATTCGTTATGGGATCGCAAGCATTGAATGTGCAATTAGAAATTTCCTAGATGTTGTGTGATCACATTAAAAATGTATTCATTCTAATTGCTGGCAAATAAATGCCATTGAATAAATGATTCTTGAATTGCAAATCGGAATTTGAAACAAAATCTCGTTAAAGTATAAGTTTTCAAAACAATGAGAAAAAAAAAACTTTTAAATTTGCTATTTTGGAATTACTTTTTAGAATATTAGTGTTATACTTTAGTGCTTGACTCACTAATTCATTAATTCCAGACAAAGTTATTATGGAATTTTTTTTCCAGTCTTGTGTTGTTGAAGTTTGTAATATAAGCAAAAAAAAATATGTATATAAATCTTAATCTAAAGAAGATTTTTTAAAAACATTATTTATAATTACTTAAACTATAAACACTCAACATACTGCGGTACTAGCAATATCACCATCTTTAGCAGAATAAGAAAAATATTTTTGCCATTAAAAGATATTTTATCGCCAAAATTTTATTTTTCTATTTCTTCAACAAATAAGGAGAAATTTGAGAATATAGGGGTGAACAGGAAATAGTTGAAAAATACAAGGGTAAAAAAACAGGAGTCTTGGCAGGTATGTGTAAATAACAAAATGTAAATTTAAGATTAGCAAAACTACAATATTTTTTTTGTCGGAACTTAAATTATTGATTCCCAAAATTCCGTAAATTAACAGAAGAATCACATGCACGGCTCTAAGGATTGATTCTTATGAATCAACATAGAGCCAAAAACACAGTTTCCGATTTTTAGCATTTCATCAATTGCTTTTAAGACTGATTGATTTTATTTGTCTTATAGAAAATGTAAGCAAAACTTAGCATTTAAATTAACATTATTTCAGTGACTGAAACATGGTTTTGAATTTAAAAATTTAGTCTTTTTTGAGTAAAATAAATTTGCAGACAAAACAATTTATAGATATTAATATTACAAAATAAAAAGAGATTCTTTTTATTAAAAATGTGTTAGAGACTTGGCCACAGCTGTTTTGGGGGTTCAACTTATATTTCGTTTTTCTGCACCAATTCCATAAGATTTAGAAACTTGAATTCACAGAGGTATGTAAAAAATGTACAAGTTAACAAGGAATGCTACATTTGATAATTAGTTTGAAAATCAGTAACTATTATACTTGAAGTAAAAGATACGCTGCGAGCCACCTTGCAATCCTCAGGTATGCAACTAAAGAATTGAATTTTCAGAACTTTTTTTCAAAATTGTAATTTGTTCTTAAAATTACTGTTTTTCCAAAGAAATTTTTTTCATTCTTTTTGCTTTAAATAATAACTGTTTATTCATGTTGTAGACAATTTTCTCTCTCTCTTTAGATCTTCATTTCATATGCTCACACTTGAGTTGATGTTGAAAGTAAAAAAAGAGAGAGAGCAAAAAGAACAATTTGCCAAGTTTAATAACTTAACATTTATATTTAAATTATTAATTATTAAATTAATGAATTCTTCATTTAGACTTTAAAGAAATTAAGAATTAATTCTTTATTCTTTAAATTCTTAATAAAAGCTTTAATCAAAAAAAAAAAAAAAATCAAATTTAAACTGTCATATAAGATAAACATTACATATTGCAATCAAATTGCAAAAAATTATTTCATTTTATTTTTTATTGTAACATATTTTTCCAAAGTTTCCTTTTTTCAAGTATAATTGATTACTTTCAAATCCAGACAATCTTTCATTTTGTTAGGATTAAAAATTTTATAAAATGCGATTGTATAAAATTATAATAACTATATATTTTTCTTTTTGTTATTTTTGATCGTTTTGAAAATTAACTTAAATAAATTGGCAATCATGGGGATAGGATAGCAAAGCGTCCTGGTTGCATAAAAAATTACTTTACAAGAAGAAAATTATACAGAAGCAATTTTTTCACAACTCATTTTTAATATTAACCATTGACGACATTTATAAGGATATTAAAAAAAAAAATAGTTCTACAAAGTTTTTTATACTTATATGAAATATATTTTCCCCATTAACTATAATAGAAATAAATTTTAATTCTTCTAGTTATTTAAACCTCAAAAATAAAATTTAAAAAAAAACTCTTTTTATGTTTTATTTTCAAACGTAAAAATTTCCGTATCAAGCCCTTTAAGAAATAGAAAATTAATACAAAACATATTGTCATTTTAAATTTAACAAAATTAATAAATTTTTACAAATTAATAAAATGTTGAATTTCAAGCGTAACAGAGGGGAAATCAGACAAGTATTTTATTCTAAAAAATACATTAAATATTTTTGGAAACAAAAATTCTACTAGAATATGATACTTTAGGGTGCAATGTTTAATTAATTGGCATAAAATAATAAAAGAGGCCCATAATTAAATTGCAAGTCAATTAAAAGTACTTGTAACAGAGGGGACAAATAATACCCCACATTTTTGAGATGCACTGTTATTTCTGCTAAATTCTGTGATTTGGACCTTCCTAAACATGATTGTACTAATAGACTTTATACTAAAGACCAAGTATTAAGTTTAAAGGTTTCTTGTGTAATGAATAAAATAAACTTTAAAGAATAATTGTAACAAAGGAGACAAATGTATATTTGAGATAATTTTTGACTTATAAAAAAAGAAAACTTTTTTGAAATCACTGCTTAGTTAACCTCAGGAACAATTTCTTTACAATATAGATCGAAGTATATGCAAAGTAGTAATATTTTTAATAATGTATTCTTCTTTAAAACAGACAGTTTGCTTTTGGTAGAATAAATCAAAATCATGAATGCCCTCTACTTATGATAAATTTTACTATAATCACGCATACCTTCAAAAAATAATTTCCGTATTCACAAATTACAACAAATTTCCATTAAAATGATACCAAATACAAGGATATTGCTTAAACTTTAAAAATTCACTACAGGCTTCAGTTGGCATGGAATTCAACAAATACATTTAATATCATTCATTTAAAGCATGCATATTTATATATAAAACATGTACAGAATATTTATTATACATGTTCTTCCTGTAAAACAAATTTTTTTAGATTTTTTATAGACATTTTCACAATTTTGATAAAAACAGAAAGATACGCATGACACACACTAAAATGGCACTTAAAATCAAGAAGACTATGTAATAATGGAGGAAAAGTAGATACCTATGCGATGAAAATAATTGAAAACTAGTCAGTAAACTTATAAGTTTAGAAAAAATAACTTACTGGTATAAAATTATAGACAGGCAAATCAATTTGCACCTTGTTATCATTTAGGCTTTTAGCTTTCAAAATGGCACTAAGAGTTCCAAATTCCATAATTTCTGATTTGCTATCTACAGGAATAAAATAAATAACTAAAAATCGCAAAATAAATAAACTATTATCTGCAAAAAAACTCTTTAAATTTAGCGTTGGGGATAGTAGTTATCGACTATGTATCATCTACGAAAAGGTACCCCACCATAGAATCGAGTTAACATGTCTTTATATACTAGTGAATTGGAATTGTATTTTTGTAGAGGTAGACACATTACAGTACTCTTCCACCAGAATGATATCTGTGATACAATTCGGTGAACAGATGCCACTAGTTGAATCATTGCTATTTTGTGAGAAGCCGGGAGAGTTGTATAAAAATCGCGGTCCCTCCTGCGTTGACATTAGCAGTCGAGTGTAAACAGGCCAACATTGTGTGTGATCAAGTATGAGTAGCAACAGCAAGAGGAGGTGGATAATGTCGCAGTCACAAATCGCAAGTTAATTGTTCAATGTGGACAATACATCAAAGTAGACGTGATCAAATCGAAGTGGGAGTTTCTGTCAAGGTAGGCGTTTTCACATCACGAACATCAATGTGGGGAGAGAGTTTTGGTCAACCTTCATCAATGAAAGGGTATCCCTGTATAGAATCGAGTTAACATGTCTTGTATACAAGTGAATTGGAATAGTATTTTTGTAGTGGTAGACACACTACATTAAGCTATGGCGAAAGTTAAAACTTTATTAAATTTCAGTCAAATTAATTTAGTCAAATACCAAATTAAAACTCTAAATATTAATGAACTAGAATATTGGTTGTCTGAGTCCTAATTATCCACAAAGACGTTAAGCGGTAAGGTATAATTGCCAACTTCCACAAATTAAAAAATTTGCAAGATTTTACAAATTATACAATAAAAAGATAACTATTTAAAAAACAAAATTCTAAACACATTTCGAATATTAAACATTGATAACATTTATTCAGACCATAAAAACATTTTTAGTAAGTTGTTCATTCTCAGATATAAAAAGTTCTCTTTCAATTTAGAAGACTTTTCAGCAAATATTCCTTTCCTAGGTATTTTTTCCCTTTTGATAAAAATGGGAGACATATACATTTATAATAGTTCAGAAGAGGATGATAAAAAATAGGGTAAGCTTACGTCAATGGAAGGTCATTCCCTTTTAAACATTAACTTCAATGTTGTATCATCATAATTATAATTTTGGTTCCCGATTAAGCTTTCTCAGTTAATAGTATAATGTATAAATTAAATAAAATCAAATAAGTAAAAAAATAAATAAATAATTAGTAATAATTAATAATGGATAAATAGATTTATAAATAAATAAATAGATAAATAAATGATAATAACTTAATACTTTTAATCCTTAGCTATAAAATAAATATAATCCTAAAATAAGAAACAAAGCTGCAAGAAAGCTGATAATAAAGGACGAATCTATAAAATAAAAGAACAATTTTTTAAATAAGTCAACCAAAAAAAATTATAAAAAATATTAAATTACTAAAAGTATTGAAGAAATAATCTGCATTTAATTGAAATTAAAACATATTCAATCAACAGACAAACTTTCTTAAAAATAGAAGGAGGAAAAAACAATAAAAATGTAATAAGTAAAGATCTTCTATTTATAAAATAATACGAAGAAGAAGAATCATAAAGCAAAATGGATAAATAGCAAAATATTAATTAAAAGGATAAAATTGCGAAATTAAATAAAAAAATTTAAAATCTTATTTTAATGATAAATATTAAACTAAAGAACAAACAAATAAATAAAAATATATAAGTTAATAGAAATTAAGACTAAATTATAATAAGCTAAATAAAACCAAATTATAATAAAAGAAAGATTTAATAAAATTATTAAATTAAATAATAAAACAAAACTAATGATTATAACAAAGAAAATAAATTATTAGAATGAAAGGTCAATTTATTAATCAAATTAAATAAAAACAACCCTAATAAATTACCAAACAGAATTGTTTGTTTAAAAGAAGCTCTAAGATAAATATTAAAACCTGGGACAAAGCAAGATATGATGTGATCAACAGGAATTAAAAAAATTCTTTATCTTAAAATTCATAAATTAAAGGAAATCATTTATTGAGTATGAATGATTGTGAAGAGGAAAAAAAATCTCAAAACATTGGGGAATCAAAAATGTAACAATTGTAAAAGGAGGAAGCTGCAACCTGCTTCATAAAAAAAGATATCTTAACAATAAATAATGCTCTAATTCTCCTCTTAATAATAAAGTATGCATACGTATAAACAATATTCTGTCGTTATTTTTTTATGAAAGCAGATAAATTTTAAAAAAAGCAAATGTAATTTTACATAAGGCAAATGATAACCCTACTCTGAGAAATCAGAAACCATGCAAAAATTTTTTTATTTCTTTAATAGATAGCAAAAGAATAAGCATGGCAGACAATAAAAAACTTTTTGTTCCTAATAATAATGTATAATCCAAAATTATAAAATAATGATTTGTCACAATAAATCAAGGATAATGGAAATTGAGAAATAAAAATGGATTAAAAAATACT
Source organism: Parasteatoda tepidariorum (assembly GCF_982258835.1). Lineage (NCBI taxonomy): Eukaryota > Metazoa > Arthropoda > Arachnida > Araneae > Theridiidae > Parasteatoda > Parasteatoda tepidariorum. The sequence goes on from NC_141761.1 coordinate 10,034,318, forward strand.
TTTAAGATAGAAATTTTAAGTTCCTTAACTCAGACATAGAATTGCAACACTCCAGCAATGCTTAAAAATAATAGAATCTCAAGGATGCACCTAAGATCAAGGTGCTTATCCAAATTTTTGAACAAAAAATAAGCACCTCTTAAGTACTTTTCAAGACTCAAAACATATTCCTAAACTCTTTAATTTTCTAAAAAAATATAAGGGCATATTTCCGTATCGTGATCTGTCGCACCAGCTACAATCGCCAAGGTGCCAAATAGATTTTAAAATTACACATCTTTACACACACAAAATTACACATCAAAGCCTGACGGTGTTTGCCCGGATAATTTGTCTTAAAATGAGACCATTACATACAATCCAATACACAATACAATACATTCAGCTAATACATTCAGCAATCCACAGCTGATGGTTAGTAACTGATATCAGTTTTAAATTAAGTTATAATAAAGTTAAAATACCACATTATAAAAAAAGAAATCATTAAACAAATCATGAAAAAATATTCTTTTAAAAAATAGAATTACTGCTAATTTGAAAACAATTATTTAAATTTTATATAAAAAAAATGAATGAAATAACATACTTAAAGCAAAAAATGAAACTGCTGAAGATGCCAGAGTTGCATGACCACAAAGATTAACTTCACAGGTTGGAGTTAACCATTCCAGACCAAACTTATAGCCTAAAGATAAAAATATATATATATATCTAAGAAGAATAAATAAAATAAACTTAAAATTTTTTTAAAATTTGAAATAAAATTATACAGGAATATTGTATACTACAGTGGTTAAACATGTCTAGAGAATTGCTTAAAAAATTAATGACATGGGGTACTATTATACCTTTATATTTATTTTTACAGTGTCTATAATCAGAGCTTTAAAATGAAGGTGGTTTGTTACCACAGTATTACAATCATTAGTTTTTTAACAGACCTTTGAAAACTCGAACCTGCCTCAGTATGGCCCTCCATTAATAACAGTTTTAGATTTTAAACTTCCAGTATTCAGTTTTTAACATCCTCCTCAATATCTTCCAACAAGCTGCGATTGCTCAGGGGATAGAGCCGTCCAATGAGGTTAACTGGGTTCGAATTCTGCAACCGGCTCCACTGCCCACAGTGATGACGTAAAATATATCTTTAGAAGTAGACGAATCATGGGTTAGAGTCCCTTGCCGTGAGGCTAAGTGTAAGAGGTTTTCCCCTGCATGTAACAAAAAAAAATGTAAAGGGTAACTCAAATTTTCCAAAAATCAAGATCAGATTTCAAGACTAGATCAAATTTCTCCCAAAACTTGATCTAGGAGTTCCCTTGTCTTCTGGATTGAGTTCAAAATTACAAGGCTACGGAGTTGAACATTAGTCGTAAACCTAAAAAATTGGGTCGCCTATTCAATGATGAATATAATAAAAAAAAACAACTTAAAACCATCTTTTCCTTAACTAATGGCGGAATCCAAACAATAAAAAAAATAATTTAAGCTTTATCTAAGTTTTTTAAAAATAAAAACAGCTTAAAATTTATCGTATAAAAATTATTTTATTAACGATTGAAAATTTTATATATGAATATTTAATTATAATAAATATTTAATTTAAATATATTAAGATATAATTTGAGATTTAAATATAACTTGATATATATATTTTTTAAAGATATGTAAATATGTATGGAGAATGTGTAATAATAGGAAGAAAAAAAAAGCGACTGGTATCAGACAACTATAAAAGTATAAATTTGGTGACGAGGACCACACGTGCTAATACGTATTGTACTTTATTGAACTTATCTGACACAGCGAATATAAATAAATTAAATATTTAAATGTGAGCAATAAACTATTTTTCTGTTCAAATAGAGTTATAAGTTAGTAATTATTACTGTTGTTATTTTTAAAATATGTGTAAAACGGAATCGCTTGTAGTAAAATTTAAAACAATCAGCTTAACCCATCAAAAAATTCCATTTCGTTTTTCGCTCATCCCTATTTAATGAATGAATTATTAGAAAAAACTGTATTAACATTAAGTGCCATCCGCGACAAGTTCAAAAAAATATATTTGAACTTGAATGCGTGAATGAAAATTGTTTTTTTAACGATTGAACATTTAAGCAAGAAATAGGGAAAGTTTGAACTAATAGTAGTAATTTAATAAAGTAAAAATAATCAAACATAAGTATTGTTTTTACTTCTCTTACAATGCATGCTTGCGATTAATTATTGAAGTTAGGTTTGTAAATGCAAGTGTTACATATAGGTAGGTCTGTATGGATTTTCTTTTTTTTTATATACATTTCCAGTTGTTGATAAGTGTAACATGTTCTCTTGTTTTTTAGAACAAAAATTTGGTAAAACTTGATATTTTATTTGCTAAAATGTATAATTTTTTCTAAAAGTTGACCGGGGAAAAAGTGGGATAACGATTTTCTTCGATGAGCTAACGTATAGTAGAATAATTTCAAGGTACTTGTTAAAATCAAAATTCTTATCAAAATTAATAAATTTATCGGAGGTAGGATGCAGGATAATTAGGCCGTAACTTTTTTGAGTATAAGATAAGAAATTTTGACAGACTAATGATCCCCTACCAACCGTTAATATTTGGAAGAAAATCAAAAATGAGTTATTATATTTTGACCATATCTTCGTAAAATTTTTGTTGTTCTAACATAAGTAGGTTAAATAATAACACAGGCACGCAGCCCTGTACTTGATACTTTCAGATTTTAGCAGTTAACAGCTGCAGCTAGAAATTTTATTTCGAAGGGAAAAATCATAGGGAAATTGAATTCTTTCCATCTAGATCATAAATCGGTTAAAGGTTGTTTTAGACAGAAATTTTTGTCACGTGAGCTAAGGATTTCCTACAATTCGCCTGTTTTTTGTAGGTCACAATTCAGCTAAAACAGGGGTTTCCAACTGGCGGCCCTCCGGCCTCATCCTGCCCGCGAAGTCTTTTTTTTTTGGCCCGCGAACCAAAATATATTAGTTGTCATTTTTTTGGGGACAATTTTCGTAGAAAATCTATATGGGTTTTATATCTTAACAATTTGATATCTGTTTCACATTAATTGTTTGATGCATAGGTGCACATTAAAATTATTGTAGCCAGAATTTTTTTTATATGCAATTGCATATTTTTAAAAATCAACTTATTTTAATTTGTAATTCAATACTTTTGTTTCGTACAACTTCATAAAAATCTGACACTAATATTTAACCTTCCTTCAAACATAAAAGAGCCCAATTTAAAATTTTCATAAAGTTGCAGCCCGCCATTTGACTGGTGTTGTTAATTGTGGCCCCCGGTCTCATGTAAGTTGGAAACCCCTGAGCTAAAACGTGTTTCAAATATATCCCTCTTTTTTGTGCGTTGCACTCTTCTAGTACGCATGCGTCAGTTCTGGACGTAGTGGCACATCCTTTTAACTTAGACCAGAAAATCAAAACAAACATTTACAATGGATGTATAAAAAAAAAAGACTATTTCTTTAAGGCATACGATTCAAAATTTGCTCGACGTAAAGCTATGGATCTGTGAGCAGAAAAATTTGGTAGATTATAGATTTCGATGAATTCAGTGATAAAGAATGCATCTTACTATTATTAATATTTAAAAAATATTATTAAAATTCCATTGCTTGTTGAACTTCCTTTAACTAAATTGCATAGTTAAATGTATATAATTTTGAAATAGCGAAAATATATCTAAGTTTCTTATGGAACTAGTGCAGTAAGACAACCATATTTGTTACCATAAACAAAAACCAATAAATTATTTATTTATAGAACAGGGGTTTCCAACTTACATGAGGCCGGGGGCCACAATTAAAAACACCAGTCAAATGGAGGGCCTCAACTTCATCAAAATTTTTTGTAGGACTCTTTTATGTTTGAAGAAACATTAAATATTACTGTGAGAGTTTTACCAAGTTGTACAAAACAAAAGTATTGAATTACAAATTAAAATAAGAAGTAGATTTTTAAAAATATTTAATTGTTATTAATAATAATTTTAAAGACATAAATAATAAAAATTCGGGCTACAATAACTTTAATGTGCCCCTATGTATTAAACAATTAATGTGCAACAGATATCTAATTGTTAAGGAATTAAAATATACATAGTAGCACACAAAATATTCAATGAGAAAATTGAGCTTTGTCTACTGCTACCACCAGAGAATCGATATTTACATTTTAAATTTACAAATATGTGTGTAAGTATTTTCGCCCAAAATGAGTGGTTTCAAAAAGTTAAATCGGAGAATTTCTTCGAGAAAATTTTTGATACGTACACGCTAAATTATATTCACAAATACAAAAAAAAAAAAAAAAAATTAAATAAAAAAGAGCAACATACACGATTATTTTTGTATTTGAATAAATATTTTCTTGGATGGAAAACCTGAAAAATAAATTTCTTTGCACCGTTGGTATGTTAAATTTTACAGAAACGAAGAAATTAGGTTTTTATTAACGAGAAAAGTATTTTAAACCCATATAGAATTTTTACTAAAATTGCCCGCAGAAAAATGACAACTGATATATTTTAGTTCGCGGGCCACAAAAAAAGGCTTCGCGGGGCGCCAGTTGGGAACCCCTGTTATAGAATGAACAAATGGTTCTAAGGCGACAGGATTCATTTCTAAATTTCATCACTATATTTCCTCAAATTCGCATTCCATTTTCAAGTTTTAGTTCCAAGGCAAACTTAAATAAAAAACGACATTTAATAGCTATTAAGAGCATGTTTACAGCTTTGTCACGCCAACATAACGTAAACGACGCCAACATAACGCAAAGAAAATAAACACGAGCATGCGTAGTAGCTTCAATTTTATGTACAGGATCGAACGGAAGCTAACTTAAAAGTGCGAAATCTCCCAATAGCATTAAAGGGGCCTCATAATTTTGAAGAAAACTGTAATAAAAGTGCTTTTTAATTTAATAAAGTTGCATTAAATAAAGTGCATGTATAGTGCACAAAAAATAAATTATTCATTATTATTTATATCATCGGACCCGAATAATTATATCATGGGATTTAATAATCGGATCTTCACATTCAAGGACTATCTAATGATTCGATGGAATGATATCAGATATGCTAATTAATGCAGACGATATTTTAAGTTACGAAATCAGAAACAAAAATATACTTTCTCAGAAGAAACATAGATTTTTTTTTTCAACGGATTCAAATTTCGGACCTCTACGTTATAGAGGATATAGCCGCAATCTTGGAAACAGTGTCCCGATAGTTTGGCTATCTAAAGTTTGGACCCCTGGGTATAATATAGCCTACGTCACAGGTTGTGTTGTTCCTACTAAATTTAACCCATGAACGGCATTTTCTGCGAGCCTAACTTCAAGCCACAAATAAACAAACGAAGTGTTCGATCGTTTAAATAGCTGCTCGCCAGATTTTATTGCATTATAAAGAAAAGTTATTGAAACTAAATACAACTAAATAAACAACAACAACTAAAACAAATAACAACAACTACTAATAACAATAACTAAATAAACAACAACTAAATTCCATTCGTTTAGCATTGCGTCATATGTTGTTCCTACTAAATCGAAGTAGTTGTGTTTTTTTCATATTATACCCAATTGAAAATTTTTGGCATACAACTGTAAAATTCGTTTATCAAAAGATAATTCCATTCAAAAAATAAATTTTAGTAAATATTTATTATTATTTTACTTAATAAGAGACAAACTACAGTTTCTCACGTTACATTTATGTAATATTGCATGGCAAAATACAAAATTTGAAAGAAATCGGTTGCATAGTTCCTGAGAAATCGAACTGTTAAGGAATTTGTGTATTTAATATTTAACAGATTGGACGATATTTAAATATCGTTCGCTCAGCCTAAAACATCAACCTCATTGATTAATTAGCACATTTGAGGTCACCTCCTCGAATCATTAAGATTGAGTTCCAGAACGTGAAGACCGGATCATTAAGGTGACAAGGGACTTTCAAATAAGCAGACATTTGTCAAAAAATAGATTTTTTACTTCTTATATTTTAGAAATCTAGACATTTAACTGAACATTAAAAAAAATATTGAATGGTATGAAAAATTATTAAAAGTCATTGAAAGTCACATTATTAAAAGTCACAGTCAATGAAAAAGTATTAAAAGTCATTTTTCGAAAAATGTCTTTTTTGACAAATTTCAAACTGTTTCATATAAATGAATTTTTATTCTATTGACCTGAGAATTTGAAAAGTTTTTTGAATTAAGTAAATAGTATTATTTTTATACATGATATTTTATAGCTGTATGATCATTTTTTTAATAAAAATATTGGCTTTTTGCTGCTTTTTTACTGTTATTTTTTCAATAATAAAAAATTAAAAAAGTACTCCCAACAATTTTTTTTTTTATATTTCCTAATATGTAATATTTTAAAAGACTTTTGTTACTTTAACAAAATTTCAGACGTGAGGAATAATTTAAGAAAAACATTAAAAAATCGAAATTTATGTTTTTAATTTCTTAAATTTTAAAATATTTTTTGAAATTTTGTATATAAGTTGTTTTTAACAATATAAATGCATACCGAGAATTTCAAATAAATTCCTTGATAATTTCTAAAAAAAAAAAAAAAAAAGTTTAAAGTCCTTTGCAGCCTTAAATTGAAAATTATTCAGGGTGGTCCGTCTTTCTTCTTCTTCTTTTTCTTGCACACTGTATATGTTGGAGGAAAACCTCGTAAATGTTGTGATTTAAAAATACACTATTTTGAACATACTAGAAAGAAATTGCATTATTCGCACATTCATACAGAGGGCTGATCTAAAAGTAGACTTCACTGTGGAATGAAACTTTATTTATGCGGATAAAATTTCGAGGGAATTAGATTCCTTACCCTCAAAATAAAAAGAGGAACCGCACTATGGGAAATATGACCGCAATTGTTTAGTCAGAAAAGCGGGTTATGAGACTCTTAATGATAATTTAAAAACTTTTTTTTTTTTTTTTTTTTTAATGAAAGCCGATCTTTTGAATAAAATCCGGATTTAGATTTATGACACCCAAGATGCAGGTCGCAATATAGTCCCCATAGTTTGGTCAGGACAGCGATCTAAAATTTGGATCCCTAAATGTTAATTTTACCATATTTCATATTTCGAGAACTTTTTAAGCGAAATAAAAAAGAAAATTTCTTTACGCAATTATAAAATTTGGTTTTCCAAAGATAATTTCATGCACAAAAATAACTTTTAGTAAGTATTTATTATTTTATTTAATAATAGTTGAAAAAGTTTTGAACTATAATGCATACAACTTTTTACATCATTCTGAATAATGTAATTTTTACAAGTATAATTACATGTAAAATTTGTATAATTTAAATTATACAAATTTTGAGTGAAATCGGTCAAATAGTACCTGAGAAATCTAATTTTTATATACGACTGTTCTAAAATACGATTTCTCAGGAATTATTTGACCGATTTCGCACAATTTTTTTTTTTTTTTTTTTTTAGCAATGTTAAATTAAAATTTTCTTAAAATGATGTAAGAAATTGTATATCTTACATTTCAAAAATTTTAGACTGTTAAATGAAGCAATAAAAAAAAATTTATGTGTATTAAAAATATTTGTGCACAGAATTATCTATGAATAAACGAAATTTATAATTGCGTGCAAAAATGTTTCATTTCGCTTAAAAAAATCTCGCGATATGTTGAAATACGCAATAAAACTAAGGAGTCAAAACTTGGAACAGTTTTCCTGATCAAACTCGACATCCCAGAGACGGAGTTACGATTTCTCCCTAGCTTTCCTTCTTCTCCCCTATATATTCTTTGCTATGGGGACCCTATTTCCCTGATTGCGGCTTCCTTCTATGTCTTGGGTGTCAGAATTCTGAATCTGTTGAAAAAACCGTATGTTTTTTTTCAGAAAAAGTACGTTTTCATGACTGATTTCGTAACTTAAAATATCATCTGCACTAACTAATTAGCCGCTCAAACCTTTGAGATTGAGTCTCAGAACATAAAGATTCAATCATAGGGGTCACTCTTTTCTTTTTCTGTGAGCTGCGAAAGATATATATTCATTTTTTGGGGTTAGGGGTCACAGTAGCCTTGCAAAAGTTTTTTTAAATACAGGTTCATTTCGCGGATGCTTTACATGCTGATTTAACTTATAATCAATAATTTATCTTCAAAAAATAGTTAAACTGTTTAATTTTATTAAAATTTGAAAAAAATGAAAAAATTCAAAATTTTTTAAAGTTTTTTTTAGACACATTATCAAAAAAAAAATTTCTTAGTCCTTAAGATATTCATCTTAATATTTTTGTGCATTCGTTTGTTATATCAATTAGAAATTTTTTTTTATAGATTATTTTGTAAAAATGAAGAAAAAAAAAAAGACTAAAAATTCCTGTTTGGTATACAAAACATGCTGTAAAAATTTTAAAACCTCATAAAATGCTTATTCCATGCACAGTTCAAATAAGTGTATTATACTTAAGATAAAAATAGTTCACTTCAAAGCTTTATCTTAAATAGAAAAAAATTGTGAGGGATTTAATTGAGATTAAAACACAAAATTATCATCTATGAGAAAAAGCACTTTAAAGTCTGACTGCTGATCAACTTTCTGTTTTAGGACAATCTAAAATCATTCATAACTTTTTTAAACATGTAGATAGAGAGATGATTTTTTTTCAGTGCACTTGAAATAGTTTGAAGTTTTATTATAAGCAATAAAACAAAAATCGATATTTTGATCATATTTTGGGGTAGTGTGACCCCTTAAAGTGCATATAAAAAAAAACTGTAGCATAAAATGCGTGCTCATATTTAAAATTAATAGCAATATTTGAAATAGTTGACAAAATAGATTGAACTTTACTTACATCAGAAGATGCATTCACCAAAAATAATCCTTCTGTTTTTAGCTTCATCTTTTTATTTCATAAGGAAATGGATTCATCTCAGTCATGTAGATTCCAAACCTCAAAGATCTCACTTTGTCAGGTTGTTCCCGATTTGTTAGACTATTGAGTCCTACAAAGCTTAATAACATTGGATTACAATAAAGAGACATAATTAATATCAAGGAATTCTAAAAACAAAGAAAAATAAAATTGAAAAAAAAATAAAAGTTTACGACATTAAAAGCAATTGAAACAAACACAGTACAAGAAAAACGACTGAAATTAATTACTAAACTTAAACAGAGAGGGAAATAAAAACTAAAAAATACATGGAGTGAAAAACTAATTTACATCCGATAAAAACCTGAAAAAATCTAAAAAACAGAACTGTAAAAAAAAATTCTAGAAAAATTTATGAGACACATTAGGAAAAAAATTTTAAAAACCAAACATTAAAATAGAGATTAAAATCTAAAAACATACAAAAAAAAGTGAAATTTAAAAAAAATGGGAGCAATACAGAAAGCAAAGAATTAACAAGATATAAAAAAACCACAAAAAATAAAAAGGTTAAAAAACTAATTTAGAAAAAAAAGTTAAACCTATGAAAAATTAAAACTAAATGTAAACAAGGACACCATGTCGGGTCGATGAAAACAAATGGATTTGATCAGATGCACATATGCAAAAATTTTACCAATCCAAAAAACTAGAGTACACAATGGAAAAAATCGAAGGAATATAGTACAAAATGTGATACACCATTTGGAAAAACAAAACACTCATTCAAAAAAAAAAAGCAACCATTAAAAAAGACAGTTAAAAATATCGAGAAAAATCAAACAAATACATATTGAAAAAAAAAAACATTCATGGGAAAGGAACATAGAACACACTTAACAGAATTGATTAAGTAATAGCAAACAGTAAATCAATAAGCAGTAAAAAAAAATACTGGACTGATCAAAAATCGAAAATATGAAAAATGAAAACAAATTTTGGAACGCAAACACAGAATAGAAAAAAAAAACTGTTACAAAAATACGCTGGAAGAAAGTTTGAAACACACATTGCAAAATAAAATTGAACCAAACAATGAAAGAAAAATTTAAACACACATTCTAACAAAAACGTTGAAACACACATAGAAAGAAAATGAAATACACATTGAAAAAAAATGTTATCAATCCGAAAACATTCTGAAAAAGTAGCAGAAAAATATTGAAAAAGTCAAAACACACATAAGGCACACATTGAAGAAAAAAAAAAAAACACACACACACACATTGGAAGTAACTAATTTAAACACCAACGCTGGGTCGAAAAAGTTGGAACACGAATACTGGGATAACAAAATTGGATCACAAACATTGGATGGAAAAAAATTTGGAACGCAAGCACAGGATCAGAATATTCAGAGTCCAAACACTAAATGAAAAAGTTGCAACATATGACGAAAAAAATTAGAGCAAAACATAGGACAAAAAAATAAAAAACAATACCGGGCAAAAAACTTCGAACATAAACACTGTATAAAAAAAAAATTTCCACAAATACTGAATGAGAAAATTTGGACAACGGTATGCAAAATAAAAATTGGACCAAACATTGAAACCAGAAACATTAATAGAAAGAAAAAAAATTAAACACACATTGGAAGGGAAAAAAATGAAATGTACTTGGAAAATGAAATTTGGAACACAAATTCTGGAACACAAATTCTGGAAGACAAGATTCGGATCAAAAACACTGGATGGAAAATTTTGGAACGCAAGCACAGGTTCAAAATATTTGGAGCAACAACACTAGATGAAAAAGTTGAGAGCACAAACACTGGGTGAAAAGAATTGGAATGCAAACAAGGAGGTGAAAAAATTGTAACATAGACATTTGGTGAAAAAAATTGGAACACAAACTCTGGATAAAAAGAAAATAATTACAAAAAACACTGAAAAAAAGTTTGAAACACAAATTGGAAAATAAAAATTTAACCAAACATTGAAAGCAGAAAAATTTGAACACGCATTGAAACAAAAATGTTGAAACGCACATTGAAAGAAAAATAAAATGAATTACACATTGAAAGAAAAAAATTGAAACGTGCATTGGAAATTATAAGTTTGAAAATAAAGTATTGGAAAATGAAATTTGAATAAATCAGAACATGAACTGGGAATTGAAAAGAAACCACTAGGAATAAAAGTAGAACTCAAATTGAAAAAAAAAAAACAGAGTCTATATTAAAGAAATCGATGAAAAGCTAGAACGCAATGGATAACATAGGAAAAATAATAAAAGAACAGGAAGTCGTTGACAAAATTGGAAAAGAAAACTGGAAAATTCGAAAACAAAATTTAGAAAAGTGAAAAAATTGAATGCAAAAATAAAAAATATGGAAAAAATGAATGCGTAAAAACCATACATAAAGAGCTGTTCACAAAAAAAAAAAAAAAAAAAAAAAAAGCAAGGCGATAAAACAAATTGCGAATTGGATCGAATGCACTTGAATGAAACTGTATTATCAATCAGAAAGCATCCTGAAAAAGCTGCAAAAAATATTTAAAAATTTCAAAACACACAATAAGGCACACATTGAAAAAAAAAAAAAGGAACACAACACATTGGAAACAACTAATTGAAACACCAAGACTGGGTCAAAAAACATTTATCACAAAGACTGCGGGAAAAAAATTTGGAACTCCAACACCGGATAAAAACATTCGAAATACAAGCACTGGAAGAAAAAAATTGGATATCAGACATTGGATGGAAAAATATGAACACAGAAACATTAGAATAAAAATTTTGTAACACAAATTCTGGAAGACACGATTTGGATCACAAACACTGGATGGAAAAATTTAAAACACAAGTACAGGATCAAAATATTTGGAGCACAAACACCAGATGAAAAAATTGAGAACACAAACAAATGAAGAAAGAAACTTGAACAAAACAAAGGATGAAAAAAATTAAACATATCATCAGGCGAAAAAATTTGGAACAATTAAAAACAGTAAATGGTAGAAAATATTGGAAAACAAGAATAAAAAAATTTGAAAGATCAAAACAGAAATTGGAAAAATGATAAATAATTGAATGCAAAAAATTGAAAACATGGGGAAAAACTGAACACGTAACAAAGGCATAAAAGAGGGAGTCGTTAAAAACAAGGCGATAAAAGAATGGGGGAATTCGATCGAATGTATTTGAACTAAAATTTTGAAAAACACATTGGAAAAGCTACAGAAAAACATTGAAAAAATGCAAAACACACTTAAAGCACACATTGAAAGAAACTAATAGCAAAACAAACACTAAACGAAAATATTTGGGACACAAACACTGGATAAAAAATTTTAGAACATAAACAATGGATGAAAAAAAATTGGAATATCAACACAGGATAAAAAAAATTTTGGAATACAAGCACTGGAAGAAAAAATCTGGACCCCAAACACTAATTGAAAAATTTGAACCACTAACATTAATAGAAAAATTCGGAACACAACCACTGGACGAAAAAATTTAAAAAACAAACATTGGATGAAAAAATTCGGAACACAAACACTGGGGGAAAAAATCCGGAGCACTAACGCAGTGTAAAAAAAAAAAAAAAAAAAATGGAACACCTACACTAGATGGAAAAAAAAGAAGACAAACATTAGAAGAGAAAGTTTGTAACACAAATAGGAAAGAAAAACTAAGAGAAAAAATACTAAAAAAAAACTTGAAAACCCGATAAAAAAAAATAGAATAATGAGGGAAAAAACGGAAAACGCTTAATCATGAAATAATGGTAAAATCGGCGACATTCGACGATCGACTTTCGTCGCGTGTGAACCCGATGTAAAAAAAACCGCGTGTGATCCCGATGAAAAACATTAAAACAATGAGGAAAAAACGAAAACCGATTGAAATTCGTCGCGTCTGATTTAAAAGTGGGAAAATCTCGAAAGCTTGTTAGCGAGCGGCACATTTAAATGGAAATAAGCTAATCACCGAGGGAAAAAATAACCGATTAAAATTTATTCTGTTTTCTATCCAAAAAAAGAAAAAAAAAAGAAATGCATTTAACAAAGCTATTTTACCTTCATACATAGCGTTCACTTCTAGTATTGCACCATGCAATAATGCATGAGCTTTCACTTCCATTATTGCACCATGCAGAACTTAGGATAAATAAGTGGATAATGAGCTTACTTAAGTTTACTTACTTTAAGTTTAATGAACTTACTTACATTTTCTGAACGTCACGTAAGAAATCTTTTAATGTGGATTAAAACTTACCAACAATATTCAGTTACTCTACACTACTGATTTCATTCATATAGGTGAGACCGGGTACTTACTAGAGTTCTTCACAGGTTCTAGGGAGGAAAAATTAAGAAAATTAAACTTCATTCATAATGGAAGAAGTGTGCATTGCGGTCATGTATTAATACTTATTAATTTGTCCATCTCTAAGAAAAATAGTTTATTCCTTAAGCGTAACATTCTTTATTTAAACAAGATATGGGTGATTCTCACGAAATACGACAATTGACAGTCTTTTGCTCCAAGATCTAATACTATACTACTAAAAGAACTTTTAAAAAAAATATAGTATTGCTGTTTGCATTTTAAAATGACTTTGCATGACTTAAAATGACTTTCAAAATTTACTGTTTTGTATATTTAAAAAAATTAACTGAATTTCAAAATGTCATTTTCCTGGCATGTCACAAACAATATTTCCAATAATAACTAGCTTCAAAACTTCCCATAGATTTTTCAATGTCTAATTTTTTTTTTTATCTCAACCGTTGTAAGCATTTCTAGAATATATGCGGAGGGTATTATTTCCAAAAACTTAGTTTAAAAGATTTTTTTTTAAGTCAATAATTTGTTTGTCATATGAAAATCAGTCATTTTCATGACCACTTTTTTTTTTAGTAATTTATAATCAAAATAGATAGGGCCAGCAACCAATACCTTAGGTTAAGAGATTGATTAGAATACCATCCTATCAGAACATGTCTTATTTCAGGAATAAAGAACCAACTTTCTGGTTCAAAATTCATTTCAAAAAATTTTAAAGGTGAGTAGGTTTTTATGTTGCCATTTTCCTGTCTTCTTGAAATCATTAATAACATGAACTACATAGATTTTCCTGAGTTATTTCAAGAAATTCTGTTGTTTTCTGCTGAAAGTAAACTTCTTAGACTGAAATGTTAAATTAAAGTTAAATGCTGTAAAATGGCAAATTGTCGTTACCATAAAATTTTTTAAACAGTATAATGTAAAGTGGGAAAGCAAATATTAACCTAAAACTCAGTTTATGTAAGATTGTAATATGCTTGTATATGTAATCAAAGTTATTTATTTATTTAATGATTGTTTATTGTACAAAATTTCCTTCTGTACATGTCAACAACAAAAGCATTTTTGATTCTTTTGACAGTAGATAAAAGAATTAATTTAAGCAATTCATGGTCCGTCTAACACAAGGCTTTAGGTTTTTTTCTTCAAAACGCAGATAGTTAAAATATAAAGGATAAGCTAAGAACATCACTGTACAATTTAATTCTGCCAGAGTCTTTAAACTTTGCTTGGGTGTATAAATTAAAAAATGTAATAAAGTTGTAAAATAAAATTGAAATATTTTAAATTTAAATAATATAATAAAAAATTTCTGATGTAAATTACTATAAAATTAATTTTAATAGATTATTTCAAAACATGGGGCCTAAAAACAATCAAGGAAAAATAAACCGAGAAAAAAAACGAGAAGCCGAGAAGAAACCTTTTTTTTAAAATTGTTCACAATAATTATTTTTGGAATTCATTTACATAAAAAGTTAAAATTAACTTTTCAACTTTGTCTTTTTGAGTTTCTTAAGTTGAGTTAGTTACTATTAGCTTAAAATGACTGGTTTCTTAACTTTGAAGCTAGTATGTCATTTTCCTGGCATTCAAAATTTGGTGAATTCCTATTTTTTTTTTCTTGAGCAAATGTCAATAAACTACACTGCTGTCTGTAAGATATTAATAAATGTAAGTAAATAAATATACAAAAAAAAATTCAGATTATTTTGAAGACTAAATTTGAAGAAATTTTATTTTGTCATGTTTCCAAATTTCCGAATTGTCATGCTTCCAAAGAATCACCTATATATTTAAAAATTGAAGAGAAATTTTTTTTTTATGCAGTAAAGATTGCTTTGAAAAATACGTTGAAATGTGCAGTGTATTGCTGTGGAATTTTGTTCAACACTTCAACAATCGAATTTTCTTCAACATGGAAACTGTTCCACACTTTAGTTTTTAGTTGTAACCTTAATACTTAAGTGCAAAAGAAAACATTTAAGTAATCTTCCATTATCTGAAATTTTAATTCTCAAACATATCCGTAAGAATGGCTTATATTAATTTGTGATCGCTGTGTAAATTAATAAGTGATCACTTATATTAATTTGTGATCACTGTGTATATTAATAAGTGATTGCTCTGTATATTAGTAAGTGATCGATGTGTATATTAATAAGTGATCGCTTATATTAGTTCTAATTGAGTTCAAGTATTCTTTCTTCAAATAATTTAAAAGGATTTTAATAATCTCGGAACAAAAACACAGGGAAGATGCCGTTTCCCATTTTTGTACAGCAGTAATTTGTGCATGATTCCTAAATCTATTAAAAATTCTATGATATTACTGTATTGTTGACAGAAATCCATTATTTTTTTAATTTGATAAAAGCGAAGAATCAATAATTATGAAACTTCAAAACTCCAACCTAAGTCCCATAAAATTAGAATCTTTAAATTTTGCAAGTTGTGAATATGACTGCAATTCGTGAATGATTTTTAAGTTTCAACAATTGAATCTAGCGATTTTTACTAGCAGTATTAAAATTAAAAGATGTTAGATTGAAAATATAAATATTTTTATTTTTTAAATCTATTGCAAAAAATTCGCTTTTGTATTCGTTGAAAATTGAATGCTTTGAATACAAACAAAAATCATGAATATCAGCCCAAAAATCCTAAAATCCATGACAAACAAAAACAAAGGTTGACAGTTTAGGGCTCCATTACTGAAAAAATTAGAACTCACGAGTTAGACGTAACTTTAGAATGTTGAAGTAGTTTTTAAACTCTAAATACCTTAACCTTTTGTTTATGGCTGGTGCAACATGTGGGCCACAAGTGATGGCTTAACTGGTACACCATAAGCGAAAGTTATATTATAATACCACTCTTTAAAATCTTTCCAAACGACCGTGTAAGCAAACATTATCATAGTTTAAGTTTAAAAGAATTTAATTAAACTAGGAATGAAGAGAAGTTTGACTTTAGTCATCGTTTGATTCCTGTGCTTCATTTGAATAATAAAGAGTTAATATATGGACCAGTTTACAAAACGTGAATTAGTGCGCGCAGTGCGTGAAAAATGCGATGTATTTAAAATTTTATTTCTCAAGAACTATTCGGCCGATTTTGTAGAAATTTTGTTTATTATCATTCAAAAATGTTTTCGTCAAAATGATGTAAAAACATGTATAATTTACTATTCAAGTTTTTTCGACCATTATTAAATAAAGAAAATAAATTATAAATAATTATTAAAAATATTTTTTGCATCAAATTATCTTTAAATAAATTTCATAATTGAGTGGAAAAATTTTGGCAAAATACGCAGAATACGATATGGCAAAATACGGAAAAAGTAAAATTAAAGTTCAAACTGGATAGACTAGTTCCAGATTATACTCTTTTCCCAATTCCGGGTAAACCTACACATATTTTGAGGGTTGGCAAACCGAATTCTAAGGGGGGAAAAGGTATTTGTGTTCAGAGAAAGTACGTTTTAGTAACTGATTTCATAACAAAAAAATCGTCTGCACTAATTAATTAGCATACTTAAGGTTTGACCCTTGAACCGATAAGATTGAGCCATACTACGTAAAACTTAGATCAAAAGATAATCTGGAAATTTCGTTTATGGTTTTCTTTTATGCACTGCGGATTTTACTCGATTGTAAACATAAAAAAATTATATTTATTTACAACAACTTTTACGGAAATCGGTTTCAAATTAGTATGAACTCACTATCATATATAATTGTTAAACTTACCTGATATATTAAAAGACTGGAGAATTTTCTAATTATTTCTTGCTCTCTTCACCTGCGCCTATGCATTCAAAAAGCCATTCATCCATACGAATAATATCAGAGAACACAAGATAACGGCTTCGATAAGCTAAAAAAAATCTAAGACATTCATTAGTTTCACCTGAAAAAAAATTCTATTAAAATCTAAAATGAAATACTTAATTAAAAAGTAAACATTGTGCAACAGTTTTTAAAGAGTAAAAAGTAGACGTATGACTATCGAGGTCGTAAATTTAAAAATGAACAACAATTATTCTAGATTAAATTTGGTGATTAAGAAATGAGCAGTTGATAACACTGCACGTTAATATAATTAATTTGTAAAATAAAATTCAAATTTGTGGATAAAATTTTCAATTAGTTTTTTCCAGACGTATTAATTCTTCATCTCTTATAACCTACGATAATTCTTACCTGCATAGCTCTAATTTTTTTTTTTTTTTTTGAACTCTAAACTCAGAAGCATTAAAACATTCCATTATCCGTATTCACTTAAAATATTACCTTCTGTTTTATGCATGGCACAAAACAGAATAAATAGAGTTAGCTCCACATTCAGAAGAGTTCTTTCATAGAATAATAATATAGGTAGACTGTTCATTTATGATTGCCAAAAAGAAAGACTCTTATGACCAAATGGCCAATAATGGCTGTGTTTAGGCAGGACCGGACATAGCATTTGGTGAATCTAGTCAACCCCATATTAGTGCCAAATAAAAAAGCCCGAAAATTCATATTTAATTTCTTTAAAAATATTTAAAAAATGTTTTTTTTCCCTTCTCTACGTGATTTTTCTTTTCTTTCTTTTTTAACTTGTTCTCTATCCAGCTAATATCCTTTAAAAAAATTCATGGGTGGTTAATATTTTCTTTAATGTGATAAAATATTTTCTTTAGTGAGATAAAATTCGAGCTATACTCTATACTTGCATTCATTTTATGTATTGTTATATATTGCCATTATATATATATATATATATATATATATATATATATATATATATATATATATATATATATATATATATATATATATATATATATATATATATATATATATATATATATATATATATATATATATATATATATATATATATATATATATATATATATATATATATATATTGTCATTATATATAATGCATACTGTTAATTGTACTCAAAGCGACAATAAAATAAAAAATCAATATTTTCTTACTGAAAATTACTATGCAACGTATTTAATCACCAGACAAATCAAAAGGAAATTCTATAATATCTCACAAACTTATAAAAAATGTAACGGGTGTTTAATAATACGTTTATAAATGAAAATATTGGTGCTTTAAAGTATTTTTAAATGTATTTTAAATAATTACTTCATTGCAATTGGATATAAAATAATTCATACTTTCTTTTAAAACGAGGTAAAGACTTCAAAGTTCAATATATGCTGGATTTTTAACAATTACGTTATGGAATAAATTACAAAATTTTTTTACAAAATTAACTTGTAAACTTATAATTTTTAGTTCAATATTTTTCTTAATTTATATTTACATTTAAGATATTACCTAAGCTATCCGAATTCATATCCTATAAGCAAATGCGTGAAAATTAATTTTTGCTTTTGTTAAGGGTTTTTAAAATTTTAATGACAGGTGACATAAGTTCAATTTGAGCAAACATTCAATAATTTCGCAGCATCGAATTTTGCTTCATATTTATTTTTTAAAAACGGAACCATAACAAAAAACAGAGATTTCATAAAGAAAATATTTTCCTATTAAATTCAACATTCGATTGAAAACAATTAGATTAAAATTAAATATATAAATTAGTTTTAGAAAAAAATATTATATTTCGCACAAACTGTTGGAAGTTTTTTAACTGTCTTCAATTGTTTCAATTACATTGTAAATTAAAATTTGCAATTAGTTTGTCTGTTTTTTCAATTGTATATTATATTTTGGTCTGCGTAAATTAATTTTGCTTGTCCTTAATTACAGCTCATCATTTTTACAAAAACAAAACAGCTTAACTATTTAAAATATACTAAACTTACCAGTTAAACTTAAAATCGTGGTTAACAACTTTACTTAAATCTTCCATACCTCAATTTGGAACTATATAAGTTTACTAGTTTCTCAGAAAATTTTCCTAATTCTTTCACAACCCAATTTAAAACAATAAGTTTATTAGTTGCGCAGAAAAAAAATAGAAAATTTAATGAAATCTTTCAATCATGAGAAACAGCTGGCTATATTCCTCTCTTTTTTGTGCTTCAGTTTTTTTTTTAAATTTTTTCTAATTCCTTTAACCTACATAAACTATGTTTTTTTAAAAAAAGGAAATTTTGAAAGTATTAAAAAAGTTATTTATTAAATTAATTTGATCAGGGATAGTTAGTTTTAAGAGGAGGGGTGGGTCTTATGATTCGGGTAGCAGTCTAATCCGATTTTATTAGTCTATGGATAATTTTGAACTCTTGATTTGAATGTTAAGCCAACAGTCTCATTTTCTAGAAGCTTTCTATTTAGGAAAACAGAGAATATCACAAAACATATTCAAGAAGACTAATATAAATCATAACACTTTTTTGCATTAGAACAAAAATCTAAGAAATAGAAAGAAAAAAAAATCAGAAAATTTAGGGTTTTTAAAAATCAAGGAAAGAAAACTCAATATCAATAAATTATATAGAAGTGCCAACTTTCCGAGCAAGATATCACTAATATACAATAATATATACAATATAGGCAATAATATATAAAATTTATACATACAAAACAGGTAACAAATACAATAATATAGTTAACCTAAATACATATAACATATAACGTATGCAATAATATATATAACCTAAAGAAATAAAATCAAATTAACTACTTAATTCTATATATGTATATATCTAATAATATTATATATGTTAGTTTAGAATAAAATGAAAAAATACTTAAGAGTTACTTTTTCTTCAAACATAAGCTGCAAACGATATAATTTCATACCAGTCAAAGGAAAAAATATTTTTAACAGACAATAAAAATTCTCATTTCTCAACCGTAAAACCGTAATCCTTATTACAAAACCATAATAATTACGGATAAATCGTAATGGTTGGCACCTCCTTAAGTCGAAGAATAAATAGAAAGTTTCAAAATATAAAGCTAATTCGCTTCGTTAATGTATCAAACAATTGTTTACCATTCTAAAAATAAAAATGTGGATTTTTTAATTCTAAGGAAATTTTAAGAATATTTTGTTTAAGTCCAATTAAAATAAAAATAAAGTTGGAAAATAGGTACTTGTGAGTCTTTTTAACCTTTCGTGCCTTTATATTTAAGTTGTTATTCGTAAAAACGGAAAATGTTAAAAGTGGGAGCATTGCTTTATTTCCTTAAGTTCTAAAAATATCTACCAAACATTGATATTTTAAAAATCTGTGTTTAGAACTCAAAAATGTCATCATTTTTTTTAATTGAAATAATTACTAACAACATTAAACAAACTTCGGCTAAATACCAAACTATCATTTTCCTCTTTTTGAAAATCTTTAGTTATGTGTGTGCAATACGGGATTAATTATGAAACTTTCTATTTAAAAATAACATTTGAAAACAATTTGAACAAAATCTTGTCATCCAATCAAAAACACATAATGCATGATGCGCTAACATTTATGTTTTTACATTATACAATATTGTAAAAACACGAATTTCAGATTTACAAAAAGGATTCAAGATTTAAATAACCACAGTTTGGCTCATTCAAATCCAGGAAGGAAAAAAAAACTAAACGTTGGATTGAATCAATTACTCAAATTTTCCTTTTGAAATGTCTTAAATTGGTGCAATGTAGGAGGTAAAATAGAATTGTTTTTCTCTCAATTATTCATAGTAACAATGAAAATACGAAAATGTCACAATAAAAAATAACTTCAGCTTCTAATATTTACACTGCTTTTTAAATCTAAGCAAAGAGCAGATCTTATATTTGTTGAACGTTTTGATATCATGCTTAATTAACATTAAATTAAAGTAAATTTAATATTTTATTGTTTCAAAGATACATTTTAGATACCTAAATATATGTATGTTTAAACATGAATTTTGAAAATAACAAATATGAAATTTTCTTTAAAACATTTCCTTCTTAAGATGTAAAATTTTAAGATATTTCTTTTTAGGACAATTTCAATTTAAGACTATCTCAAAGGGGGAAAAGCTATTATTTTTATAAACGAAAAACCAATTAGAATAACAGTGAGTACAATACTAACACACGCATTCTTTTTTTAAATATAATTAATATTTTTTTATTGGAATGTAAAACAAAATTTCTTCAACAAATCAATATTTTCTAAATTGTATTTCGAAATAAGTATCAAGTGCGATAATTAAATACCAATTTAACTATGATACTTGATACTTCAATATGATTTATACTTAATATTCACAAAATGCTTTCTATACTGTTTTTAGAAAAACCCCTGTGTTAAAAGAAACAGAAGAGGAAATTTTTTCAGGAATAATAATCGTTTTCTCAAATGGGAAAACGATGAATTATTTAAATGAAGAATATTTAAATACAAAGATTATTCAAAATGAATAATCTGTTGTTTTTTTCTTTAATTTATGAAAAGAAATTTATTTTTATAATGAAATTTATTCCATTTATTGGTTCACTTACTTTTTAAAATTTTTTTTCTGAAAAAATTACAACAGTACAAAAAAGATTTGTCGAAAACTATTTAGTAAACTATTTATGTTAGAAAAAGTATTTTAAAACATTGAACTATATAAAATATATTAACTCAAAAATGATTAAGTTTCTGCATTTAAAGAAGCTATTTTTTATGCATCTGTTTCCAAAAATAAACATTACTTTCCTAAAAGCCATACCTTTCTTTCATTTATTTTTAAAAAAATACGTTGATTATTCTGTAAGATATTTTGCATATAATTTTTAAAATAAATATGAGATTTTTTTAACCACTTTTTATGCTCAGTTTTAAACCAAAATGCAATTTTTGAGCTAAACAGATTTATCAGTTGTGATTTAAAACACTTCTTTAAATTCAGAACAGAAACTTTCCAATTTGGAAAAACAAATGCATCGGAATTTAAACTTGGTGAACATTTTCACTCCTTCATCGGAAGATTATGATCATATAGAGAAATTGGTGGTTGATTCGACTTAAATCAATTACCAAAAAAACCCATTAAAATAGACACTCAAAATGTTAATAATTAAGATTTTTAGAAAATATTTTCCTCTGAATGCATTTGTTTTTCCATACATTAAAAAATATCACAATTCAAAAACATTTTTAAAAATAGAAAGCTCTAGATCTTCAAAACCATGAAAGTATTGCAGAATTCCTTTTCTTTAAAATATATTAAACCTTCTTTAATCAAAGAAGTATTTTAGACAATCTTTTATAAGTAAAGCTGGATAATGAAACCATTCTACTAATTTTGATTATTTTTCAGTGCAGCTATCTAAAACGAATATATTGTGCATATGCAAAAAATCATTTATTTAAAGGACTAATATAATTTTTTAGAAGCTATTTTTTGAGATAATATCTTAACTAATTCTTAAAAAGTTGCAAAATTTCCTAAACCGAAAAAACTATTACGGAACCGTCCATCTCCCTTTTTGTGGGGCGAAAATAATATATCGGTGGGATTCGAACGCGGTTCATCTAAATGGAAAGTTCTATCCCCAACACGGCTCTCGGTTACATAACTTTTCTTTCAGAAAAGAATAATAGTCAAAATTCTGGCAATTAGAAGTAAATGGAAACACGTAAACACGGCCAAAATTAAAAAATGCCTCAAAGATGACTTGAGTAAAAAATTACGCACACAAACGAAGATGGACGTCACTGGGGCACCCGGGTTCGTGAAGCCCGTATTTGCTTAACACTACAATTTTAGCTGACGCACTTACAAGTATAGATCAAAGGTGGAGGAAAGCTGACTCTGAGAAAAATAAATTTCAAGGCAAGCTAATTTTCAGAGCAAGCAAACTCGAAAAAAATAAAAATCTAAACGAATATTGCAAGCATTTATCCACGTCCACTGAAAATTTAAATTTAAAGTTTACAACTTTTAATGTTCCGAAAAATAAATTTTAAATCGGGTTGGACAAGGATCGTTTCTCCTCAGAATAATATCCCACTAATTATTCCCCTTCCTCATTGGTCTTCACTATAGTTTTCTTAGCTTTCGTCTATACAGGAACCATTTTTTCCATGCACGGCCCATCTTCACAGTGTAATAACTCTCGTGAAGATTTTGCACGTTTAATGATTTGTCAAAACTTAATTATGCCCTCAAAATGCACAAGATGACGAATCAAGCTTCATTTTTGAAAAAAATGGACATAAACCGTTCTTCCACATTGATCTTCAATTTTCTTTTTCCCCCATAAGAATTTTTTTTTATTTGAAACGTAGAAATTTGACTTTTGAAATTAAAATTTTTTTAAAACATTTTTGCAATTAAATGTTTAAATTTTATAAAATTTATAAATTTTCAAAACTTAATTTTTTTATGAAAATAAAATATTTTTATTTTTTAGTTTAAAAATAAGTTGTTTTTACTCTTAAAATAGAATTTTTTTTCAAGAGAATTACACATGAACGAAAGCAATTCACAAGATGAATTTTTAAAAAAAGTGAAGAATTTAGAATAAAGTTTAAAAAAATATTTTAAAAAAAATACGCATTGTAGGGTTAAGCAAATCCCCTGGGGGAAAATTTTAATTTGATAAAAAAAAATCAAGTCAATATGATCTCTTGTTTTGTGACCCGAAATTCGGCCTTGAGAGTTGCGTTATGCTTAATTGTCTCGCGTATATTTTAAAAGATAAGTCTTCAGAAACAGATCATACATTATAGTCTCATCGGGATTATACCAACCGGAAACTTTTTCTTTCGTCGCTTACAAATTTCTTTTTTGGTAATGCATTTCTAAGCTTCTGAGTTCAGTTCAAAATTACGAGGATTTATGGATAATGTATTAAATTCTATATAAATCGCTATGTGACATTCCACGTCAATTCTGCATGTCGTTAAAAACATAGTGAAAGCAATTCGGCGCGTGTGGACTTTGTCACAAGCTTCGCATTTTCAGTTAAACATATAGCTCTCAAATTTGATCATTGGCAATATTTTGTGAAACCTAAAAACGAGAAAATACTTTTAAACATTAAATATACATTAAAATAAGTTAAAAGACAGTTTCCAAACAAGTTTTTAACTTATGTAAAAAAAATTTATTTTTTATATCAAATTTTAACATTGACAATAAATTGATTATGCATTTTCAAAAGAATTTCAAACACTGCATCGAAACCTCTGTAGAAACTCTCAAATAGTAAATATAAAATAAGAATAAAAAAAGTAAGTACGAATCTAGTTATTAGAAATAAGCAAAATCAAAGGAGGGAGCGGTAAGAGGTTAGAAGTAAACGGGAAAAGAAATGGTTAGTTTAAAAAAACATTGAATATAAAATAAAATATATTTAATAAAATAATTCGAAATAGCGAGCAAAAAATAAGTAAAAAAATTAGCTGGAAAAATAATTCGAGAGATTTAAGGAAAATAAGTAAAAAACATGCAAAGGGAGGAAAACATGCAAAAGGAAGTAAATATACAGGAAAATTGTAAAATATATATTTAAAATTTAATTTCCCCCTTAAATTTTGATGCTATGCATTAATTTAAAAGTAACTCTATGTTAAATTTCGCAAGTGCGACCTGATTTTCTCACGTATATACTCTATGAGTATGGTTGGAACATCTATCACAGCCCCTCACCAATGGAATGCCACGGATCATACATATGAAAGCACTTCTATATGAAATCAGCATTAAGGAAACCGTGGCAGAGTGTTACACCCCATAAATTGCAGGACTTCCTAATGATGCTCTCATAGAGTAGTGCGTCCATATATTTTTTCCCCGACACTTCATAGAATGAGGCAATGATGGATATTTCCATTTCCACGTTACTCGGAATATGCATGTGGTCACATCAGGCCACACCCAGGCTACAAATACAAAATTTTTTAACTTGAATTTACTTTTATTTACTTCCTTTTCAGAAAGTGTGGCCATGAATTTTAAACTCAATTGCTAAGAAAAGAAATCAAAAAAGGGGAATTTGCATTGTATTTAAAGTCTAAATATTTTTTTTTTTAGTTCATTGAGAAGATCTAGGAACTCCATGACATCATTCATGGTCGGAAAAATGAAATTTTTCAGGGGCATATTCTTAATTCGTGTTAGAAACCCTTTTTTTTTTTTTTTCTAGGCATTCGAAACAAGCAATGACCTATTTTGATTCCTCCTCACATCAGCGTACACCAACATCCTCTCATCGGTTTCTGTTATTCACTATTTCTGCATCTCATATTCTTTTTTTTTTCTTTCTGGACAGAACGAAATTCGTTTTGTTTTTAATAATCATGGACCCATTATTTTTACATTCGCCACTTTCTTCATCGCCACTTTTAAGCTTTCTACTCAAAAACTAATAAGAAAAGGCAGAAAATTGACTCGTAAAAATGGATTGTGGGCACATCTGAATTATTTAATAATGTGATTTATTTTTTCCACTATTTTGCAAGTGTTAAGAATATATTAACTTAAGAAGTCTAGTTATTCTTACCTATCAATTTCAAGCTATTAAAAAGTTTCCTTTGGCGAAAATTTTGCTGATATTGGTTGCAAGCATTTATTGGATGCAGTATCAGGGTTCCTGTTCTAATTTAATTACCTGAGACAGACCATGGCATCGAGAAAGCATTAAATTTAACACATTTCAATCAATCTTTTATGTACACTAATTGAGAGGTCAAAATAATTCATTGTCAGAGACTGCTTATTCTTTAATAAAATAGAAAAATGGGATGAACAATTATTTAATTCCATCCTTGAAATTATGAATATTAAAGGGGAAAATAAAAATTTCATTGGTATTTTCAGTTGAATTTGATGTTAAAAAGTCAAACTCTGCTAGATCTTGCTCCTTTGCCACATTTTTTTTTCAATCTAGAATTTCATTATATCTTAAAACATTGTAAAAAAATATTTTTAAACTTTCACCATAAAAAATTATAAATTTAAACAATGCTCTATTATATCTCGAACATAAAATCTCGAAAGACTTAAGATTGATGTAAAATTCTCTCTTAATTAATGCAGGAACCTTAACATACTCACCACGTTAAAGCGATTTTTAATATGTCTTGTAGGAAAAGACAAATATCCAATGAGATAATCGTGGTAAAAATGCCATGCTGGAGAACAATGCTTGTCAAAAAAAAAATTGGATATTGATTTTTACCATTTACGTTCTGGAACTGAAGAAAAATGAAAATGGTATTTACGACATTCAGATTGAAACACTCAACAATTAAGAGCGAGGTTAGAGAATATAAAGGGATGCAAACCATGAATGGTAAAATTATTTACCAAACAATTGATCAGCAAAAGAAATATATTTTTATTACTGTCTTTCAGTGATATTAAACAGCTACAATAAGATTTACAGTACAAACTTTTAAATGCTTACAGTAGCCGAAATATTAAAATTGATTTAATTTATTGTGATTGATGGATGCTCATAAATTATTTGAAATTTCTTTTTATTTGCTCAGTTTAATGAACGTCTTCAGTAAAAATTAATAAATGGGAAATAAACTAGAACATTTTTTTTGAAAAATTGGTGCAAGAACTGATAAAAAAAGTTGAATTATTTGATAATTTCCTAGATGCAATTTCAAATGTTTAAAACTGTTCAAAAATTTCAAAATCTTGACTCATTCAAAGAAAAATATTCGTTTTTTTGTATTTATTAAACTATTTCATTAATGAAGTAAATAAATATAAGATTGAACAATTTATTTTTGCTCCTTTTAAAAGTAAAAAAAAAATTAGGAACTAAGAAAACTCTGATATTTAAAGTTATTTGAAATTGATTATGTGGGAAATTCGCGAGCTCAACCATCTTAGACAAAAAACCAAATTTATCGATATATCAACATTTTTTGCAAATTAATAAAAGGAATTTCTGTTATATTTTTTTGGATAATTTTCTTTATTTTGAAAATTTTTAGATCAATTAAAAAAAACAGGACAGTTTGAAAATAAATTTTATATCTTCAGATTAGAATTTATGGATGGATTCAAAATTTTTGCATATACAAAGGGAGTAATCCCCTTTTCGCCAACTGTACTTATTCGTCTCTCCCGTCCCAAAATTTTCTTTCTTTCTAACTTATGAAATTGAAGTTTCCAAAAATTGCGAGAAATGCAAATTAATTTGAAATTTTTTTTCCTTAAATTTACTTTAGCATATAACAAACAATTTATTCTCGCTCTTCTGTTAATTCAGCTATATATTTTTGACTGAAAAAAAAGTTTAAAGACGTTTTAAAAAAATGGTATTGTTAAAAATGAATAGCTTTGGTCTAACGCTGAGCCTAATGAAAAAACTTTAGTATTAAAGCATAAATATGTATAGAAAAATTTTTGAATTTGACAGTTTTATGCAAACGTTTTATATTCAAATAATGTTTTTTTTTTTTTTATTTCACCCAAGGAGTTAAAAACAAATAAATCCTGCAGTTTCCGTGATTATGGAACAGGGTTTCTGCTACCATATACACAAGGAAATTGCTTTTTGAAACATTTTTTCTTTCCGTTGCTGCTGATTTTTTAACCCTTTACATACTGCTGATACAATAAGTGGACCACCATGTAGTATCATACTAAACTTTAATTTCTTTCAATTGAATATGGCTTAAGCGGAAAAGAAAACAAATTAATTTCAGATGCTCGAGGATTTTTTTTTTCTTTTTGGCAAGATTCAGAATGATACGTAATCACATTATTTGTAATGCTTGTTATTTTTTTTTAATATTAAGAGAAATTTTATATTTAAAGACAAAATATAATTCTTATTTTATTAAGCTTCCATTCGAATGCAAGTACACTTCCTCAGTCCTTGTTGCAGGCGCTAATGAGTGTCAGTTGTGTTACCTATCTGTTGCACATTAACTGTTTAATACATAGGTGCACTTTGAAGTTATAGCAGCCAGAATTTTTAATACGCAATTAAATATTTTTAAAAATCTACTTATTTTAATTTATGATTCAATACTTTTGTTTTGTACAACTTGATCAAAATCTGACATAATATTTAATGTTCCTTCAAACATAAAAGAGTCCTATATAAAATTTTGATAAAGTGGTGACCCGCCATTTGACTGGTGGTTTTAATTGCGCCCCCTGGCCTCATGTAAGTTGGAAACCCCTGATCTAAAATGTAATGATGAACTGTGGAAAGAATTTAAAACGTATCTTAGGCTGCTGTTAAATATTGATGATTTATCCAAGCTAGATCACTCGTTAATCAATTAATAAGTGCTTTATTTCAAACTAAGGTATGCCAGGAAATAAAGCAACTGAAGTAATAGAAACAAAAGAATTGGTGGACACATGTCCAATTCTTATCTTTCTTCTGGGGTTATACGATTCTCTTCTGCCAGTTAAGTGGGCGATTGCACAGAAGTCACGAACAAAAAAACTTTGCGATTATTTTAGTGTAATTAACCTTACAAAAATCTTTGATAGCAGTAACTGATTTTGTGAACAACAACGCAAGTAGATTTCAGCACTGTCAAAGAATTTGAAAATTATAATAATAATTATCAATAATAGTATCATAATATTTCAGTATCATATCAATCATAATATTTCAAAAGAGCTGTTTATAACATTTAGTTTTTTTCCTTCAAAACCAATACTGTTTTTTAAAACTATTTGACTTTTAATACTTTAAACTTTTTCAAAAAAAAATTAGAAGACTTTATCTTAACTTTAATTAAAGGTCATTAAAAGATGAGGTGCCAAACAGAACAGCGATAAATTATTGGAAATAATCGATAAATTATTGGAAAAATGATAAATTTGTAAATATTGATCCATCTATATCGAAAACTAATTTTTAAATTTTAAACGCTATTTCAAATATTCCAGTTATTTTACAGGATGTAATTTGAATCAAACACTTGTTTTTAATTTAGATTTTAAGATATGGGATTACGATTTTTGTACCCTTTTAAATTATGATTGTTCAATAGGATTTTAAAGTAGAAATGAATATCAAAATAATAAATTTACGTTTATAGTATGAATCATACTTATGTACAATAAAATTTTATTAAGTAATTCGTTGTCATTTGATTTTTTGAAATAATTTTTACGGCCACTTTCATAGAAACAGTAACAATTTGATAAGTATAAAAAAACAATTATTGTCAAATTCAAATAGGCTTAGGCCATAATAGGCTTAGGCAAATAGGCTTAGAATAGAAATTATCTTATTAATTATTAGTAACGTCTCTCTTTTGGAGAAAAGGAATCAAACAATTAAAAATTACAGCTATTTTCATTTTGCAATAGTTGTTTTATTCAATTGACGATCTTATGTAACAGGATATGTAGCCAGGTTTTTAACAAAAAATAAGCACTTTTTGCGCACTCAAAAAATATTTTTAATCACTTTTCAAAAAAAAAATTTTTTTTTTTTAATTTGGATCTGTGCAGAAATAAAAAAATTTTCTATCGCTTAAAGTTCTTAATTTATAAACAAAAAATCAAAACAATTCAAAAGAATTTTCAAAAATTTTAACGTAATTATGATAAAATAACTAGTTTCTGATAAATATTGCAGAGAAAAGTGCAAAAAATCATGCATTTTTTGTAATTTAGAACGACAATCGTCACGGTAAAGAAAAAATTCTCCTTTTAAAAGATAGAAAATAAGCACTTTTTACAAACCCCGAATAACAAAAAGCACCTTTAAGGGCTTTTTAAAAAACGTTAATCAGAAATAAGTACCTTTAAACACTTTCTAAAAACTCTACGCACCCTGCGTAATAATGCAACCTTCCTGAAACAGATTGGTTGAAGAAAAAGAAAAAAACTCTTAGGAGAATTTGAATGAAGAAATAATCATTTTCTTAATTAAGAAAACGGTAGCCTTTTAAACACAATTTAAATATGTTTTGGACAAGAGAGAAAAGTGTAACCAATCCAAAAATATTTTTTATTGATCAAGAAATTTGGAATGTATTTGTTTTAAAATATATGAATCTTTAAAAAAAAAAAAAAAATATTAATCTCAAGATAAATATGGATGTTAACCTTCATCTATGAAATACTCAATTCTATGAACCCCAGCATAGAATCGAGTTAATATGTCTTATATATTAGCGAAGTGGAATTGTATTTTTGTAGTGATAGGCACACTACAGTATTTGTTTTAAGAGCTATAAATAAAAAATATGAATCTCAATATAAACTTTTTTTACTAATTAGATGAACTAGCATGAAACGTGTCAGACGAAATCTTTTTTTAATATTTTTTTTATTTAAAAATGAACATGTTCCGGTAAAAAAGGATTTTACTGTGAAAAGTACCAGCATAGTGAGTGGCGGTACTTTTTGTCGCAATTTGAACTGGAATCCCTTTATTGCAAAATTGATCCAGATTGTTTCAATCAAGACATAAAAGCATTTTAAGCTTTTGGTTTCTGCGATAAGGTGTTTAAAAGGTTTTCCTTTCTGATGAGCGATGAGGTCTCTTTCACACTGTATGCTCCTAAGTATTGTGGCAGGCAGGAATCACACATCAATAATAATTTTTTGGTTAAATTTTAACCAAACAATTTCTTCATCAATGTAAGTATGTATAAGAAAGTTTACAAAAATCTTCATTAGTTTTAAAGTTACATTCGCTTTTCTTTTTTTCTAAAATGAATAAATAAAAAATTCGTTACTATTGAGTTTGAAACATTTCACAATAAAGCTTTGAAAAAAAAAGAGTTTATAAATACTTAAGCTGAATAACTGTTTTCAAACTAATACGATAACGTATTCAATAGGACTTTTTCGAATGACAAATATTTTTTATAGACAAAATTATGAGGATTTCCTTAGATTAATTCCGAAAATATATATTAAATTTACGTACATTTCCTTTTCAATAACAATAAATATATTTTTAATGTTCAGGCTGTTTAAGAAAAGGTTCATACGTACGGTTTTTATTATTGCTTAATGGAACACTTGAAAATAAGTATTATCTTGGCAATGACGTCATTCTCCAAACTAAGCTCTATTAAAGCTCTTTTAATTACGTTATAACTTTGACCAATGCAGTACGTATGAAATATTAAAAAAAATACTAATTTAAAAATAGTAATGAATGCTGGACCGAGATTTTATTTAAAATAATTAGCATTTATTTTATGTAAAGGAAATATTTAAAAAAAATGCATTGAAATAAATAATTCCTTCAAAATTATATTTTTCACACAAAATGGGCATGAGACTTACAAATTATTTTGTCCCTCTTTTTTTTTGCATCAAACTTATTTCATATCACCGTATGATTTCATTACATTGAACTGTGATTAGTGCTTGAAGCAGTGTAAGTGCCTGCAGTAATTATGCTATTAAACACTACTTTCAACGACAAAAATAGTGATAAACAACATTTAATGAATCATAATGGAGAGTGTTTTCAATATAACAACAACAGTCTCTTGACCTGCTCTACTTCCTGTTAGAAAGTATACAGCTGCTTACTACAGTTTATTCTGCGAGGCCATATTTTCAAACAGATAATTTTGTTTTTAATAAAAGAAATTAATTACATAATTTCTGAGCTCAAATCTATTGTATTTCATAACAAATTAATGAAATTATTAATGTTAGTGAGTTTTAAGTGAAAATTTGTTTAGTTCTTTAGAAAAGTATTGTTAAAAAAAGGTGACATGTTTGCCAAATTTAGAAAGATCTCGCTTTTTTGGCAGTTCCAATTTGGCCTCTTTTTTTTAACTTGTTTATTACTGTTTGGTGCAAGCCGCGTACCATCATGCTTTAGTGTTAGCATATTGTTCGAGCAGCGAAATTAAGTTCATTTTACAAATTGTCATCAAGGTTTGAATTTCGAAACTGGTACATTGTTAACAAAGTAAGAAGCGTTTCACAACAATCCTTTTCTTCAAATTAATCGTTATAAACTAGTGAAGCGATGTTTAATAATCGATAGCGATGTTTAATAATCGATGTTAATAATAACTAGTGAAGCGATGTTTAATATTCGAAAGCGATGTTTAATAATCGAAGTGGTAGTTAATCCACAATACTTCCCCATCAAAATTTTATCAGGCATAGAAATCGATGTACGGATACCATCAGTTGCAAAAGACCGTATTTGCAAAAGACCGGGAGAGTTATGTTAAGTTTACAGGATTTTGAGCGCTTGTGAGACGTCTGTCGTGACAGCTGTATTAAGTTTACAGCTCTCATCACGTACCTAGTAACTTTTAAATCGTTTGCACGTAGTGGTGTGGAAGATAAGTTTAAATGAATGAACAATAATAAATTAAAACATAGTTACCACTAGAATAAATATTTACAAAAAGCGTAAAAAGTTGCCGGTCCTGTATTAGTTAACATTTGAGACTTATTAATTAATATGGTTATAATAATAAGGTAAATACGAGATAAATTGTTAACATTTGGATAAAACTTGGAAAACGAATTTGAATTTTCAAACATCATTTCATTAAATCTTAAATGTTCGAAGTCTCAAACAAATCATCGAATCTGCGACAACGAGAAGTGAATTATACATCATTCGATCCTGCCAACAGCATAAAGAATACTTACATCCTCGAAATGAATTCAAATAAATTACTAAATTTGAGGATTAGTATATTTTTTTATACAAATCTTTCGTAGTTTATAAAATTTTGAATAAATAAAAATTAAAAGATATATCATTTCTTGTATATTTTTTACTTATAACAATTTTATTAAAATCTAATGGTTGAAACCGTATTGGCAATTTCTAGGATTCTGTATTTTTTACACTATAAAAAAGCCCTCGAACTTTACTCAATTTTGCTTAAAATATTGAGAATTTTTTTATGAATATCCCGAAGGCAGTTTCACTTAGTTTAATAGTTACAAACTCAGAAAAAAAAAAACTGGCAATTTCATTTTTATTTATCGCTCCAGAAAAACGAAATATGATTACTTGATTTGGCCTTTCACAGATATTTGATACTATACAGATAGAAGCACTATTTATCCAAGGAATAATGAACCATTTTAGAAATTATATTTTAATTTTCAGATTCCTCAAACTGAAAAAAAAAGGATTTATAGAGGGAGGATAAAAGCTTGAAAAGACTTTATTATAGCGAAATTCATAAAAAAAAATTTAAAACAAAACATAAAGGCTTTTTTAAAACATTTTTATATAGATAATTTGTCACTTTATATTTAGCAAAAATGGTAAATTACAAGTTTGCTTTATAAGTGTATTTTACAGTTACATTATTAAGTGTATGAAAATTATCTAAAAATAAAGAAAAACCGATGTAAAAAAATAGATCTGTGTGAAATCGTTTTGTGCTTAGATTTGATCCATTTTGGGAAATCTGTGTAGTCATACTCAGCAATGATTTTAATTCACTACAGTGAATACTTTATAACTAGTCGATATCTGAATACATAACTTCTTTTATGTATTTAATGTAGCTGCATAAAAAAAAAAGAATTTCATTTGCGAAATTCCATGCCTCTTATTTTATATTTAATACTCAGTGAAATGAGGTCTTAAACACATTAAATCAGGGGTCGCCAAACTTTTTTGATCATCGACCCCTACATAATTTTTCGAAATCTCCATCGACCCCCATAAAAGTAATTTTCTGTTAATTAAAATAAAACTTTTTTAGATACTGTGTTTTTAATGATTTTAAACATTTATTAAAGTAATAGTACATTGTGTAACAATAGTTTTATGAAAACTATATTAATGTTGAAATTTAAATACCTTAATATTTATTAAATAACAAGTAATTACGAATAAGTGGAAATAATAAGTAAAGTAACTACAGATTTCTTGCTTCTTAATCAATGAGATGGGTGTGTGTGGTGTTTTTTTGCAAAATTCGCTATATTGGGCTCAAAATTGGTCAATTTTAATTTTCGTAAAAAAATACAAAGTGTGCTATACTTCTGTCGCTGGTTGTACTAATCCATATTATTAATGCTTACCTTCTTTTTTTACATGCATTGATAATTAAAATTGATATCTAAACTAAACGAATGGTTTTTATCGAAACAATAACTAATTATCCAAAACTATAAAAGTTTTATGAATGACACTGCAAATATTCAACTCTATTTACAGTTTGCAGAGATAGCTGAAACTGCCCATGACGTTTGCGTTTGTAACGTCAATGCTTGTCACACGTGACATTTGGACAAGCGCACATATGCATCTGACTTATAAACTGTGCTGAGTTCGTGCCACTGCGCGCTGGTACGTAAATACTTGTTTCACCCGATACGTTTATTAATTTATGTTTTATAAAGAAACTGATTTTAAATCAATTATAAAAAAATTCACAAATTTTGCATACTCAATGAAGTACGTGTGATTTTCCGATTCGGATCGACCCCCATTCGACCCCCTGGCTCAGATCGACCCCCGCTTTTGTTAAATAGACCCCTGGGGGTCTATATAGACCACTTTGGCGACCTCTGCATTAAATCATAAAAAATGTTCAGGATATCGGTTTCGTTTTTGCAATATGCATTGAATAATTTGCTAACAACTTAAAAAATGCGATAAAAATGATAGTTTTAAAACTCATTACAAGCTTAAATTGAATGATAACAATTTACATATTAACTGTTGATCATAAACAAACCATGGTGAACTTTAATGACTGTCTTTAGGACTAAATATAAAAGGGAGTAAACAGTTTCTTGTTATATACAATTAAAATGTTTTTAAATGCAATGAATTTTTATTGCATTTAAGCAAAAAAAATATTGATTTGAATATAAAGTGAATAAAAAAGAATTTAAAAATAAAAGCTTTTTTTTGATATATTGGTTTCTTTTTGAAATTATGATTATTCAACCAACGACTTGAAATTCTACAACTTGCAGCAGTTTTAAGAAAAAAATTACTGTTCATTGCTGTAGTTTATATTTTGATCAAATACTAAACCATCGAGATAATAAATATTTAATAAAAAATATAATTATACAAGGGGTAATTTTATTTTTTAAGCAAATCATTAATGTCAGTGTTTTTCACAGACAATCAATTGCTGTTATAATAATTGGCTAAATATTTAAAAACAGGTATTGGGCACATTAACATAAAAAATTCAGGATACTGCGTTTTCTTGGGGGGGGGGGCGGCTAACTAGCAAATAGCTAAAAAATTACTATTGGAAACGATCGGGCAATTTTGAATTAGTTAACAATTATTTTTAAAATATTGGATCAAGAAGAGGAAGCACATTTAAACTAATAAAATTTTACTTGGAACACTAGTTCTCGCTATAAAATGAGACTCATCAATTTAAAAAGCTACACAATTAAAAAGATTTTCAAAAAAGTATGAATCAACCCATTAATTTTTAATTTTGAAATAAACATTGCCTACAACAACTGAAGTAAATTGCTTTTCATGTTTGATTTCTTACACAATGTACGTAACCATTCCTACGAAACGTATACCTTCTATGCAGATATTGTATGGGACGAATACTTTATTCTTATTATTTTAGGTAACCACATTTAATTGGTCAAAAACATTTCAGAAATCGTTTAAAAATCAGAAAAATTACAAAAAAAGAACAGTTTGAAAGTTCGAACTAAAAACAAAAAAAATTTATCTTTTATATTGAAGTAACTCTTATTCACAAGTTTTTAAGAAGAGCTTGTTTCGAAAAATAACAAAGTTTTTTTTAAAAAAGAATTTAAAAACAAATCAAACTATGAATAATTATTGCAGTTAAATTATACATTTACCAACAATCATTTAGCAATTAAATTTAAAAAATAAGGGTAAAAATGGTAAATATTAAGTTTTCTTTTAAAAAAAATAATTTGTTTCAGAAAACTCATGACGGATTCAAGAGCTTTAAAATTTTAAAATGTTCTAACAATATTTTGAAAATTTTATATTTGAAGTGCCATTTTTTCACAAGCATGGCAAGCATTTTTTCTCTTTTTTCCTTTGCATCAAATATATATACATAAGTTGTAAAAAGGTGTGCATCAAAAAAGGAAGGAAGCATTTATAAATAAAGCTGAAATAAAAAGCCTAGTTTTAGCATATAAGCGCAAATTTTTGAACATTTACCGTAGAAACAATTTAAAAGCACATAAAAAGAGCTATTAATATTTTGATTGATTTATAGCTCTTTTAATGCTTCCTGTTCATCACAAATTGAAATTAAAAGTCTTTACAATTAAACACTAATAAACTTCAGTATGCTTGAAATACGGTGATCAATATTATATCCTTTTTTTTTTCAAATTGATAATTTGGTAGTGAATAAAAATGTTCTACCATTCTCAATCTGTAAATAAAATCTAAATGCAAAACCTGGTTCCAAAGTAGAATTTTGATTTCATTCCTTATCCTGACCCACACATAATAAAGGGCAGTTATCAAATTCCCTCTTGAGTATATGGAACATGTAAGAAATACTTAGAATTAGAATTTAGAATTAGAAAAAGCCAGTTATTTGAATCGTAGAAACTGCGAAAAGTCTTACATTAAAAAAATATTAGAACGAAATATTTAATAAATTTAAAGCTTTGTATACTAACTACTGAAAATTATATTTTTGCTTTTGGATTTTAAGAATGAATTTATTTACAATTTTAAGTTTTTAATTATGAATGTGATCCTCATAATAAGTAGAATTATAATTATTATTAATGAAAATTCTTTTGCGTTTTAAACTGGGATAGTTTATTTTAGTGATTTTGAACTTTCATGTTTTAGCGCGATCACATAAGTAGGTTCTGCGCATGTACTGTAGAGAACCGACATTGTTAGGTGTTAACAGCGCTGTGTAGAACATGTGTGAAAGTGCGGGATGTTATATGAAAATGTAAAATCTCCATTTTAATGCTTAAAATCTGAAAAACATTTTCTGCCACAAAGCCTAATTTCACGCAAAGATCATTGCAGAAGTTGGGAAGTAATTTCAGAGCGAGGTTAAACATTTTGAAAGTTAAATGTCGAATACTAGCAATTAACTTTTCTATAAATGATTAACAAATTTTTACAATATTTTTCTCACGATTTCAATCTGCTACGAAACAAAGAGTTATAACTATATCAAAAGTATAGCTATTTCAAAACTAACAATTATTTAGAAATATTAACTTTAAAATCTATTATCAAAAATAAAAAAAATCACATTAGTATTACCTTTAATGAAATAAAATATCAATAATTATTGATCACCTCCTGATTAGGCTACTTTCTTCAACCTTTTGTTCCACATATAGGCAATAGACATTAAAAAAGCGAAAGTTATATTTTAAAAAGAGCAATCTTTGAAAGAGATTAAAATAAACTGACTTAGCACTTTAAAATCAACTTCTAACATTTTCAGAAATTTTTTTAAGTTCAACTCCTTATTTATTGTTTTACTTCTATGCACCTAACAAAATGTAATCTATAAATCTAATTTCCTGATATAGCTATAAAATTTTTTAAAAAATTTATGCAGATATTTTTTAATTCAAAACAAATTAAAATTTGAGTTGAATTTAAAAATAAAAATTAAAAGTCACTTATAGTTATATAAAATTAAATAGAACTTAATTAAAGTTAATTAAAATGAACCCAGGTGTTTCGATAATACCACTCGTTTCTACGTTATTCATAACGGTAAAGTTATCAATGAATTGATCCCCCGATACCCACCCTAAGTGTTTCTCGCATACCGAAAGATCATTGAACTGTAAAATCTATGAATGTATAATATAAATGAAATAAAAATTGGTTTTAAGGCAGGCTCACCGCAAGAAAATGAGCGGTAGGAGGACTAAATTAGGAATAAAATTTATATCACGTCAAGTAACTAGTTAAAATTGCTGATTGCACAGTCTTAAGCCTTATCATAAAATTTTCGCAACGTTCGTAGATAAAGATGTTTACATTTTCAATGCGCAGAAATTGCGAATGCTGATCCATTTGAATGCGCAAGTATTATGCCTTCAGCATGTGAAAAATTTAGTTTAAGACCTATAGTATTAGCAGCTTTGTTGGTGATGTTAGAAATATCCTTATTCCGAAGGAGATAAGAGGTAATAATAATTCCAAGATGTCTCGTGTTTTTAGAGAGTTTAATTATCTGATTGCAAAGATGTTGGACATATGACGTCATTATTTCACTATTAAAAATCGCTTTTATTTGGATAAAAATTTCTTTTACCCACTTTCATTTTGCGCTTCAATGGTACAAATTTTAATAAGCAATTAGTTTAATGAATAAACCATAATGTTAAATTTTTCTTATTTATCTATTTATTTCATTTATTTTTTTTTATCTTGTGTGCAATTATATTTATATGAAGTCATTAGTAAAAAAAAGATATTTTTAGCAGCATTTAGCTTAGTGAATAAACTATAATGTTACATTTTTCTTATCTATCGATTTATTTTATCTAATTATTGTTTTTTTTTGCGTGTTATTATTTTTACATCATTTGCAGAAATTTTTTTTTAAAAAAATTTGCTGCATTTTTTAGTATTGGTGACTGTACACACATGATAAATATATCTTAGCCATGCAGACACTGATACATTTTAGATAGTTCGAATTTTAATTCATTATTCATTCATTTTGAACCTTTAACTATCATAAATTACAGTAGCGTGAGGAACATTAGTTTTCATGGTTTATCTTTCGATATGTCTTTTAGTAGTGCAATTTAAATTCAACTGAATTATTCAATTAATTTCATCTGTTGCTTTAGGCAAATTTAGGAAACTGTTGCCTTTAAGTTATAGAATGTAATCTATTGTATTGTACTTATTTGTAGTGCGTTTAAAATAGTTTATTATAAACTAGACTTTTGCACTAATTTCAAAAAATTTACCCAAAAATCCTCATATTAACAGTTAGCAGTTTTTTTTAATTTAATTATTTTTTTAGAGAGAAAGAGAAAGAATGTACGCTTTTTGACTCCCTTGTTCAAGTTAGTTATTAACATTACATTCCGTCAAAACATTTTACAAGATTCTTAAGCAATGAATTCTATTAAATCACCCAAATTTTTAATATAAAACAAAAAAAAAAAATTACTCTTAGAAGGTAATTTTATAATATTTTTAGTGGACAAAACATGCTTTCAAACTACTTTTTTCACTAAAATATGATTCTAATTAGCTTTCCCTTATTTATTTATTTTTTCGATGAAACCAAACAATTAGTTGTCAAATTTTAAAACTTTTCCTCCAATTAGAACAACGGTGCTAAACATTTCAACTGTTTTTATCACGCATGCAAAAATGAAACATACAAATTACAACGTATATATTTTTGAGTTAGAAAAAGAATTCGAAATAATTTCAAACTATAAAAAGTTTTAAATAATGGTGCTAATTAAAATTTTTAATGTTAGATTACGGAAAATACTTTTAACTTAAAATAAAATAGTAAATATCGTTTTGTTAACGTATTGAAATAGAACAAAAATGCATTATCAACAAAATATCCACTACTCATGATCAATTTTACCATTCATTACTACTCGCAATTTATTGAATTTCTTGAGTTAAAAATTAGGTAAAATGAGCCTTTGTAAGAAATTTCAAATCAATTAAATACGCTTATTAAGTGAATTTTAATCAAGAACTGAATCAGGTTATTATTTTTGAATAAAATGATTCGAATCTACTCTTTAAACTGAACAGTTTAAGAATTACGGATTGAATGAAGTACTAAAAACTTATAAAAAGATTATAATACAATCAATCGATTCGTATCCCGAAATTAAATTAACTAACTAGAATAAACAAATTAGAATAATCGACTAGAATAGAATAAAAATCTAAAGATACATATTAGAATTAGTGATGCTATAACTGACTTTTCAGCAGATTCAAATTAAATTCAGGAAAAATAATGTTCACAATAAAAGCAGATCTCACAAGATTGTTAATTTTAATTAACGGTAGTCAAATGAATCTTAATGCGTATATATTCGAAAAACAAATCAATAAGAAGTCTGTGAATTGATGCTGACATTGAAAGCGACAAATGCCTACAAAAAATACTAATTATAAATAATTAAAATACTAATATTTATAAAATTTAGTTAAATTTAATTATTATTTTTTTTAAAATGATTTGGTAGTGCAAATGACACATTTTAAATTAACTTTTTTTAAAAGTATCCTCTTAATATCTTGAAAAGTAGTTTAGATACTTGTTTTTTATTTAAAAGTTAAGAATTTTATTTTCATCTCTAAGAGATCTATTTATCAAAGTTGAAGAATTTTATGCACAAACCTAATGCAAGAGCAGAACTATGTTTTTAGTTACATAGTTTGATATTTTGAAAAATATGTTTTTTTTTCTACGAGATATATTTCAGTACAAAAAGTAATATTATTAAAAATAAAAATAATTAAATATGATAGCTCAATTAAAAGAAAATTAATAAGATTAACAAACATTAATTTTATGAATATATAATTGATTGAAAATAAAATTCTATTCTCAACGCGTTTAAACTTAATACAGTACCTTCAAAATGAAATTAAGCACAAAGTTATTTTGCAACATTTTTAAATATAAAACACAAGCAAAAGATATGTAGCAATAAAAACACTGACCAAACAGTTTGCTTTTACTTTTCTTTATATCTTTTTTTTTTCAATATTTTTCTATTTTTTTTAAAAATATTTTTCGTTTTATTTTGTGTCATGTTTTTTTTCTATTTTTTTTATTTTTTTTATTTTCTATACTGTTTTTTTTTTTTTTGTTTTTTTTTTTTTTTTTTTTTTTTTTTTATTTCTTATACTGTTTTTTTTTTTTTTTTTTTTTTTTTTTTTTAATTTCTTATACTTTTTTTTCTTCTTTTTTTTTTTTTTTTTTTTTTGCAAACTGAAGTCAGGTTTAAAACATGAGATAATTTTATACAAATACATAATCAATTATCTTATCAAAGACAATACCAGAGTTACAACAAAAACGAATTATAAATAACTAAAAAAAATTTTTTTTTTTGCACTTAAAATTTAAGGCACTTAAAATATTCTTTTGACACTCCTTTGTGAATCAGGAAAATCATTGAGATTAAGGCCCCACAACATCGTGACCGATTGCGGTTTGGTGGTAAGCATTGCGTCCAAATGAAATGTTATGAAAAGTGCACAAAAATAACATTATAAAAAATATAATTAGTTTTCAGCAAATTTAAATTAACTCAGAAAATTTACGTCAAAGTGACAATTTCGAAAGGGTTATTCTTTATAACATACAGCTATTATTATGCAATAATAAAGCTACTCCAGGAATTAAGTGCATAAGCTAGCAGAATTTTTATAATTAAGCAAATTAGTAAAATGTAATAAGTATTTAAATTTAACTAGTATTTTCTGAACAAATTATTTAAAACAATAAAAAAGTTAAAATAAAAAGTAATTTTTTTAAAAATATATATAAATTTTTAAACTTTGTAATATTAAATCTTTATTGCGTGCATACAGTTGTAACATTTAAACCTTATAACCAAAAAATTGACATAAGAACTTTAAGAAAAAGAAATTGAAAAAGATCATTTTTTTTAAAATTTAATATTTACGTAACTAATAAAACAAAGCAAGAACAAAGTAAGCAATAGGATTTCTTTCCATCAGTATATGTCTTTGTAAACATAGAGCCCCCAACCAAACTTGTTTCCTTTTATATTTATAAGAAGTTATTATTACTTCTCAGTCAGAAGTTATTATGTTACTCAGAAGCTATTAAGATTTCCAGGCAATAGCATGGGCTCATGCTATTTCATTTATTTAGTGATTTTGACAATCCAAAATTTTAAAATTCAAATTTTCAATTTAAGTCTGTCCCCAGTCAGTTTCACAACAACATTTTCTTGAAGATACACTTTTATCAATGTCTCCACAACATCCGGCGGTGATCATTTTTCATAATTCGCCAAATATATTAAGAAATGTGGAACATTCATATGTTTCCATAAAATTTTCTTGAACAGCAGCTTTCTTTACTAATGACACGAAGGTCAACTTAGGGTAGCATTTCATTTTTTCATTCACCACATTCAGGAGGATGCTTGAAACAAGTCTTATAGGAAGTGTTTCTTCCTCGATTCTTCTTCCTCAGTCAGCCTTAGAAGAAGTGCCGCGTGTGATAACTCCTGTATTAAAAGTTACAATATGAAGTGTCTATGCTTGTTTTTTTTTTCAATCACCACATTCAGGAGCATGCTTCATCCAAGTCTCGTAGGAAGTTTTGCGTGCATTTATTAACATCAATAGCTCAAAAATCTAGTTTGAGCCCTGTTTTTTTTTAATTCACCAGATTTAGAGCGATTCCTCTTCCTCAGTCAGCCTTAGAAGAAGTGCAGCATGTGATAACTCCTGTATTGAAAGTTACAATATGTAGTGTCAATGCTTGTTTTTTTTTTCAATCACCACATTCAGGAGCATGCTTCATCCAAGTCTCGTAGGAAGTTTTGCGTGCACTTATTAACATCAATAGCTCAAAAATCTAGTTTGAGTCCTGTTTTTTTTTTAATTCACCAGATTTAGAGCGATTCCTCTTCCTCAGTCAGCCTTAGAAGAAGTGCAGCATGTGATAACTCCTGTATTGAAAGTTACAATATGTAGTGTCAATGCTTGTTTTTTTTTTCAATCACCACATTCAGGAGCATGCTTCATCCAAGTCTCGTAGGAAGTTTTGCGTGCACTTATTAACATCAATAGCTCAAAAATCTAGTTTGAGTCCTGTTTTTTTTTTAATTCACCAGATTTAGAGCGATTCCTCTTCCTCAGTCAGCCTTAGAAGAAGTGCAGCATGTGATAACTCCTGTATTGAAAGTTACAATATGTAGTGTCAATGCTTGTTTTTTTTTCTTTTTCAATCACCACATTCAGGAGCATGCTTCATCCAAGTCTCGTAGGAAGTTTTGCGTGCACTTATTAACATCAATAGCTCAAAAATCTAGTTTGAGTCCTGTTTTTTTTTTTAATTCACCAGATTTAGAGCGATTCCTCTTCCTCAGTCAGCCTTAGAAGAAGTGCAGCATGTGATAACTCCTGTATTGAAAGTTACAATATGTAGTGTCAATGCTTGTTTTTTTTTTTTTCATTCACCACATTCGGGAGCATGCTTCATCCAAGTCTCGTAGGAAGTTTTGCGTGCACTTATTAACATCAATAGCTCAAAAATCTAGTTTGGGTCCTGTTTTTTTTTTTTTTTTAATTAACCAGATTTAGAGCGATTCTTCTTCCACAGTCAGTCTTTTTTTTTTCATTCACCACATCCTGGAGGATGCTTCATCCAAGTCTCGTAGGAAGTTTTGCGTGCACTTATTAACATCAATAGCTCAAAAATCTAGTTTGGGTCCTGTTTTTTTTTTTTTTTTTTTTTTTTTTTTAATTAACCAGATTTAGAGCGATTCTTCTTCCACAGTCAGTCTTTTTTTTTTCATTCACCACATCCTGGAGGATGCTTCATCCAAGTCTCGTAGGAAGTTTTGCATGCACTTATTAACATCAATAGCTCAAAAATCTAGTTTGGGTCCTGTTTTTTTTTTTTTTTTTTTTTTTTTTTTTAATTAACCAGATTTAGAGCGATTCTTCTTCCACAGTCAGTCTTTTTTTTTTTCATTCACCACATCCTGGAGGATGCTTCATCCAAGTCTCGTAGGAAGTTTTGCATGCACTTATTAACATCAATAGCTCAAAAATCTAGTTTGGGTCCTGTTTTTTTTTTTTTTTTTTTTTTTTTTTTTTTAATTAACCAGATTTAGAGCGATTCTTCTTCCACAGTCAGTCTTTTTTTTTTCATTCACCACATTCAGGAGCATGCTTCATCCAAGTCTCGTAGGAAGTTTTGCGTGCACTTATTAACATCAATAGCTCAAAAATCTAGTTTGAGTCCTGTTTTTTTTTAATTCACCAGATTTAGAGCGATTCCTCTTCCTCAGTCAGCCTTAGAAGAAGTGCATCATGTGATAACTCCTGTATTGAAAGTTACAATATGTAGTGTCAATGCTTGTTTTTTTTTTTTTTTTTCATTCACCACATTCGGGAGCATGCTTCATCCAAGTCTCGTAGGAAGTTTTGCGTGCACTTATTAACATCAATAGCTCAAAAATCTAGTTTGGGTCCTGTTTTTTTTTTTTTTTTTTAATTAACCAGATTTAGAGCGATTCTTCTTCCACAGTCAGTCTTTTTTTTTTTCATTCACCACATCCTGGAGGATGCTTCATCCAAGTCTCGTAGGAAGTTTTGCGTGCACTTATTAACATCAATAGCTCAAAAATCTAGTTTGGGTCCTGTTTTTTTTTTTTTTTTTTTTTAATTAACCAGATTTAGAGCTATTCTTCTTCCACAGTCAGTCTTTTTTTTTTCATTCACCACATCCTGGAGGATGCTTCATCCAAGTCTCGTAGGAAGTTTTGCATGCACTTATTAACAACAATAGCTCAAAAATCTAGTTTGGGTCCTGTTTTTTTTTATTTTTTTTTTAATTAACCAGATTTAGAGCGATTCTTCTTCCACAGTCAGTCTTTTTTTTTTTCATTCACCACATCCTGGAGGATGCTTCATCCAAGTCTCGTAGGAAGTTTTGCATGCACTTATTAACATCAATAGCTCAAAAATCTAGTTTGGGTCCTGTTTTTTTTTTTTTTTTTTTTTTTTTTTTTTTTTTTAATTAACCAGATTTAGAGCGATTCTTCTTCCAC
This sequence comes from Parasteatoda tepidariorum, assembly GCF_982258835.1. Lineage (NCBI taxonomy): Eukaryota > Metazoa > Arthropoda > Arachnida > Araneae > Theridiidae > Parasteatoda > Parasteatoda tepidariorum. The sequence continues at coordinate 10,079,256 of NC_141761.1, forward strand.
AGTCAGTCTTTTTTTTTTTTCATTCACCACATCCTGGAGGATGCTTCATCCAAGTCTCGTAGGAAGTTTTGCATGCACTTATTAACATCAATAGCTCAAAAATCTAGTTTGGGTCCTGTTTTTTTTTTTTTTTTTTTTTTTTTTTAATTAACCAGATTTAGAGCGATTCTTCTTCCACAGTCAGTCTTTTTTTTTTCATTCACCACATTCAGGAGCATGCTTCATCCAAGTCTCGTAGGAAGTTTTGCGTGCACTTATTAACATCAATAGCTCAAAAATCTAGTTTGAGTCCTGTTTTTTTTTAATTCACCAGATTTAGAGCGATTCCTCTTCCTCAGTCAGCCTTAGAAGAAGTGCATCATGTGATAACTCCTGTATTGAAAGTTACAATATGTAGTGTCAATGCTTGTTTTTTTTTTCAATCACCACATTCAGGAGCATGCTTCATCCAAGTCTCGTAGGAAGTTTTGCGTGCACCTATTAACATCAATAGCTCAAAAATCTAGTTTGAGTCCTGTTTTTTTTAATTCACCAGATTTAGAGCGATTCCTCTTCCTCAGTCAGCCTTAGAAGAAGTGCAGCGTGTGATAACTCCTGTATTAAAAGTTACAATATGTAGTGTCAATGCTTGTTTTTTTTTTCATTCACCACATTCGGGAGCATGCTTCATCCAAGTCTCGTAGGAAGTTTTGCGTGCACTTATTAACATCAATAGCTCAAAAATCTAGTTTGGGTCCTGTTTTTTTTTTTTTTTTAATTAACCAGATTTAGAGCGATTCTTCTTCCACAGTCAGTCTTTTTTTTTTCATTCACCACATCCTGGAGGATGCTCCATCCAAGTCTCGTAGGAAGTTTTGCGTGCACTTATTAACATCAATAGCTCAAAAATCTAGTTTGGGTCCTGTTTTTTTTTTTTTTTTTTTTTTTAATTAACCAGATTTAGAGCGATTCTTCTTCCACAGTCAGTCTTTTTTTTTTCATTCACCACATCCTGGAGGATGCTTCATCCAAGTCTCGTAGGAAGTTTTGCATGCACTTATTAACATCAATAGCTCAAAAATCTAGTTTGGGTCCTGTTTTTTTTTTTTTTTTTTAATTAACCAGATTTAGAGCGATTCTTCTTCCACAGTCAGTCTTTTTTTTTTCATTCACCACATCCTGGAGGATGCTTCATCCAAGTCTCGTAGGAAGTTTTGCATGCACTTATTAACATCAATAGCTCAAAAATCTAGTTTGGGTCCTGTTTTTTTTTTTTTTTTTTTTAAATTAACCAGATTTAGAGCGATTCTTCTTCCACAGTCAGTCTTTTTTTTTTTTTCATTCACCACATCCTGGAGGATGTTTCATCCAAGTCTCGTAGGAAGTTTTGCATGCACTTATTAACATCAATAGCTCAAAAATCTAGTTTGGGTCCTGTTTTTTTTTTTTTTTTTTTAATTAATTAGATTTAGAGAGATTCTTCTTCCACAGTCAGCCTTTTTTCTTTTTTTCATTCACCACATTCAGGAGGATGCTTCATCCAAGTCTCGTAGGAAGTTTTGCGTGCACTTATTAACATCAATAGCTCAAAAATCTAGTTTGGGTCCTGCTTTTTTTTTTTTTTTTTTTAATTAACCAGATTTAGAGCGATTCTTCTTCCACAGTCAGTCTTTTTTTTTTCATTCACCACATCCTGGAGGATGCTTCATCCAAGTCTCGTAGGAAGTTTTGCGTGCACTTATTAACATCAATAGCTCAAAAATCTAGTTTGGGTCCTGTTTTTTTTTTTTTTTTTTTTTTTTAATTAACCAGATTTAGAGCGATTCTTCTTCCATAGTCAGTCTTTTTTTTTTTCATTCACCACATCCTGGAGGATGCTTCATCCAAGTCTCGTAGGAAGTTTTGCATGCACTTATTAACATCAATAGCTCAAAAATCTAGTTTGGGTCCTGTTTTTTTTTTTTTTTTTTTTTTTTTTTTTTTTTTTTTTTTTTTAATTAACCAGATTTAGAGCGATTCTTCTTCCACAGTCAGTCTTTTTTTTTTTCATTCACCACATCCTGGAGGATGCTTCATCCAAGTCTCGTAGGAAGTTTTGCATGCACTTATTAACATCAATAGCTCAAAAATCTAGTTTGGGTCCTGTTTTTTTTTTTTTTTTTTTTTTTTAATTAACCAGATTTAGAGCGATTCTTCTTCCACAGTCAGTCTTTTTTTTTTTCATTCACCACATCCTGGAGGATGTTTCATCCAAGTCTCGTAGGAAGTTTTGCGTGCACTTATTAACATCAATAGCTCAAAAATCAAGTTTGGGTCCTGTTTTTTTTTTTTTTTTTTTAATTAACCAGATTTAGAGCGATTCTTCTTCCACAGTCAGTCTTTTTTTTTTTCATTCACCACATCCTGGAGGATGCTTCATCCAAGTCTCGTAGGAAGTTTTGCGTGCACTTATTAACATCAATAGCTCAAAAATCTAGTTTGGGTCCTGTTTTTTTTTTTAATTAACCAGATTTAGAGAGATTCTTCTTCCACAGTCAGCCTTAGAAGAAGTGTTGTGTGCACTAACTCCTATATTAATATCCAGATTCAGTTAGTTTTTGTGCATTTTTGTTTTCATTCACTAATTCAAGACAATGCTACATCCACAGTCAGTCTTGTAGCAAGTGTCGCATGCACTATCTCATATCTCGCACTAACTTGTCATCAAATTATAAACTATTGGGGTTTTTTTTCATTTCAACACATTTATACTTCTATTTCTTTCTTTTATTAACGGCGAAGATTTTCTTTTGCCACGAAAACTTATAGTACTAATTTGAAGTCTTTGACGTTATGTTCATAAAAGGATGGGGGCTCTCAATCTTGCAAAGAAAATCACAAGTGTATTCCAATCATAATATGAGAGAACAGGATCAATATTTTTAATGATTTAAACCATAAAAACTCATATATATCAGACAAATTGCATTAGTACACAGTAATACATCAGATATTTGTGCTCAAGAATCTAAGTAAAATGCAAGTTCAATAATTTTTTGATAGAATTGATCGTTTAATGAGATAAAAAGTAAAATAATCTAATTTACTTTTTAAAAAAATTTCAAATAAAATATGAGAAGCATAATCTAATTAAAATATATATATATATACTTGAAGATGAATATAAAGTATAGGAAGATAAACTAATGTCCTTCACTAGCTCCAGATATTAAAAAAAAAATTTATTTATTCATTTGTTTAATCTTCCTTCATTTTCTTTCTTCTTATATCTTTATTTTTTATTTACTTGTTTTCAAATAATTTCTTTTTAGTATTTATACATTTTACGACTAGATAGAAGACAAAGACTTAATTTAGAATAATTGATTTAATTCACATAAAAATTTTTAATCTTTCATACCTTAGTATTTCATTACCTTTAAAATTTTGGAACTCTCAGCATTCTTCGTCAGCTTGGGTATTATAATTTAAGAAACTTCTTCGTATTTATTAACATTTTTGAAACAGTTTACTTTTAGAGAATATCCAAGCTCCAATAAGCTGTCGATTTTTGAGCACAACAATACACATTCTTTATTTTAGTAATTCACAGAAATAAGTTTACATTATTTGATAAAGATGAATTATTTGAAAATTTATTCACCTATAAAGAGAGTTCATAAAAAATGCAGACAAATATTAAGCATCTCATGAAGGTACTGTATATACATTTATCGCATTTATAAATTTCGATCTTTATATTATGAGTAAAGTATTGCTACATCTACAAATCAGACATTTAAGTTTTTTTATGCAAATAAAAGCTAAATTCTTTTTTTAACGTAAATCTCCGTCAGACCAAGCGCTTACTTACAAGTGCACTACTAACAGAATGAAACGAATAAAAAATTGACATGTAATACATAAAAATTAAGTAATTTTGAAGTAAATTTTTTAATAATCGGTTAAAACAATGTAAATTTTTTTGTTCTATATTATATTTTACACTGCCAGTCTACGGTGACCTGACTAGAAAAAAAAAAGTTCAATTGTAAGTCACCTTAGACTGGCGTGGCACTTAACGCATTAAAACAAGATTAAAAAAAATATTATCTAGGAAAAAATTACATAAAGGAAACTAAAAAAATGTTTGAAATTAACGCATTCATCGCTAAGAACGATTTATATCGTCTCCCAGAAATTTTCACAATTAAATTAATACGAGAGATCTCATTCACAATGTGATTGAAAACAAGATTTATTTTAGTAAACACGTACTATGATGTGAATCGTTTACAAAATCAGTAAGTTTTATGCTTGAATTAAAGTATTTTAATTTGTTTGAATATGTTTTTTAAGTACTATTTGACGGGTTGTGTTTAAGCTTTCATTTAAACACACGCGATGAATGCGTTAATTTTTTAACTTTTAGTGAAAAAAAAATAAAAATTTTCAATCATTTGTACTGAAATATGAATTTTGTAAAACATTTTTATACACATACCTAATACAGGTATGTGTAATATTACATTATAAATGATATTTAATTTAAATTTATTTGCTTTTGCATTAGTTTCGATAAAAAATTCTTAAACATTTACTTATAGATAGAAGTTCTTTAATGGAATAGGAAAATAAATGACTACCTATTTTGTAAAATAAAGTTTATGATTCCACAAGTAAAATAAATTTCAATTACTCAGAAATTCATTAAATATCTAAAATACAATTAAAGAAATTAAAAGGATTACTAAAAATCTACTTAAAACTTAATGTTTTAATTCAAGAGGGGAACAATTCTAGCAATCAAAAGCCTGGATTTGAAATCTGCACGACTTTAATAAAAAAATTTCTGAAGTTTACAAATTCTTAGGAATATATTTACAAAATTGTATTTTAATATTGACTGAAAATTTGTTTGATGTCGTAAGATTTATAATATAAAAATAATAATATAAAAATAATAATAATAACAGTTTGCTTTTGGCTGAATTGTTTCAAAATAAATAAATTGCAATTTTCGACGTCAACGCCTAGTAATTTACAGATATAATTTTGGAATGTGTAACGTAAAGCAATAACAGTAATTTTAAAAATTTAAATTTTAGTGCATATCTAATTACTATACACGGATATGTATTAAATATCACATAACATGTTCGAATGTTATGGTAAACATGACTTTTACAATGTTCTAGTACACGGAAATTGTTACAAAAAAAGGTAATAATTGAATTGCAACAACCTAAATAAGCCAGATAGTAAGAATGTCACCTTTGATCACGAGTAGCAGTTACTTGCATTACATGAACTAAGCAATATGCATAATATGAACTATGCAATATGCATTCTATTAACTATGCAATATACATTGTTACTGACAAAAGTATTCAATTTGACGAGTTTTTAAAATTTATAATATAGAATATATGAAACAGATACTAGTGCTATCGGTAATTGTAATAGTAATCTTCCTACTAACTATTAGTTCCAAGCTCATTCACTCTAAAAAAAGAAGTTGTTTTATAATTAATTTAAAAATGTGAATTCAGTTGAGGTATTAACTACATCGCGGCTAAGGACGAGATTCTCAATATTGTAAAACTGATGAGTATGAAGAGTAAATTCGCTTTTGTTTTATTAAATCAAATAGCAGAAATACACATTACGACCAGTTTAAATATGGGAAGACATTTGCTTTAAGCTTGAAATGACTTCTTTTTTAATGAGAATAAAAATACGCACGAATCTTGCAAACACTGTTCAACAGTATACGATTTTTCTTTCATATTCTCGTTTTAAACTCATGGCTGCTTATTTATAGTCTTGAAAAATATTGAATAAGAAAATCGATTAAATATAAAAGCTTCTTAAAATAATATTGTATTTTGATTGTTTTGCATTATAACAATTTGTCAAGTCAATTAACAAAAGCAACTAAACCACTTAAAAATTTTAGGAAAAGAACAGTGATGAAAACATGCTTATCCATTAAAAAATAAATTGATTTAAATCTTTTTTAAATTGTTTGTAAATATTTACTTTAACTAATAACGCAAAAGCTTTCCAAACATATGAGCATTATAGAAACTATTAATCAAGGAAGTCAAAATATCATTACAATATTTAATTAAAAACAATCATTAATATATAATAAATTTAAAGTGTATTAACGACATTTGAAACCCGCTTTAAGCAAGTGCAACTCAATTTGTTAAACATTTTTTTTCTTGTGTTTCTTAACAATTAGATTATTGTTACACAAAAGGTTGTTAACAATACTAAAAGGCTTACACATGTTAAGCCGAAACAAGTTGAACACACTCAAGTCACCAACACTAAAAAAATGTTTTTAATTATTTGTAAAACTGTTACATTTTTTATCACTTGTCTACACGAGTGAATAATTGAGGGAGAACTATATTTTAATTTAATTATAATTGTTTAAATTTTTTGTTGTACGTTGATATTTTTGAAATAATAAATAAAAGAATGTTATTATGTTATTATTACTATATTATTATGTTATTATTACTATATTATTGTATTTTTTGTAAAAAAATGTTCGAATTTTTTTTATTCAAAACTATGTTATATCAAAAGAGAACAATAACAATATTTACATACTAAAAAATTTAAAATTTATTTTGAATGCTTCTTGAAAATGCTATATCCCCAAAAGAAAGTTTTAAATGCAATTTAAAAGGAGATAATAATTTTGCATCAATTAAAAATTTTGAAAATTTTTTAATATTATACAGACACTGATTATAAATATTTTAATTTAAAACAAATTACTAACCAAAATAAACAATTATTGTATTAAGAATGGTAAAATTAAGTTAATAACAATTAAGTTTAATCTATACATAATAATAAACGCGACTGTGTGTGTGTGTGTGTGTCTGTAATCACAATATATCGCCCCAGAAGCCTCGCCCAGGCACGAAACTCGGCACATAATTGTGTTTTGACATAATGAAGAAGTATTTTTTTTCTTTTTCAAAAATTTGGATTAGTTTTTTAGTTATCAGTCATTTTGTAAGAAAATCTATGCTTTTTCTTCTTCAAAGAGCCATATTCAGAAAACTATTAAAAAATGCATATACTTTTCTCCACTCTTATAAACGTATGCTAATGCGAACCTTACAATTGAAATATTAATTTTCGACAACTTAAACCAATAATATACAAAGGAATTAATAATTTAATTGTAAGGTTCGCATTAGTTTAAGTGGATAAAAGTTTAACTTTTGTATTAAAAATGTGGCAACATATTCGATACGTAAATAGAACGCTTCGCTTTGATTTATTTGTCGCTGTGCATAATTGTTATAATAAGTTTTTTTTCTTCTTTCCACGCTCTATTTTTTTTTCTTAAGTTAAGACGATAATTTTTGTAGCGATATAGAAATAGAAATTGATACCATAAAAATTATATAGAAATAGAAATTGATACCATAAAAAATTAATTCGTTTTCGTGTTCTTTTCATGTACTTAGCATTTTAGTGTTTTTCTTCTTAAGCGTTGTAGCTATATAAAATAGGAATTTAATTATTTTTGAAGGAACGATCACACTTACCTTGGATCTCTTTGGTTTTTCTATTCTTTATTTTAACAGTTTTTATTAAATGTAATTAGTTATTTTCAGAAAAGCTTCAGTTTGCAGGTAAGCACTTAGATTTTAATATTGAAGTTTCATGATTTGCTTTCATAGTAATTGTTGTTCTGAAGTATTCTTTGACTTCTTAAAAACCCGATTACTGACATGGCAGAACCGCCTTCCAAAAAACTTTGTATTTTGTCAAAGAAAAATATATTAAGAGATTCTCAAAGAAGAAGGGCCCAAGACACGTCTGTGGAACGTGAAAGACGGATGGAACATGACCGAATTTTGACAAGCAATTCTAGAGCCCAAGAAGTATCAGAGAAACGTCAAAGAAGATTAGAAGAGAATCGTGTCTCAACTAGCAGTGCTAGGGCCCGAGAAACACCTGAGGAACGTCAAAGAAAATTGGAAGAGGATCGTGTCTCAACTAGCAATGCTAGGGCCCGAGAAACACCTGAGGAACGTCAAAGAAGATTGGAAGAGGATCGTGTCTCAATTAGCAATGCTAGGGTCCGAGAAATATCAGAGAAACGTCAAAGAAGATTGGAAGAGGATAGTGTCTCTACTAGCAGTGCTAGGGCCCAAGGATATGAAGACAAAATTGCAGGACAAGACCACTTTAATTGTCCACTAATCTTCAGATTTCCTGCTATGTTTTAAAAAACTTTATTTGTGAAAACCTTTAGAGTGGCGGACAGTTGGCCGCCTTAGGCGGCTAGTTAATAATAAAAGTGCACATTTCCCTTAGGTGTTTGCGCATGGAAACCCAAGGACAAACTCATAAAAATAAAATGAGATAGAACCTCTAAAATGTAAAGTTTTCTAATTAATAGCATAAGAAAACTTTTTTGTGTGTTCAACGACATGATAACATTTGATAACTAAGTTTTTAACAACTAGAAAAAAAATTAATGCCTAATAAATTTTTCCTAACTTATAATTTACAATGAGATGGAAAGAAAATAGTTCATTCATCACATTCATCCATTATTTTTAAAATAAAAGACTGCATGATTTTATAACATCAATAGGTTCTATAAATTATCAGTTCTTTTCAATCATTCTACCTGGAATGAAAACCTTTAATTTCAATCTTAATAAAACCAAATAAATTGTATTTAAAAATTTTTTACAGCCTGGAACATATCATTTAAGCTTTAATTTTCTAAGATGAACACTTTTGTACATTTTATCACATTCATCTACATTTAAAATAAAAGAGTGTATTGTTCGAAACACCAATAGGTTCTGTAAAATTATCAGTTTTGTTTAATCATTCTACCTGTAATCAAACCCTATAATTTAAATCTAAATAAAAGCAAATAAATTAGTGTTTAAAAACTTTTAATAGCCTGGAACATATCATTTACGCTTTAATTTTCTAAGAGGAATTTTTGTACATTTTCTGAGTTAGATTTTTTGAGTCTGAGTTTGAAGCTGAGAGATTTTTTCTCCAAAAAAAAGTTATTTCTTCACGTTTTAATTTTGGTATTTTTCTTACTAAATATATACCCCAATAAAAACAGCGCTACCTTACTCCACCCATGAATAAATAACATTGTGGCAGAAAATGATTTTTGAGAAAAGCTTACTAAAATATTCATGCACTCTTGAGAACTAATATAAAAATTTTTTCTTTGTTTCAACCACTATAGAAAATTTGTTTTCCAGAAACATTTGCGTTTTTTGTAATTCAACTCACAAGGAAAAGCTCCCAAGCTAAAAATCTTAGAATTTTACAGGTATTCTGATAGAAAACCCATAGCCTGAAAATTGGCTGCAAAATTACAACAGTAAAGATATAAAAATTTGACATTTTTATCGCCAAATGTAACTTTGCGTGACGAGAATCCAAAGAAAAACGCCAATTTCCGAAATCTCGTAATTCGTGTTCATATTGTGATTTTAAAATTGTACGAGAGTGATTTTGCATTCGAAACTATTTGAATTACATTTTGCGTTTTATAGTGCATTCTCTCTTATTCTTTACAAGAATTTAAACAAATTAGCTAGAAGCTGTATTTTTTGTTCTCTTTCATACTGAAAAGTCGTTTTCACATTTTCAAATTTAATTGCGCATTCTTTCCATTTTTTTTTCTTCATAAGTAAAAGAAATTATCAAGGCGTTATCCTTTTCTATATGTATACGTTATGTTGAAAAGACTTGTTGATAGAATTTTTTACTTTTTAAAACTAGATTTTTTTTAAAAATAATTAATTATTAGTGACTTAATCTTATTAATTATTATCTCATAACAAATAAATATTTTCAACATACTATGTATGTTGTACAGCGAGTTTTCTTATTGAACCTTTTTGGTTTATAAAATTAAAATATCACCAAATTTTGGAGATAAAAAAAATATCACTAAACAAGAAATAATAACTTATATTAAAATTTATAATTCTTTATTAAAAATATTTCAGAAAAATAGTTGTTGTTGATAAGTTTCCAAAATAAATTGTTAGTCTCTTCCCATAATTTTCAATACAATTTTATTTAGAACAGTTGAATTTCATGTACCCAAAAGTTTAAAAAAAAATTGTTGTGAGTAAAAATTTTTAAACAAATTGATGTGTTCTGAAACTTTTTATAAATAAATAATAATTTTATAATTGTAGGATATAATTTTTAAATGGAATAAACCAAACGTTTTACATGGCTCAAGCAAATTAACTCTCAAACTTTTAATGCGCATTGATAAAGGAGAATTGGATACGTTTTCTTCATTATTATTTTTCACAAATTTTAGTATTTATATTGTTTTACTCTGTCTCCACGCAAACTAACGAGCACATTTATAACTCAATTTTAACGCTTAATATTTTTTAGTAATAACTTTGCTTTGAAATCAAAAATTTTTAAATATAGAATAAAAGAAAGAATTTTTTTTCCCCTCTATTCTTTCACGACTTCTTGAAATTAATTTCAATTTAGAAATTTCATGTGATTTATTCTTTTCGAGCAATGTTTCATTTGCAGCATTTTATTAGATTATTCATTCATTTTAATAGTTTTAATCACGTATTCTTAAACAAGTTGAAAAATTTTTATACTGCATTTTTATGCCTTTATACCCTAAATCATCAACAATAAAAAAAAATGCAAAACTTAACGGCTCTTAAGAATGGAAAATATGTAAACATGAAACTAAATTTAAAATTTTAGATTTTAATAACATGCAATGATTTCCCTACAGTTCATTTTTACTTAATAACACATCTTAGTAAAAACAAATAGGGAATAAAAGAGTTTTCTATATTTTAAGTAAATTAATTTCACTTAAGGCTTAATCCTAGTAAACTTTGCACGATAGATTTGGCGACATTGGCGATGTTAAAGTTTGCAATTTAATTAGATGGTGATTGGAGAGTTCTGATAGGTTACTGCTTTTTTTTTCGTTGTAAGTTTATGTATTTTCCGTATTCAGGTAACAATTATATATGCTTTTATCTACGCCGCTGATTTTTGACTTCAATGTAAATAAGTCATTTCGGCGTTGGTAACAGTTTGGCGACAAGCATAAAGCGTCATTTCGGCGATGGATTTTACTAGAATTTCACGGCACTTCAAAATAGCAAGAAATAAAAAATCCCTAAGGAAAATTAAAGAAAATTTCGAAATTTTACAATTGATATTGATTTTAAGCATTTACAAATATTTAAAATCAGTTTAAGCAAACATTGAAATTCTAATAGAGTAGGATGAACAGGAATAGCTTTAGAAAATTAATTCAAATACATTAATTTTTCCTTTAATAATTAATATGACAATTCAAATTTATGCACAAGATAAAAAAACCTTTATTACTGGTTTATATTTTTAACTTTAACTCAAAACAGCTTTTAAATTGTCGTGCAATTAACTAAAAAAAAAAAAAAAAAGCAACAGTACGTATTTATAAATCTTTGCATGATTGCGACATTGGCGATGTTAAAGTTCGCATGACTGAATTATCGATTACTACTCCAAATAGAATAAAATAATAAAATTTTGTTATCGGAATAAACAAGATCTGACATTTATGTTTCGCGCAATAAAAACACTTCTGGCTCTAAATTTTTTTTCATTAATTCACGAAGTTTAATTTCATTAATTTCTGCTTAGTAAGAAGTTCTTTTTTTCATTAGATTTTATCTCATCGAAAGAAATTATTATACACTACATGGCCCTGTTGCTTAGCATGCACCTTCGAAAGATCGTTTTTTTTTTTTTTTTTAACGAAGTTTAAATTTTTTTCTCTAAATGTTTTTTTTAATATATATATATATATATATATATTAAAGTTTTAAAACTAGACTCAGAAAATTAATAATTATACTTTTACATCTTAAGATTTTCAATGTGAACAAAACTCTACTTTGATTAGTAACTTATAATGACTTAGCAACTTATCAGAAATCAAGTAAATATTTTTAGTATTCCAGAAAGAAACCAATACGACAAAAAAGTGAACATGAGAAATGAAATTTTCTGCAGACTTCTTGTTAACAAAAAATCGAAACTTTAAAATTAAATTTCTATCTTGATCAGCTGAAATTTTTCTGAGTAAATAAATTGTTTATAGGTAATTCTAATTTTTCCACCCCTTTTAGGAGAAAAGTCTCATATGTTGATAATAAATTAGTTTTTATTATGTATCAGAGGAATACCGATGTACGTCTAACAACTATTGAAACCCATTAACGCTTTAATTTTTCATATTCCGTGACGAAAAAAAAAAAACTATTCAAAACATGATCATTTTTTTTAAACTAAATTAATATTTTCTTCCGTTACCTACTACTTGATTTTTCAAAAGAATAAAAAACATTTGCTTAATACTAGAACAGCTAGATTTTGGACTTACCTAAAACCACCATTTGGGGTCGTCTTTACCCTCATAAGAAATTTATGTTTTTTCGAAGTACATGATGTTTTATTTAAAGATGAATATTGTTGAAAATACAATATGTAATAGTTTTTAGCGATTAAATTTTTTAAAAATATTATTTACGCAATGACAATGTTACAATATAATGTAATATTATATTACAGATTATTCTTTCGAAAAAGGGCAGGTAATACATAAAAAAAAAAATCAAACGTGGTACTAATGCTTACTTGAAGAAACTGTGTAGATTTGATAGACGTTTGAAATATTAAAATTTTTATGAAAAGTGTTTGCCTTTCTAGTGTTACAGCAATATTATTAACGAAAGTTTAAATCATCACAAGAAACTAGTGCAGATTTATGGCATGTAAATTTAAAAGAAAATATACAATAAACTACTATAGTTATGGCAATCTAGAACTTTTTCTACGAAAATTAAAAGTATTTGTGTTTTCAAATCACTGCGTTTGCCAAACTAAAAACGCTCAGGCTAATAAAACTTCGACTTTCATTTAATATAATTAACAATGAACATTTTGCAAAGTTATTGCTACATTTTATTGGAGGACTTTTCATTATAGTAAAGGATACACCAGTAGAAATTGCCAATAGAAAAAATTTTCAATCGGTCAATTTTCAACATCGTAATGAATATAAAATAACTGAATTCATTTAATTTCGTTTAACAAAAAATTATAATAATTTTCTACGATTCTCTAACCACCTTTAAGTTTCGAAATCGCAGTAAATAAAACAAATTTAATCATGAATTTTTTTTTAAAAATATTTTTTTTAAAGTGCTTCAATTTCCTTTTTGCCGAATGATTGATTATGAATTAAGTGAATTAACGGAAACATAAATGTAATATCAATATAATACAAATATAATACTAATGAAATAAATAAAAGTTGATATTGATCTTTTTTAAACAGGCCCTCAGGCTCAAATGAAACCAAAGACTGGTGTATTTTTAATTAGAACACTTATAATACGACGGGGTAAGATATTTAGATAAAGCAATTGACTCTTTTTGTAATAACGATAAAAAAAATAATCCTTACTTTTCAGAAAACTAGAAGATATTATTTTCCTCTTTTTTTCAATAAAAATCTACATAATTAACAGAAGCGATGGACGGGAAATTCATTACAGTATAGTTATAAAGTATCATCGGGCTAATAGAAAGTTTTTTACTTTTCCTTTCCATGAAGCCAAGTGTGGATTAGTTATTAAAAATAATCCCAAAAAGTGGAGTGTATACCGATTTATATTTGTCCCCGAGTCTGGAACTGTGTTAACACGTTTAATGACTTGGGGTCACCGGTGTCCGGCCTGAGTTTGTTCGTAGCGCCACGGGGGTCACCTGTGACCCCCGTGGGGCCAAGATTATTGGAAACATATAATTCGAGTAAATTTTTAATATTTTTTTTTTAATAATATTATCGTTGCTAAAATGGTTTGAAGAAATTAATGCAATATAGAACACACAAAAATCATTTTGGCCAGACGGGCAAGCCATGTAAAATTAGCGTGGCATTCAATGTGTTTAAGATTTCAAAAGATATGGTGTTGACACGTGAATAAGTTGGTATGTTGAATGCATAGTTTTAGCTCAAAATCTGGAAACAGTTACTGAGTTAATCATAAACTTTATTAAGTAGTCAATGCAACAAAATCAAACGGTTTTCAAAATTAAGTCTTGAACAAAAATAAAAGAGGGAAAGGTTACTATTGTCTCTAGTCCATAACGTATTAAATTGTATAAAATTTTGCAACAGAAAATAACTAATTTGATTTCAGCTATTTATGAAGTTCTGATAATGTTTTTATAATGAAATATTTCTTAAGATCTTATGATTGCATATCGAAATGAATGAATGATAAAAGAATCATAACATTTTTGAAAAGAAAACGATTTACTTAAATTTATACCATTCACGTATTAAACGTACATTGCCCTACTTGTTTGAAAAATTTTTTTATTCAATGAATTTCATATGCCCGGGACAATAAGGTTAAATTCCCTAAATAATTCTCAAAGAAGGGGAAAAAACGTTCTTAAACAGAATATCATTTTAACGTTTAGATATCTCCAAAGCATAAAAGGGATATTTGTTCAATATGATTCTTTCTTGTGATTGTTGAAAACAGACTGGCACAAAAAAAGGGAGGGTTGTAAGAGAAGGTTACCGTCTTTTGCTCCGAAAGTTAATAATTATTAGTAAGGTTTTCATCATGGTCAGGGTGCGTAGTCAAACTTTCCAAGAAAAAATAAGCACTCTTTAAGTAATTTTCAAGCAATCTAAAAATATTTTCAAACACTTGCGTAAAAAAAAAAAATCCTTATTAGGATATGCACAGCAATAAAAAAAAGTTTTTTTTTAGTTTGTTTAAAGTTCATTTATAAAATAAAAACAACCAAATGTAAAAATATTTTCCATGACTTTAAATAATTGTGATAAAAAAAACTAGTTTCTGATAAATATAGAAAGGAAAATAGTGAAAATCATGATTTTGCTTTCGTAACTTTTGACGACACGGCAGAGAAAAATTGTCAGTTTGAAAAAAAAAGCCCTTTTTACAATCCCCAAATTGAAAAAGATTCCTCAAGAGTTTAAGAAACGTAAACCAAAAATAAGCACCTTTAAAAACGATACGCACCTTGATAGCTCTTAAGAAAGCTATTTTAGAATTCTTAGATTAATTTAAATCTTATCCTATTACATAATTAAATTTTAAAAAATATCCGATGTCCATGCTTACAGCTAAATACAAAATTTAGAAAAAAAAGCTCCTATTTTTTAAGAAACGTTTTGCACGTCCAGTTAAACGCTTTCCCAAATTCAAGCAATTAAATATTTGAACAATTCACAAGTTCACAATAGTTTTCTGCAGCTTAAAATTAAAAGCATTATTTTCTAAAAATAATGCGCAGCAAAAATATTCAGGAATTAAATCCCATATTAAAAAATATATTTTGTGTTAAAAATAATTTAACACTTCGAATAAAAGAAAAGACTAAAATTCAAATGTATAGAAATGGTTGACCATTTCTGATCCTATTTGACTTTCTCGTAGAGTATACGATAGAAACAAAATTGATTTTCAAGCATAAATGTTCATCATAAATAATTAATACAGCATTTTTATGATAAATAGAATTTTAATTATTTCTAGTTTATTGTAAACAATCCTTGAATTTTAGTTTTATAGAACGCAAAAAAAATATTAGGTATTAGTTATTTAACGGCAACATTTTATTCTAAAAAAATTGTCAGATAACTAAAAATTAGCAACTTCTGTTTAAAGAAAAGGCTCTTCACAGTGAAAAAGCATTATCGTTTTTAACTAGGAACTTATTCTTTTACTATTAGAGATAATTTCGGGAAATCAACTATTTCTTACACCTTATATTTGATTACTCTTTGAAACCCTTCTTTAAAGTGAGGAAAATTTCGTTTAATTTTATTTTAATTGTATTTTATTTTATTTTAAATTTATCTTAATTTTATTTTATTTTAATTTGTTTATTTTAATGTATAATGGAAAATGGTTTTTCAAAATTAGTAATATTTCCCTAGAAAACGTATCCATAATACTTGCTCTGGGGTGGGGGTTGAAATAAAATGCTTTTAGTTGATAAATTTTTTGACAAAATTTATTCGCTACAATGACTTTTAAATTAACACACAATATCTTTAAAATGAAATAAAATTCATCAGAGTAGCTAATATTTGGGAAATGAACAGCATAAGCTCAGTTGTATATAAACCTGCATAACTGATATTTATGCAAGTTATCTAGCTTGGATAATACAAGTATTCTAACCCTGAATCTACAGTTTAGTTAACCGGGGAATAAACTTTTGTTCAACTCTTTGGAACTTTTTTTATAGTTAAATAATCGTTCAAGCAATTACCTCAAGTATTTCGGAGTAGTAGTTTGTGTATGACGAAATATTTCATCATAGCTAATCATAACAGGTCATAAACAGGTTTAAAGATTTTTTTTTCGTTTGAAATATAATCACTCAAAAACAATCTTTATAAACTGTATAAGTGCAGGTTTGCGAATGAAATTCAATTTTAAAGTATTTTGGAAGAAAATTTAAATGAAGAAATTTAAGTTTTAAAAAAAAATTAAAATATTCTATAAATCATAAGCTATTATACGTGTCTTAAGCATATAAAGTCGTTAGAACTAGGTCTTACTTTGATAACAGATGCTACTACGAATTTCTTATGCAGTTGTAAATAACGATACCAAAAAAAAAAAGAAAAGAAAAAACTAAAATATTTTTTAAGTGTTAGAAAATTGTCCAGTGAAATAATCCTATTTCAATATTAAACATCTAATATGTGAGTTAAGTATGTAACATTTAAAAAATAAATAAAAAAAGAAAAATTAATTAGGAGTTTTAAAACACTATCTCTTTTGAATCTTAATTAACAAATAACAGAATCATAATCTGCAGCCAAATTGGTGCAGCACAAATTTATTTATTTTGCTTTACGGACAAAAAATAAATATCTAACCACGGGCTCTTCAGAAAAATCTTTTTCATGGCTCTGCTTAGCAGTACAGTAATTTTTATTGTTGTAGCGCCTCAAAGCAGTTATGAGATAGTTGAAATTGAATCTGCAAAACTTCCTCGGGAAGACTTTTAATCTCTCGTAAACACCATTTTCATTTTCCATGAAATTGTAGTAAAATACTACTTGGGATTAATTTTAATGCAGACCTTTTAAGAAAAAAAAAGAGTCAAAAGCCAAACTCATAATGACATTACGTACCCAAGAGCTAACAAAATCAAATAGGGTTATAACCAAAATCTTATTGAATTAGTAAGGTAGCTTTCAATCTTGAAGTTCTTTTTCGTAGAGAAAAATGCACCTTCCCAAAGGGAAACATTTTAATTAATTTGTAAATGAAAAATAACACACCTCTTCATGGGAAATGTCTTCATGCCAAACATCGATAGTTTATTTTTGACCTAAAAATGGTTACTAAAATTGAAAGGTTTCATCCCATCTCTGAGATATCCTCCCCGCCTCCTCAATATTCCTCTAAATCAAAATTTAACTCAAAAGTTTGTTTTTTTAGAGTGGTCCCTTTTGATAGAGGTGCCAACTTTTCGAACTAGATTTTTAAATCAGAACACAAAAATATATAAAGTTGGTGTTAACGGAATCAAATTAGTTTTTTACGCAATTTTAAAATGTATATACAACTCAAGTTTTTATGTGGGCATGTAATGTTAATAACATCATTCATGTGTTTACCATTAAACAAAATAGTAACAAGATTTTCAGGTGCGCAGCCAGATTTTTCAACAAAAACTAAGCCCCTTTTAAAAACTTTTTTAAGCACTCAAAAAATTTTTTCAATCACTTTTCAAAAAACAAATCATGGCCAGGATCTGTGCAGTAATAAAAATTATTGCTTCCTATAGTTTAAAGTTCTTCATGCATATTCATAAAATCAACAAAAAGGAAAAATATTTTCCAAGACTACCCATAATCATGATAAAATAACTAGTTTCTGATAAATATAGCAGAGAAAATTGTAAAAATCATGCATTTTTTTGTAATTTATGACGACACTCGACAGGTCAAAGAAAAAATCTTTTTTTGAAAGAATGAAAATTAAGCTCTTTTACAAACCTCCAATGAAAAAAGGCACCTTTAAGGGCTCTTAGAGAGCGTAAATCAAAAATAGCCACCATTAAGCATTTTTTAAAAACGCCACGCACCCTTTTATTAGATGGTCAATTTAAAATAATTAATTGAAATCATTTTTCAAACATTTGGTAAACAAGAACTGGCCTTTATTGCATTTTTAGCATGTTGCATTTCACCCACTAAACATTTTTTTCTCTTTCAGATTTGAGTTTATGCTCTTGTGCTTTTCTATAAGAAGAGAAGATTAAGTTTTCAGAATAGCTTGTTGGAAGTTAAAGAATGAGATTTCTTTACCTTTTTTTAAATTTCCTGCTTCTACCAGAATGCTTTCTTTTATTTATTGCTTTCAAAATTGTTTGAGGAGTAGAAAATAATTATATTAGTTGCAAACTATAAAATTTCTCAGCTCCTGCTAGTTAAGGGTTAAATAAATTTATATTAAACGAAAATTCTCCAAATCCGAAATTTAAATTACAATAAAAACGTAATAATAACGAACAAATTGTAATAGTTGGTACCTCTGCTTTAATAAAAGTAGACTCTTGATACAAAACTACAAAGTTTTTCCCCTCCATCTTCACCCGAGTCAAAATTTTAGATGGTCATCATCCAATATTTACCATTATATGCATCCATGGTTTTTGATATGACAGCAAACTTCCGTCATTCCACGGTGGAAAATTCTACTTTAATGCTATGGTGGTTAGCCATCAAGAGAAGTTTAATTCTCATGGACCAACAATCCATGATGGATCAAACTATACATTTTAATGGGAATTCTTGTTGGTTCTTAGAAATATACCGTCAAAACATTTTGTTTTTATTTCATGTTGGCCTATCACAAATCAGTCCGAATTCCGACATTAGGATGATGGTTGTTCATGATCGTTCTAACATTTGATTTCATAAGAAACTATGATGGAAATTTCTGATGGTTTAACATGAACAAACCATCAAAACAAGTTGCTAATCTTATGTTGGACCATCATAAATCTATCCGAATTCCTAAATTGAGGTGATGGTTACTTAAGTTGGTTACCATCAAAAATATAATGGGTCAAGATGGATTTATTGAGGATTACCATCAAGATTCTGTTTCTCCATCAATGGAAAACCATCAAATATTTTAACTTGGGCACTAACATTAGAACGGAGCTTGTTTCGACAAAACTAGAAAAAATAAAGCATCGCACTCCCAGTGGCACCACAATCTCATCATCTGCGCAACTTTTGCAACACATAAAGATTTTGACTGTTAAATGGTTAAAGTGTACTTAACCTATTAACAAATTTCTAACATCAATATCTTCATTTGATCATTTAAAACTTATAAGAAAAATACTATTTTGAGCTGTGGCAGAATTGGTCCACGTGTTGCGCGATGCCATTTTAGGAGCTTATTGTGAAACTTTGTCAATAGTAAATAACTTTTATTCCGTTGCATTTATGTAAGTAGCACTAATGTAGCAATGTCCATTTTTAAAACAATCATTGGAAAAAGAATTTCCACGGGATTAGTTCTTTGCTGAATATTTCTGTTGAATGCAATAATGAATCAAAAGTATCAGCAAAATACTTTTATAAATTACGATAAATGCGAACCTTATATAGGTTTTTTTTCCTTTCAGTGTTCAACCCTTAACGGTTCAAAAGTACACAACATTTCATTCCCACTATCCCACCAAGAATATTTATAATGATTAATTATAAAACTAATTATCGATGCATAATTAATGACAATTAATTAGTTGCAAATATGGCTACCATAAATGTGACAAAATAATAAAATGATTTTATCCATCATGTATGTGGACTCATATGCCGTTTACGTGTTGGCCCGTAAGGGGTTAAAATGTAATTAATCTTTCTTTTCGCGTTTGTTTCACAATAAGCACTTAGGGTTCCTAACACGTGATTCGTAACCCCTTTTTTCTTAACTCTCTCTCTCTCTCCCCCTTTAAAGTTAAAGATCAAAGCAACAAAAATTACAAATTAAATGTATAGCTTAAAATATAAGAATCAGTTCCTAACGTTTAAGCACCAATGCGCCATGTCTTTATCTACTTACAATTTATTCATTTGAATATTTTACTATTAGAAAACCATCTCTCAAAACGGCATAAAAATTTGGGTTTTTAATGATTAAGTATAATTGTATACATAAAGCGATGCGTATTGAATTAGGTTCATCGTAATCCATTCACGATATTATTATTTTTTATTATAATATTAATTTCCCAATAATATTTTTTACATCGTGAAATCGGTTGAAAAGTTACTAAATCTGAGCTAAACACTTAGGTTTATTGAAAAAAAGTCAAAATTCCATAACATTAAGACACTTAGAATAATTGCCAAAAAGTATTTAAGTTGAAAATTGTATGAAATACAGAGGAGAGGGAACGTATAATTATGAATTATAAAATAATTTTTACAAAACTTAGTTCCTTAAAATTTTACGAAGGCTATTGGTCAACAAAAAACTATTGGTACTAATACAATATAAAATGCAATTTCGACTGCTAAATAATTTCATTGTCACTGAATATATTTAGAACCATTAAACAGTTTTATTTAAGATAGTACAACATCAAAAAATCGATGCTTATAAAGCATGTTTATAAGTCAGTGACAAACTTTTTCCTCAACTTCTTTTCGCCCAATATACGTTATTTTGTTTCTTAGTGTTTAGCAATATTTTGTTTAATACTTAATCGTTTTTCGTTTACGATTTAAATTTGATGTTTCACATTCGATCAAAGACTTGATTTAAGTAAGAAAATTCGGAGCTTAGAGTTTAATATTTTTTTTTCAAATTTCATTGTATTAATAATAATGAAGTACCACTGGAAATAATAATTTTAAGTTATTTTCTCGGAGTCACGAGTTCCTGACACAGAATATAGTTTATAAACTACTTTCATCTAAGTACAATAGTCTTACTTATGTTTCCAATGAGATTTTCATAAGACGTTAAATGTCTAATCCACATCTCCAAAAACAGTTTTTTTTTTTTACTTTGCAAAAACATGTAAACTTTAAACCAATAAGGAATAGAATTTTCTACATAGTTATCAAACTTTGGAAATACTTGTGAGGGCAGTGATCTTTTACTCTCAGACGAAACATTAATTTTTTTTTTTGTGCAATACGCATCGCTTTATTTCAAGACTGAATTTAAGTTTTTAACAAAATTGAAGGGGTTGCGAACCTGGAAGAAAATACGATTTTACTATTCATACTTCTCATACCCTGAAAAATTCCATTTCCTCTTAAATGATGAGATGGAGTTACTCGGTCGAAACAATTAAAATAAAAAAAAATATTTAGACATTAAATACGATGCAAATTGCCCTAAGCGCGGGCCAAAATGTAATTTTAATATTTAAAATTCATGGCTAGAGTAAATAAAACAGAAGAATATATAAGATTAAAAGATCGTGAGAGACAATATGGAAGAGCAGAATGAAATAATAGTAAAATGAAAATGCATAATCGATTAGAAAGTCATGTAACCTCCAATTAAAAAATCCAACAGTCTTTTTATCAAAATTGTAAAACGTCTTTACCGTGTCTACTAATTACTTAAAAAACTGTCACACAAACAGCTTCACTACCTTCTCATTTATTTCATTCAATACATCCCTAATTTTTCTTTCTAAGAAATACACACATACACTATTGAATGAATGTCATGTTTTATTCAAACAAAATGCTAAATTGCCTAATACAATAAGCTCATTACCAGCCAGTTGTATGGTGGTTTCGGAGCTATTTCCGGGGTCGAATCCCAGTTTTTCTCTTCTCTGCATTATCTGTCCATCGTACTGTGAGAGGAATGTTAGTCCACCCAATATGGCACTCCCACAAATCTGCCCTTCTGGGTGTCTTGGGATATTCATTCACTTTTAGATGCACCTGGATAATTTAAAAAAATTTTTTTTTTCGCACATGCGCTGTATAAAGCAACTACTTCAATTACTCTTATCTGGCGTAGTTTTTATTATTATTTTTTTTTTAATTTTAAAGCAATAATTTCGTTATCAGTTTAAAATTGATTCAAACGCTTTGTTTATATATTTTTTTAATAATTAAGTTATAGCAAAAGGGGCACTAGACCTAGTATATATTTCGGACATTTACCAAAGGTCTAGTCATACTAGGTCTGGTTAAGTGCCATTGCCCGGTATATCCTACATTGATGTTTTTTAAGGTGAAGTACCATTGCCAGGTATACATTTGCTCGGTATATCCTACACTGATGCTTTTTTTAAGGTTCAGTGCTACTGCCCGGTATACCCTACACTGATTCTTTTTTAGGGTCAAGTGCCACTGCCCGGTATACATTTGCCCGGTATACCCTACACTGATGCTTTTTTAAGGTCAAGTACCACTGCCCGGTATACATTTGCCCGGTATACCCTACACTGATGCTTTTTTAAAGTCAAGTGCCACTGCCCGGTAGCGTATTTACAAAGACTCAAGGATACAGCCCACTTGGCGCGATAAAGAGCATCTAAGCATTTTTGGTGCGAAAAAGAAAGCTGTGCATGCGCTGTAAGGAAAAGGCATATAGAGCAATCCTTTGCGTTTGGGTTAGTTCCGTTGTTGACACTTTTAGTCGCTCGCTATTTTAGTTTGTGACATTTAACCAGGTTCAACCTTAGTAGTTTATTAATCTTAGGTATGACAGATGATAATTCAAAACAAATGCATTTTTCAAGAATGTAAAACATAAACCCATTTTTTTTTCAAAAGTACCGATAGTATATCATATATCCAATTTCTTATAATAACGTCTATTAGGGTAACAATTTTTTAAAAATAACAATAGTGTTTATCATTAATCAGCAGTTTGAATATTTGTATAATATATATTCAATTTACTACAACAGTGTAAGCAGTAGAAACACAGTGGCGATCTCAAAAATGCTATATTAGAAATATCTCCATACAGATTTTTAAAATTGAAACATCTATGCTTTTTTTTCAAGCAATCAAACACTTTAATCTCATCTTATTAAAAAAATTCGTTCTGAGCTGAAGTATTATAATTCTCTCAAATCGTTTTGTTACAGCTCGATACTAAAGTATTGTTATGCTAATCACAATTCGTCGATTTCATTTCGAAAGACGATAAAAAATTTATAAACTGCTGTTGAAATATTGTACACATTTTCACGATTCATTAGCCTTAAATTGAAATGTAAACACAACAACGCATTCTGTACGGGGTTACAACAATCGAAAGAGGATGTGTGGGTTTACCACAAATCTGGCGAGAATCCCTAATATCGCGCCAAGTGGGCTGTATCCTTGAGTCTTTGTAAATACGCTGCCCGGTATACCCTACACTGATGCTTTTTTAAGGTCAAATGCCACTGCCCGGTATACATTTGCCCGGTATACCCTACACTGATGATTTTTTAAGGTCAAGTGCCATTGCCCGGAATATATTTGCCCGATACTCCTAACACTGATGTTTGTTCTAATCTATCTTCAGTAAGTATTAAAATACCCAATAAATGTAATTTTATCTACGAATAAATTAATATCAAATCGGATGTAATAAACATTTCGGACATTCACCAAAGCGACTGTGTGATTGTCAACATTCACCGGTGAAAGTCAACAACCACCGATTTCGGTCATTCACAGTAACATGCGCATCATTTACATAATAACCTCATCAAGACGATTATTTCATACTTTGCCTAAATAGCATCCGGCATTTCAAAAAATAAAAATAATTGGTTTTGTTGGCGATGATCTCGTAAGGCGATAAAGAATCATGCATAGTACAGGTAAGGAAGATATAAACCTCGAAGGAAAAGTGGATGAATACCCCAAGGAACCGCCCCTCTGATACCCGGAAGACGAAAGTCAATATCCGGGTGGGAATTAGCGAAAACCTATGAATTTTCTCTTGAATATTCCTTTCGTCTAAGTAGCCACTTCTGCCATTGATCACTATCGTAATCCCTTAGTTTTTCCAAAATCCAGTGTTATTCCATTTGCATTGAATCGACAACCACACAATTCCAGCATAAGATTTGATGTTTCTCATGAGTAGCTATCCAAAGTTTTCTGAAGTCGTCCAACATAACTGAAATCCAAACTTATTCCAAACAATTTAGGAATGGACCAAACCATACCTCAGGCACTCGATCATGTTCTTTTTTTTTATTGAGTTCATTAATTCATGATTTTTTTACACACTTCTGGCTGTCTTCACACATTTGCACTCATTGTATATTTAGTTGGCAGTCTTTCAGTTGCCGTAGATTGAACTTCAGGCCAATAGTGATGAATAATTTGGCGTTCGGTATCTCATTTATTTCTAGAAAGTTACCATGCAAAATCTTTCTCTATTTGAACCCTCTCAATGTTTTATAGTAAGTTGTGTAGAAGCCCATAAAATGGGCTGGTCTATAGAACGACGAGCTAACACCTCTCAGAGCCAGATGATATTAAGTTTCTCAATTGGTCAATGTAGCTTCTTTGAACAGATTCCCTAGAAGTGATTTCCTTGTTGACACCTGTGAGATAGTTGCAAAGTTCGATTGTAGATATCGATAAGTTATAGTTTCATTTCGCTTCCATAAC
This sequence comes from Parasteatoda tepidariorum, assembly GCF_982258835.1. Lineage (NCBI taxonomy): Eukaryota > Metazoa > Arthropoda > Arachnida > Araneae > Theridiidae > Parasteatoda > Parasteatoda tepidariorum. The sequence goes on from NC_141761.1 coordinate 10,103,986, forward strand.
TTCAGCAGAATTTAAAGGAATATTTTTGGATTTATTTCTCTTGGATATCACTTTTATAAACTTTTTCCTAATTTGAGTTTTTCGATAGGTGTAAATGTTCAGACTAATTCTTGATAGTACTTTAAAAGGAGCCTATTATATTTAAACAAACTCTAAACTGTGCGGAATCATTAATTTTTTGATATAGAAATGATCTTTGATTGCACTGTAAACAAGTCGCAACGGAATGTTGACAGAGATGCCAAATGCTCCGGACGCACGCCAAAATAATTTTAAAAAACTGTAAACAACTACAAACTAAATTTTGCAAATATTTGACTATTTTTGCTTATTTTTTTTAAAAAGGTATAGCATGACGTAACTACTTTAAAGTGGCAATTTATATAAGCCAACGAATAATTTAGAAAAAGTGGTGGATAAAAATCTACTAAATTGAATTTATTAAACCAAGAATCCCAATTGATAAACTACCACAAGAATCACAATTGATAAATTACGATTGGAAAAATAAATGGAGATGTATTGAAAATGAGAGGTAGTGTACATAATGTAACGGCAAAAATAAATCACTTTGATATTTCGGGAATAGCTTTTCCATATCAAATTCCTGTGACAGACTGGAATGCCCCCAAATGAACGAGAAAAAAACTGCAGTTAGAGTATAAAGCAAAATTTTAACAAAAATAATCTAAAAACAGTTCATGTGGTAACCAGCACAACTATAAAGAATCGCCATTGACAGAATACTGATTCCTTAAACCGTTTGCGTATTGACCACACACCTTTTTCTAAATAAACGAGAACCAGAATGCACCCATTGTAAAGAACCTGTTGTACATATTTTAACCGAGTGTAGTAAATTTAAAAACCAGAGACTACGTCACTTTGGTAGCTTCCATCCGTCATTATTTTTACTCATTGGAAATAATCCTGGATATAGCCATATAGCCAAAAACTAACTCTTGCTCCAATAACTCAAATCAACCTTAGTGAAAAATGGTTACAACATAAGAACTCCAAAGTTTCTGTCGGATTCCACGGTGACATTTCCTTCAGAGGTCCGACCTTCACACATGCGACCATCATAATATTTTAAGAGGCCTGAAACATAATAGTCATACAGAAAGAGATGGTAAAGGAAGGCTGCAGAAACTCTCATCGAAATTTCACAAACATCTTGAGTTTTCTTGATGGTGTGAGGAGTAGCAACGTTCTTGAGGAAGCGCTATCTCGTTCGTAAGATTATTTCTGTGGTCTGTCATAGAGAAAGAGACTGGCTTGGCTAATCGAGGCGAGTTACTCCATTACATTACCACCTGTACCCTTTGAATGGAAGATATGTTTATCAAAATGCTCCTAAATGTTTTGTTTTCCTCAGAACTTTATTCCAGAGGCTTCATCACGCTGCTCTCGAGTTCGTAGCAAGTGAGGGGGGAATCTTCGTATGGCTGGTACGTATGCCAAAATAATCACCACGTATCATATATCATATATATATATATAATTTTTTTTTTCATCTTTAAAATATCTTTGGCTCCTTAGCAATCGTAGTTGGCTTGAATAGGTACAGACACGAAAATATTTGGAATCCGCCAAGTGATATGTTCTAACTCATTCTACGCGATTTTCCAATTTTCGGACGATGTATCTACAATTTTTTCACTTGTGGTCTTCCATAAAATACTCCATTGTCATCTCGTATATGGTTCATAGTAATGAAATTTAGAAGTTCCATGGCTAATGATATCCGAAGATATTTGGCTCAGTAGAGACGCATCTGGGAAACAGCAGAGTGAGTAAAGACGCAGCAGAGTTCTGCGACAAGTAAGCACCAGTTTCTATCCATAACGTTATAACACTGCCAATAGCAATAAGATAATCTGGATTCTTTTTTATGTGCCATTTTTTGTATCATTTGCTGTAAAATAAAGCTCCAAGAACTCCGACATGGCTGACCTGGACACGGTAAACCAGTTGATAATGTTAGCTGCAACCACTTACACGATTTTTGTTTAAGTTTCGTACGTTTTTTTTCGTATCATATTTTTTTTCTAAAAAGTTAAAAGCTTACGCAAAAATTTCATATATCACAAGCTCCAATTGACACTTTACTTTGAGATTTTTTTATGAGAACAAAGATAATTTAAGAGTATTATTAAATGCTTGTCCATTAGTTTAAATTTTTTACTTTGACTGAATTTGATTGATATGAAAAGTTATCCCCCCGAAAAATCAAAGTGACGTCTTTTTAGCCAATATAACAAAGGCAAAGTAATAAAACCACGAATACTTACCCACAATGTACGGTAATATTTCATTTGTGCTACGAATTATTTGATCGCACTGAGAAATTTACGAAAAAATCTACACTAGCAAATCATAAATGAAATTTTATTGCTAGTGGTAGTGATTTATCCTTCCAGTACATGTTATGAGGTAACTTTACGAGCGCATGTGATGACTTCTACCTCGCAACTACTACTATAACTTTCACTTTCTCATGAGCTGTTGTTCTGTACAGTCTGTACAGTTCTGATCGAGATGTTTGCAAGAACGGTTGTCCGTTCTAAACTCTCAGCATTTTTTGTAACCTCTTATGTTTGAAATTAATTATTCAAATATAGGTTATAATCGATTGGTTACGATGTATAAACGAACACACATTTGTTTACCTTCACCTCAATGGTGACCCGGACGTGATATGATAACGATTACTTCACTTGCAAAAGTTGAAGCTATAGAACTTTTATCAGGATTTTTTTCGATTCGGTGGGGTAGACTTGGACAGTCAGTTATCATTATAACTTATTATCAATATATTGTTAGTTCAACTTTATTTTTACTATGAACATTTTGACGCTTTGTTATTTTGCCATCATGATGATAAATGACGAAAGCTATAATAATCAATAATTTTCGAAAATAATAATGTAAAAATGTACTTATCGACTCAATCATCTGCGGCTTGCAGCCAGTCTTGCCAGTCAGTCATAAGGTTTGTGGCCTGGGTGCCATTGTGGCCCCCCCATTCAACGTACTTGAGGTCTTTGTATTCTAGAATCCTGTATCCTAGGTCTTTGAATCCTAGATCCTTGTGGTTTTTGTATCCTAGAAATAAAAGTAAAAAATTAATAAGTGGGCACATTACCCAAATAAACATCATGGTTCAAATTGCGCATAGAACTTGAAATAAGAGTAGAGGGAAAAAACCTCTTATTCCTGAACGAATACAGTCATAAATAATAAAAAAAATTGACGACTTCGCAAAGCTACGTCAACCAATAAATTGATAATATACTGTCGAACTTCTATTTAACGAACTTCCATTTTGCAAATTTCTCTATTTAGCGATTTTTTTTTCCTCGAGAAACCAGGAACATTTTTGAAATTTCTTCGTAAAATAACTTCCGAATAGCGAAGTAAATTTTTTATTTAAGATCCATTTTCCCTATTTCCCAAAATATTTCAGAACATTTCAAATTTGTAAACGCATTTTATGAGGGAAATGCCCTTGAATTGATTTTCGCAGCCTCTTACCTTTCAGAGAGAGCAGTAAAATCCCTTTTTGTTTGCACTTCATACAGGAATCCATGAAAAAAAAATCAATTTAAGAGAAAGCATAACAGAAATTTATAAGGCATGGAACTATAATGTTGCGGATCGTACTATTCGTAACAGTTTTGCTAAAGCGTGGAGAATTTGGAAAGTGCGGAGGACGAGGATATTCCTTTAGAAGAACTTTAAAAAAAAAATGCGGGTACAGCTAAGAGAGAGCCACGAAATTAATGATAATGTAATGATGAATGATTTTCTTTTTATTGATTCTGAAGTTGCAACCACAAAAACATTAGTTGAGTCGGACATTTTAGATAGTTTGAAAAATAAAAATAATACAGCAATAAATTGTGCGGAAGACAAAGATGAAGACGGAGATGATGAAGAAATCACTAAATGAAATGTTAAAATCATTTGAAACAATTCAATAGTAGATAATAATTTACAAGATAAAGGTATTGCTATTTTAATTATGTCTAGTGTTTGAGAATACGAAACATGTTTTGTGTCGTTTAAGTATTTCAAATGGTGATTTTCTTTTTAACGAATTTTTTATCGGGGTTTAGCGAATTCGTTAAATAGAGGTCCGAATGTAGTTATTTTCATTTCGTATTCAAATGTGGATTGAGTCCTCTATAAAACGCAACGCTTGTTCAAACATTTGTTTGCCAATAAAATACAGTGTCAGTTCAACTTTATATATTGTGTGAATATTCGCTTTGTTATTTTGCCACAAACAGTTTCACTATTCACGCACCATTGAGTTTTACTCAAATGGTCATTATTGCATCACTTGAGCATCAAAGATTGACCTCAGGGAGGCTTGTTCTATGAGATCATTCTTGTCTGCACAAAACACAAAACGAAAAAAAAAAAATCAATTAACAAATTTAAAAAGACAAATTATTTTCTTCCTGTTTAAATAGGGTTTATGTTTGGTTTATTAAAAACTGCGGATCAAATGATATTTTACATCTCAAACTTAAAATAAGGTGCTTAGACAGATTTTTCAACGAAAAATAAGCACTCTTTAAGTACTTTTCAGGAACTCAAAAATATTTTAATCACTTTCCAAAAAAAAAATTATAATTAGGATCTGGGCTGTTATAAAATTTTTTTTTTCTCCATCGCTTAAAGCTCTTAATTTATGAACATAAAATCAATAAAATTCAAAAACAGTGAAAATTGTGAAAATCATGCCCCTTTTATAATTTAGAACTACAATCGACAAAACAAGGAAAAAATCTTTTTTTAAAAGACAGAACACTTTTTATAAACCCTGAATAAAAAAAAAGCACCTTCAAGGGCTTTTGAAAAATTAAAATAAAAAATGAGCACCTTCAAGCACTTTTTAAAAAGGCAACTCACCCTGTTAAATAATTAAACCGTTGGAAAGTATTTAATGTTTACTAACTAATATTTTTAATAAACAATTCAAAATATAGATTATGTCTGATCACTTTTAGTCCAACCCCTTCGATATTAATAAAATTTGGTTGATGTGAGCACACATGATTCCATCAATGTTTAGATTTTTTTTACTTGAAAATCATATAATTAACGGATTCAAGTACAAAGTGTCCAAGTTATAAAATGACAAACTTTCATGAATCATAAAAAGATTGCAACTTTCTAGAAATGTACCGACTACTAAAATATTGTCGGGTCCAGGTGGCCGGTAAAAATCGAATCTTCTACCGAACCGGTTCCGGATACCCTGTAAAAATTTTATTTGTTACCCGGGGGATTCCGTCAACCTAGTTAAATTTGGATTTATAATTCGATCGGTTCAGGGTACCCGGATCGTATTAAAGCATTTAAGCATACAATACATCTATAAAGGATCGTGGTGGCTCAGGGGATAGAGCACTCGCCTCCCAATGAGGTGAACCGGGTAGAAATCCCAGCGATGGATGATCGATACGATTTCCGCACCCGGCTCGCACTGATCATAGTGATAACGTAAAATATTCTGAGTGGTAGACGATCATGGGCTTGAGTCATTTTCACGTCAAGCTAACCGTTCGTGGTTTTCCTCTCAATGTAACGCAAATGCGTTGTTCCTTCAAAAAAGACATTAGTGAAGGCAATTTTCTTCCAATATTGATCCAGGAACTCCCTTGTTTGTGTTCAAAAGTACAAAGCTACGGAGTTGAACATTAGTAGTCGTCAATTATTCAACGAAGGGTTATTAAATAAAATATAAAAGTCGTAGAGTTTTCTGTCGAATTAATATTTTACAATATAGAGTTCTTATCAAGATAGAGTAGGAAGTTTATCATGCACGCATATTAAAAAGAGAAAAAATTCTTAATTTTTTTAAAAATTAATATAAAGAAAAAGTTTCTAAAAAAATCTGAGAAGACTGGATGATCAATCTAAATCTTTCCTTAGAAATAGAGACATTTGCTTATAGTCGACTTAATAATTAATTTTTAATTAAATTTCTTTGGTTTTTAGATAGCATTTTTTGAAGTAGCTTCTGTTAAACGTAGGATATTTTTAAAAATATTTTAATATTATGAAGATATATAAAGGAAAAAACATTTTATTTGTCAGCGTTTAATTTTAAATCGAACTATAACTACTTATATAACATGACTTAAATGCCATACGATGTCTAACATAATACAATCTCTAACTTTTCGATACTCTGTGAGAAATTTTATTTAACCTGATATTGAACAGAAGATTCCTTTTGCGGTTTCGTAATTCCTAATATTACGTAACATAATTCTTTGCCCTGTAATTTGAACCCTGTAACTTGACCCCTCCCCATTGAATTTCAAACCCGGAATACATAAATCCTTGATTAAGCAACAAACAAGGGACAAGTTTACTTGATTAAAAACATACAAAAATATACAAATCGGAAATAATAGTCGACGAGCTTCAAGCCCTCAAAAATTGACGCCCATTTTCAAGACTTGTCAGACGTGAATGAGAAGCAACAAAACTGATTGAAGTGATAGAGTGTGAAAATTAATTTTACCCTGATTTTCCAATCTCGACCACTGTGGCTTTTCTTGTTCTGTTTTTCCCTTTATCTTCCTCTCTCTTGGCTACCGTGGTTATTTTAGTTTCGTTTTTCAGATTTATTTTTTCATTTTTTGTTGACAACTTTCCGTTTTAATTTTTAAATCACTTTCCTTCACGTCCGACAAGTCTTGAAAATGGGTGCCAATTTTCGAGCTCTCCGAACATTACTTCCGATATTACGATGCTATTACTTCCGATTTTTATATTTTTGAAGCAAATGAAGTTTTAAAGTCAAGCAATGCGTTACCGTTTCAGCTTCTTGGGATTATTTTATTTAATAAGAGGCAAGTTTGTTTTCATTAAAAACGTTTTCGACGAAACTAACGTAAATGGATTGTGTTTTCAATATAAATGTATGCCACAAACTGTCTCGAACTCTTAACCTGCTCTACTTCAAGTCAGAGAGCACGAGGCTGCTTACTATAGTTTATTCTGCGAGGCGATATTTTAGAACAAATAATTTTGTTCTTACTAAAAAGAAATAAGTTATATAATTTCTAAGCTCAAATCAGCAGTATTTCGTAAGATATTAATGATAACTAATTCTGGTGGGTTTAAAGTGAAAATTTGTTTCAGTTATTTAGAGATGAATTGTTTAAAAAAGGTGACATGGTTGCTACATTTAGAAAGAACTCTCTTTTTGGCAGTTCTGATTTGGCTTTTTTTCTTACTGTTTGTTCTTAGAGCATCATTCTACGTTAGTGTTAGCATATTGTTCGAACAGCAAGATAAAGTTCAATTTACTGATTTAGGTTTAAGGTTCGGTATATTGTTCACAAGTGTTTTAAAACAATTCTTTTATCAAATGACAATTCTTCAAAGGACGATTCTTGTAACGATTCCTCTTTTAAAAGCAATTAATAAATCAGGTAACAAATACAAGAGAAATAATACTAGTCTCACAACACAATCATCAATTTGTGAGCTTTAAAACACCCTAAAAACAGGCAGTTTGCAGCACTTCTTAGTGTAAAACAAGTTATATAAACCTTTTTAAGTACTTAGGGTCAACAAAGAAAAATTGTACTTTTTATTAAATAATTACTATTTTTTATCCCATACAAATTAATAAAATTTAATGAATGAATTAGTATGTGATTAACATCAAGCGTCATCCATGATAAGTTTAAAAAAGAATGTATTTGAGTGGATGAATGAAAAGTATTTTACGAACGATTAAAAAATGTGAACAAGATAATAGGGAGAGTGTGAACTAATAGCAGGAATAGGTATCAGGCAACTATCATTATAATAGTATAAATTGGGTGATGCAGACCACACGTGCTACCACGTAATGCTGTTCTTTATTGAATTTATCTGACGCAGCGAATACAAAATAATTAAATATTTAAATATAACCAATAAACTATTATTTTTGTTCAAATAGAGCTATAAGTTAGAAATTATCACTGATGTTATTTTTGAAATAGGTGAAAAACTGAATCGCTTAAAGTAAAATTTAAAACAATGACTAACGCTTAACCCATCAGAAAATTCCATTTCATTTTTCGCTCATTCCTTTCTTAATGAATGAATTAATATTTGAAAAAAATTGTATTAACATAAAGTATTATCCATTACAAGTTCAAAAAAATGTATTTGAACTTCAGTGGGTGAATAAAAAGTATTTTATTAACCATTAAAAACTGAGTAAGTAATAGGCAGAGTGAAGTAATAGTAAGAATTGAGAAAACACGATCCATATGATGACACGGAGGAAAAAAGTATGAAAGCCTTTCATAGTTATCCCGAATAGAAAGCTTTTCTACGTTTTAGGAAAAATTTCTTTTAGTGGCAGCTATGCTTATATTTTAATATATTACTCTGTGTTTTGTTAATTTTGTTCAAAGTTATTACACAACTGCACATAAATGATTCATAAGTACACGCGAAACGCCACTTTTTGGCTTTTGAAATGTTGGCAAAAATTATCAAAAAATTGTGAAAGTGTTAGTTTAATTGTCTGCACTAAAAAATTTTGCAAAACGCATATTAGTTGAAGCTATAATAGTTCTCTTCATTAGATTTTACGGTTTGTATTATAGCGGGTACCTCTCTATAGCGAACCATTTACCAAAATCTCCTTCCATAAATTTGTCGTGCCTAAAACAGTTATTTTAGTATGTTTATTTTGTTTCATAACCATCGTTGAACAGTCGACACAGTTTTTTCGGTTTATGACTACTAGTGTTCAACCCCATAGCCTTCTCATTTTGAACCCAATCTAGAAGACAAGATCTTTCATGGTGGACTTTTTGATGGAACTAGCCCCCCCCCCCATTTGCGTTACATTGAGGGGAAAACCACGAAATCCTCCCACGATGACCCTGATGGCGAAGGGAATTTAACGGATGATCCGTCTACCATTGAGAATATTTAACATCAGCACTGCGGTCGGTGTAAACTGGATGCGGATCTCGTATCGACCAGTCTTCGCTGAGATTCGAACCCGATTCACTTCATTAGGAAGCGATTGCTCTATCCCCTGAGCCTAGTTTGACTAGATCATGGCTCTAGTTTATTCTTTTATTTTATAACCATCGTTGAGCAGCGGACCCACTTTTGGGTTCACGACTACTAATGTTCAACCAAGTAGCTTTGTAATTTTGAACCAATCCAGAAGACAAGGAAACTCCTGGATCAGTACCCTCAGAGGTATAATTCGTAATGGGAACATGGGGGACTTTCTGCCTCGACAGATTTAACGTGCATCAGTCACCATATACTAAGCGGAAAGTCTTCAGCCGGCGTGGATTGAATCCACGAACTCTTGAACATGGGCCCAATGCCCTACCTACCAGGCTATCCTAAAAAAAAACTGGTGGAGTACATGGATTTCCAAAACTGCGGCTTTTATTTATGAACAGTTTTAATGTTACTGTTAAGCAATGATAGCGCCGAACATAAAAGAGTGTTTCACAGCTCACGAATTTATGTTCATTATATTGCCTAATTTCGGGTATCTGGACTGAATGACCTGGTAGTAAAATTTTTTTCAGCCGGGAAATAAAAAATTAGGCCGCGTAATAGACAATTGCCTGGTTACCAGCACATCATAGCTTTCGAATTATATTAAAAGAAAATTTCAAACTTCATTGCAAAGCAAAGGAATCGACGTTTCATTCGATACCAAATTTGACCTTTTATTCGATACTAAATACGACCTTCTAAAGCTAGGTCAACCATAAAGGTGATTTAATTTAATCATAAATTTTCATCTCTTAACATGTGTCCTCAAAAATATTTTTTGCCACTATATTGTTCTATTTATGTACCAATTTGTAGTCTGGGATCCCATCAGAAAGGCTGATCAGAATTAACAATTTAATTTTATTTAATAACCGTCGTTGAACAGCCGACCTAATTTTATGGGCTTACAACTACTAATGTTCAACTCAGTAGCCTTTAATTTTGAACCCAATTCAGAAGACAAGAGAACTACTGGATCGAGTATTGGGAGAAATTTGCCTTCGTGGAAGATTTTTCGATGGAGCTAACCCACATTTGCGTTACATGGAGAGGAAGACGATGAGAACCTCCCATGGTGAGCCTAACAGCAAGGGGACTCTAACCCATGATCCGTCTATCACTGAGGATATTTCACATCAGCACTGTGGTAGGCGCAAGCCGGGTGCGGAATTCGTATCGACAGGGATTCGGACCCGGTTCGCCGCATTGGAAGGCGAACGCTCTATCTCCTGAGATATCGCAGCTCAGAATTAGCAATTGCAGCTCAACACTTCTACAGTAATGCCGTAGACACAATGTCCATGGAAAAATTTATAATATAAATTAATCATTTTTAGGCAATATGAAATTCCAAATTTTGTAAATAAAAATGAAAGATAGTTAATAAATAAGATACCAAACATAAATAGATCTTGAATAAATAATGTTTACAAGCGACCCAAAAACTGCAATTTTGTAACTGAATGAATGCCTTATTTATTAAGAAATTATTTGTTTCTGGTTCTGTGTAAAGTATTTAAATTAGTTACATCATATTACATTAATCAGGGCCACTGCTAAGCATTCTCGCCAAATGGGATAAAATTGTGTTTTTTGTGAAAGTATTGGCAAATGATTTTTTCCACTGGAAAGAAATATAAATAATTAACTGGAAGAAATATAAATAGATATTATCTTCAAAATTACGTCAAAATAAATTTTTAGAAACAAATCAAGAAATTTAATCATAAAATTTTTTTAAGATTTGCATTAGGCAAAGACTTCCGAAAATTGGCGAATACTTTTGATATTTGGCTAATTTACTGGCTGAAAATATGAAATTCTTATCAGCTATTTATTAAAAGCTTTAACGAACAAAGAGATTGTAACAATATTTAAGTTAAATAGTTTTGTCTAATCAAAGTAAATGTAGTTCAAGCAATCCTGGATAACATTAATTTATTATAAAAGGAGAAAAGATAAACCTATAAAAGGGCATAACTGGGAAATTTATCAGGTGACCACTGACCACTAAAGGTAGATTTATTGATAACCTCTTTTTTCCTTTCCACTATTCTTATTGCGTAAAAAGTAGCTTAATTATGATTTTGTTTATAAATTGTAATATAAAAAATATTTTTCTTAGTTTATAAAATATTAAAATTCTAAGATTAAAAAAAATACACTATGTCATTACACAGGGTGCTTAGCCAGCAAAAATGCACCTTTTAAGTACTTTTTAAGAAATTAAAAAATATTTTTAAATCCTAATTAGGATCTGTGCAGTAAAATAAATTATTTTTTCTGCACATAAAGTTCTTAATTTACAAACATAAAATCAATAAAATTCAAAACTTTACCTAATCCTGATAAAATAACTAGTTTCTGATAAATACTGCAGAAGTAAAAATCATGCATTATTTGTAATTCAAAAGAACAATCGACACAGCAAGGAAAAAATCTTTTTTAAAGATGGAAGGACTTTTAACGAATATAAAAAGCATCTTTAACACGTTGAATGCCATGGGGGTCACCGGTGACCGGCACTGAGCTTGTTCCTAGTGCCATGGGGGTCACCGGTGACCGGCGATCCCAAGATTATTAGAAACATATAATTCGAGTACATTTTTAATGCTTTTAATTTTTTTATATTATTATCGTTACTCAAATGGTTTGAAGAAATCAATGCAATACATACTGAGAAAATCCTTTTGGCCAGACGAAGCAAGTCATGTAAAATTAGCGTGGCATTCAACGTGTTAAGGGCTTTTAAAAAAAGTAAATCAAAAATAACCTTTAAGCACTTTTTAAAAATACTACGTACCCTGTTATAACATCATTCTTTAAGGAAAAATAATTATAAAAAAACGAAAAAAGAATATATAATAGGTTTGGTTTTAGAATGGTTTTTCTCATAATCAATTTTAAACTTCTCTGTCAGAATGAAATATAATAACTTATGCTGGAAAATTGAGCCACCTAATTAAACATAAAATAATAAGGTTAGAAATTCTGCAACTGCTACTTTCAGCTTTTTCTCTATTCTATCATTGTTCATTTTTTCTTTCTTTTTTGTTAGCTTTTGCTTTTGATTTACATTTTTCAATTTCCTTTTTTTTTCAGTTAATCTTCGATCAGTGTCCTGTTCTTTTTTTAATTTTACTGAAGTTTATTTGGGGGGAAATTAACTTTTGGGAGTTTATTTAATATTTTTGTCTTTCACGATTAACGTTTCATTTTTTTATTTTATTGCCATGGTTGAACAGCCGACCTAATTTAATATAATAACTCCATTATTTCACTCCTATTTAGAATAATAACTCCATAGCCTTGTAATTTTGAACTCAATCTGGAGGACAAGGAAACTCCTGGATCAAGTATGGGGAGAAATTTGCTTTTGTGGAGAATTTTTGATGAAACTAACATTCATTTGCGTTGCATGGAGAGGAAAACCACGAAAACCTCCCTAGGTTAAGCAGATGGCAAGAAGACTAACCCAAGATCCGTCTACCACTGAGGATATTTTACGTCAGCACTGTGTTCGGTGCGAGCTCCGTGCGGAATTCGTATTAACCTGCCATATCACTGACCTCATTTGAAGGTTCTATCCCGAGAATCACCACGGCTCCTTCCCGTTTCATTGTCATTTGATTACGAGTGAGCTAAAGACCTCACGGATTTTTCACATTTCAGGTTTCAGCAAAGAAATAAAATCTGCCGACTTTTTGATAAGTTATTAATTTATTCCACTTTATAGCCTCAATAATAAAAAAACAAAGTTAGCTAAATCTGAAAATATGTAGAAATGAATTGTTAATGAAAATAAGGACAAAAAAGGGTCAGTAAATGTCATATCAAATGATAATGAAGACTTAAAATCCTTCCATTTGAAAAAGATAGGGAAAAGAATAGAGTTTTATTGTGCTCCTATTTCAAGACTCCTTTTAAGAAATTCATTATTATTCAATGTCAAACATTTGATTAAAAAAATAAACAGAAGTTATTAAAGATAAAATTATGTTCTGAATGACTATGAAGGAACTAAAGAGTGAAGAGGATAGAGTACCAAATGAATGGCAAATGATTGTAATTTTTTTGGTGGCCACTTAATTTTATTTAATCAGCACGTAGCTAATGGCGACCACTAAACTTGCCCTTTACTTTATATATTTTATTTTATAACCGTCGTTGAACAGCCGACCCAGTTTTTGGGTTTACAACTACTAATCTTCAACTACGTAGCCTTGTAATTTTGAACCCAATCCAGAAGACAAGGTAACTCATGGATAAAGTATTGGGAGAAATTTACCTTCGAGGAGCACTTTTTGATGGAATTAACCCCTCGGTTAGCCAGACGGCAATGGGACTCAAACCAGTCTACCACTGAGGATATTTCACGTCAGCACTGCGGTCGGTGCAAGCCGGATGCGGAATTCTTACAGACCTGCATACCTGCCAACCTTTACGCATTTGGCGTAAAATTTAGTCCCTATATTTAAAGTGGTAGTAAAATGTATGCTTTGTATACATTCCTTGCATTTATAAATTTAATTTATAATCTTTTTGATCTGACACTATTTTAAAAAAAGTAAGCACATATATTAATATGTAATACTTTCGTAGAAGTCTGCACAAGCTTGTTCAAATTGCAGCATATTTTTTTGCCTATAATTGCAATTCATATTTCCATTTGACTACCACTTTCGAAAATCATCCTTGGAAAGTCTAAAAGTTGGCAGGTATGGACCTGCCATCGCTGGGATAGGAACCCGGTTCACCTCATAGGAAGGAGAACACTATCCCCCGAGCCATCGCGACTCTGATACTTTTTATAGAAAAAATCTAAATATTAAAAAAAGAAATTTAATTGTAATTTTGTTTCGATTTAGTAAAATCATCAGACGCTGCAAGAACTGAAGACTATTGTAATACTGAAATTCGCATAACGTAATTCCTAACATTTAAAAACTATTATCTTATTTCTTTTCTCAGTAAATAAAAATCATTGACACTAGATTGCTCAAGGAAGTCATTTTGACTACTTTTTAATTTCAATTAGAAAAACAAGTGATGTATATAATGACACAATTTCTTAGAATTTCGTGACTTTTTGCACAACATATTATTTTTTAGTGCTAATATTGACTAATAACTTTTTACAGTCAATTCGCTATAACTCGAAGTACGATAACTCGAATATTACTATAACTCGATTTTTTTATGTGGTCCCGACCCTTTTATCTTCAATTTCATGTTAATTATTCTCGATTACTCGAATTTTACTCCCTTTAACTCGATTTTTTTTGGATCTATTGAAGCAAGAAATAAACCCTAGAAGCTGATATCTTGTCCCTTCCTTTGCAACACACACACAATGTCTTTCGCACTCTTCATGGAGAAGCTAAAGCTGTCCCTCTTGAAGTATGTGAACAGTGGTTAAATGAAACGTTACCAAATTTACTTCAAGGATACAGTTAAAATGATGTTCTCAATATTGATGAAATGGTTTTATTTTTTAAATGTCTTCCAAATAAGACTATGATGTTTAAGGATGGAGGAAATGCGTCTGGAGGAAATGCGTCTGGGACAGAGAAATTGCCCTTAATTGCTATCGGAAAATACTTAAATCCTCGATGCTTCAAGAATGTAAAAACGTATCCTTTGGATTACAAGTCTAACAAAAAGTTTTGGATGACATCAGTATTATTTGAAGACTATGTAAGAAAATTGGATCGGAAATTCTTCGCTAAGAAAAGAAAACTGATACTCTTTATGGATAAATGCACAGCGCATAGTGATCTACTCTACCTAATTTGAAAGCAGTAAACTTGCAGTTTCTCCCGTCAAACACAACAGCAAAGTTGCAGCCGATGGACCAGGGTATCATAAAGTGCTTCAAACAGTCTTATCGTAAATGGCTTGCCAGAAAAATGTTCTTAACAATTGTAAGCATTTAGAAGATTTGTAATTAATAAGCATTAATTAAATAATCCGACAATATTTTGAAAGTCCAAAACCGAAACTAACGGTAAGTCGAACTTCCGATATGTCGAAGTTTTTCGTCAGTCCTATCAGATTCGAGTTATCGCGAATTCACTGTATATAATTATAAATAATAAAAAAAATATTAAAGATAAATTTAAACAAATTTCTTTACACATTAGTTATTCTTTCACAATGCAGTCATTTTGACTGCTTTTGGGTAATATAGGTAAATACTAAGTTTAGTCTAGAAAGACTAAACTTAGCTGAATATATTAACACTAGAAAGTGTTAATATATTCAGCTATCTTTTAATACCACAACATTGAATTGAGTGTACACAAAAATGATTCATTTTTTTGTGTACGGATAAATTTATAAAATGGTCTTTAGGGTATGGCTGCACGGCTAAGCCCTACAGGACAACTCCGTCTATCAAAAAATCAAAACTCTCATGAGTACGTTAAAATAGTTTTCGACAAGGAAAGTTAAAGAATCCATGTATTGGCTATTAATCGTTAAAAATTTAATGTCAAGGCTATATACTTCTGATCCTAAACGCATTCAAATTCGTTGGCGGTAATGAAAGTGTGAAAAATAGCATATTTTATTTTTTAAAATAGATTTTACTCTGAACTCAATTCGAGGTTGTGGTATTAAAAGATTAATGATTTTTATTTACTGGGAAAAGGACTAAATAAAATAAGAGTAAATATTACGAATATTATTCATAAATGTTAGGAATTATGTAATGCGTATTTCAGCATGACACATATGTTTGTATTTGAAAATGAAAATACATGAAATCTTTTATCCTTGCTATTTTTTTTTTATATCTATGATCCTGTAAATTTCTTCAATTTTTTTTTACAATTACAACTAATTAGAAAGGTACAATTACAACCAATTAAAAAATGATTTTATATTTTGGGTTAAGTTAATTTTGAATTTGTGACTTTCTCTCAGCAGTTATTTTCTTCAGTAACACAGACCGCCATAAATATGCTCACAAAAAACTTCGATTTAGACAAAGCCAAAATAATTTTGATGTGACAACTGATAACGGTTTATTCAATTCCAACTATTAGTTCACATCTCATTCAAATTTTCAATCGTTTAATAAAATACTTTTTATTCTTACATCCAAGTTAAAATACATTTTTTTAAATTTGTAGTGGATGAACCTTCATGTTTGTACAGTTTTATATGAGAGGAAAAATTTTAATTATTTAATAAAAAGCAACGAAAACAAAATTTTTCTTCGTTGACCTAACTAGGAATTGATTTACTATTTTCTTTTAATGTTACTTGCTTTTAGTGAAGGTCAGAAAAACAAACAGCTCAAAAAAACAGCATGACATACCTTTTTTCCCCTATTACTAATTGTGCCTTGTTTCACATAAACTCCAAATTCTGTTTAACAACTAAAATAGTCAATTATCTTTTAGCTCTATATTTCCTCTGGAGTTGAACAAATTTTCTTAAAATATATTAAACCAATTAATTTTTAAAAAAAAATTATTTTCTACAAAACAAGTGTGGTCAATATAATGCAACTAGTTAGTTCAATTATTTTATATAAAGCAAGACGTAAACAGTTTATTAATAACAAAAACAAGTAATATTTAAGAAAAAATAATAATAAAGTCAATTCCTACTTAGATAAATAAAGAACATTTTCATTTTAGTTACTTTTTATTAAATATTTAAAATTTTTTCTCTCATATGAAACTAAATTAAATTTAATTAATGAATTAATATTTGAAAAAAACTGTATTAACATCAAGTAAAAAAAATGTGTTTGAACTTGAGAACTTGGATGAATAAAAAGTATTTTATTAATGATTGAAAATTTGAACAAGATATATTGGGAGAATGTGAACTAATAGTTGGAATTGAATAAAATACACTTCAAAATGTGTTTTTTTATGATGCCTTGTAAATGCAGAAAGTTGTAGAAATTATTTTGAAATTACTTTAAAGAAAAAATTTTGAAGTTCAATACAATTTATAAAATTTTAGGTTTTTGTCTCACTTTCGAATTGGCGTTGCGTCTAGTGCCTTAGCTGTAGAAGTGTTTAGCTGCCCTTCATATAGTTTTTCTTACATCTCAAAAGGCGACGAATTGATACAAGTGTAGAAAAACGTTGTGGTATATATATATATATCCCACTGAAAGGTTTTAATTCAATAATTTAATTTAATTATATTTAAACATGCCTTCAATACAAAAATACAGTTGCATGCGTGGTACGGGTATCTAACGGATTTTATATTTAAGTTTACATCAGGTTTTTCATTTCAACTCCTAGTTACCCTTTCTTTCATAGAAAGTTGCACGTATCCGAGAATACACCCCATTAAAAAATAGGAATAATATAATATTTCTTGAGGAGGGGGACCTTCTAATTCGCGACCATAAATATCCTAACAGGGGTCTGTCCAGACATTTTGTGAAAGGTCCGTTTTTCGTGAAATTGTGAAAAATTACTCACATTCTTTCAACCAGGGTCCGCTTTTATGAATTTATGCAAATAGGGTCCGTTATTGCAAAAAAAAAAACTTTTTCAAGGAGTTTTTAAATTGTAAAGACCTACAAGATTATGCTCAACACTGTAAAATTATAATTAAAAAAATTAAATTTTCAAAAATAAACAATTGCTGCTTCTAAATTGGAGATGCAACATACAAATATTTGTTATTTGGCCTATACTGCTGAACACAGAATATTCATTTCGGACGAATAATGGAAGAATAGTCAGCCGAAGACAAAACTTAATTCCTTTACATCCATCTTTCTTGTTTTCTGCCCTGGAAAGGGTTTATTCGATTGACAAAATAATAATGAAGATAAACAAATTTGTGAAGGGTCCGATTAAAAGAAAAATCATTTTGTGAAGGGTTCGTTTTTAAGTTAAAATATTTTGTGAAGGGTCCGTTTTTATGAAAAGATATTTTGTGAAGTTAACGGACCCAAATTTCTTCTAAACAGACCCCTGCCTAATATGATAAGAAAAAATTACACAGGAAAATGAGGTTGCAAAAATACTCTTAGCCTTGATGGCTCAGGGGGTAGAGCGTTCTCCTTCCAATGAGGTGAACAGAGTTCGAATCCCAGCGATGGCGAGTCGATACGAATTCCGCATACGGCTTGCACCGACCACAGTGCTGACGTATAATATCCTCAGTGGTAGGCGGATCATGGATTAGAATCCCCTTGCCGCCAGGCTAACCTAGGGATGTTTTCGTGGTGTGGTTTTGTTCTTCATGTAACGCAAATTGATGGTCAGTTCCATAAAAACATCCTCTGCGAAAGAAAATTTCTCCCGATACTTGGTTCAGAAGTTTCCTCGTCTTCCAGATTGGGTACAAAATTACAAGGCTACGGTGTTGAACATAAGTAATCGTAAACCCACTAAATTGGGTTGGCTGTTCAACGACGGTTATAAAATATACATTACTCTATATACATCGGTATAGCGTGATTAGTGGGGCGTTGGACTCTTGCTCGTGAGAACAGGAGTTAGAATCCAGATGGCCGAAGAGTCCCCCCCCCTGTGTATTAAATGGTGCCTGGTACATGTTAAATCTGTTGGGGTCAAAAAGCCTTCCAAGATCCCATAACAAATCAATGCCTCTGGAGGATACTGATCCAGGAGTTCCATTGTCTTCTGGATTGGGTTCAAAATTGCAAGGCTAGTTGAACATTGGTAGGTCTGCTGTCCAACGACGGTTGTAATATATATATATATATATATATATATATATATATATATATATATATATATATATATATATATATATATATATATATATATATATATATATATATATATATATATATATATATATATAATGTTAAAACAATTGTATATTAAATATAATCCATAAATAGAGCATTTATATTACGCGCAATCGTTTAAAACCTTTCCCTCAAAGAAAGTAATAATATTGATCTAATTATCTCAAAAAATGTGATGATGTGTCTTTAGTAGCCTATGAAATTGATCAGTCCCACGTTACTAAGACCTATTAATGTTTAAATATATTGTCCAGAAAGACATGAAAACCCTCTTTCCAAGGTCAAATGTGTTCTTCTCTATCTATCCACCAACACGTAATGTTCTCATTTGTGGGCCACCGGCCCTAATATTAATAAAATTAAATGATTCCTGCATTTTCCTGTATCTTTTTCAAGAAGCACCGGCCACAATACGAACTTACTATGTTTATGCTTTCAAAGCGTAACAAATAAGTCGGCAGTAATAGTTTCCTGTCGCGAAAAATTATTATTGAAAACTAAAAATGATATTTAATTTAACAACGGAATACATATTTTGATGATCGACTTTTTCTTCTAAAATGATTCATAACCTTGGATTAGAAATTCGAATGCGTGGGTGTGTTGAAGGGGAGCGAGGAAAGTAATTTCTCTATTTTTTCCCCTTCTCGCTTTAATCACCGATTAGAACTTTATTTTAATGACTTGGGAGTTAAGAAACAGAAAAATTAAACAAAGAATGTCTGGTTCGGAAGAAAAACAGGTGGACGTTCCAGCACGCTTTATTATTTCTCCGTGTGAGGATAAAAATAATTTCCCCAACTGGATCAAGTATTTCATTAAAAAAATTCTACATTTGGAAGAAAACTGGAATAACATATATGAATTCCTGAAAAAAGACTTATCTACATAAATGAATGCATAGAAACTGAGGAATGGACCGAACTCGACGAAAAGCTACAAGAAAAATTTTCTCTCTCTAGAGAAAATAAGTATGAACTTTTTCTATCTATGAAGCCATCTCCAAAAAAGACATTTTCAGAATATGCTACAGAGAAGCGGAAAGTGTCGAAAGATCTAAACATAGATGGAGAGCTGTTGCTAGAATCCATCAAAGCTGGCGTACCAGAGAAATTACGTAATTTTCTGAGTATAGCATCTCCGTCTACTGTTGAAGAAGTTATTAAGTTGTGCTCGAAATTAGAAAAAAATGAAAAGAGTGCCTTCCATAGACCTACTCCCCAACGACAAAACTGGAATGAAAATCCAAGATACTATGAGTAGCCGAGACAATGGATTCCCCAACATCGGTACAGAATGGAGCAGCCAAGGTCTGTGAATTCTCTAAATCGCTATGGAGTACCTCAGCATGATTCCCATCCTCCGCACCCCAGCAATAACAACAGCTGACCATCAAATGACTATTTATTTGTGAGATCGCGAGTGAACAATAAGAATGTACTAACTATATTGGTCACAGGATCTAATATCACTATAATTCCAAAACATTTTATAGAAGCAACAAAAAAACATTTCAATTCTAATAGGATTTTAATTTCTCAATTTCAAGGAAATGTCAAGGGAAACCTTTGAAAGGTTTCCCTGGGAAACATTAAAATAGGAAACATTACAAAAGTAATAACATGCGCCTTTATAGACACCCCTCTTAATTTTGCTATACTTGGTCTTAATGAAATATCATTATTTAAATTACATATTGATTTTAAAAATTTTAGAGTTTTTCAAAAATTTTAAGATGTTACATATTATGATTCATTTTCTCAGTCTAATAATTATTACAGTGCTAATAAAATATCATACAAATATATTTTTCAACACTAAGAATAAAAACGATCTTAAAAATGTGAATTGTAATGTAAATGATTGTATTAATAATAGATATATAGAAACTAATAATTTTTATGATGAAAGAAATTTCAATAGTTTAAATATTCATGAGCATAGGCTCAACCGACCCTCAGAATTTCAGGATAAAATACCTGTAACTTCTGAAGAGGATAGGGTAAAGTTAAATTATCTTTTATCTAGTTATGATCATGTATTTTCCAAAAATAATTTTGATATTGGCAAACTTAAAACTTCACCTGTTAAAGTAAAGTTAACTTCTGAACTGCCTATATCATTGCGTCCATATAGAGTATCTGTTAAAGATAATGCTGAAATTAAAAATCAAATTGATAATTTATTAAAAGCTAACATAATTAAACCCTCTTATAGTCCATACTCCTCCCCAGTTACTCTTGTTTACAAAAAGGATAAATGTAATAAAACCAGATTGTATGTAGATTTTAGAAAGCTTAATCAGATAACCAAAACTGACTCTGAACCTGTACCTAGAATTGATGATTTAATTGATAAATTGTCTAATGCTAAATATTTTTCAACTATTGATTTAAAATGTGGTTACTGGAATTTAACAATAGATCTAAATGATACTGAAAAATTAGCATTTACAACCAATTTTGGCCTTTATGAATTTTTACGCTTACCGTTTGGTTGGAAAAATTCACCCGTTATTTTTCAAAGAGCTATTCGTCAAATTTTACAAAAAGATAAAGTTGGTTTTGCTTTAAACTATTTTGATGATATTATCATTTATTCTGATAATTATTTAGAACATTTAGATCATTTAGAGAAAATTTTTAAAACATGTGAAACGGAAAATTTAAAACTTAAATTTTCGAATTTGCTAAAACTAAAATAGAATTTTTAGGATATGAAATAGAACAAGGTCAATATTCACCTGAAAATACTAATATTGAAACAATTCGACAGTTAAAACCTCCAAAAAATATTAAAGAATTACAATGATTTCTTTGGTAGTATTAATGTATACCAATTATGCAAGACTTAAATTGTCCCCTTAATAATCTTCTTAAGAAAAATGTTAAATGGAATTGGACTGTAGAATGCGAAACCTCATTTAATCAATTAAAATCGTCTTTAATTTCTAAACCTGTTTTAACTTTGTATAATCCTAATTATCCATGTCATTTGTTTGTTGATGCTTCGAAAGAAGCAATTGCTGCTGTTTTGAAACAAAAACATCCAGATGACTCAATTCATCCAATAGCTTTTCACTCTAGATGTTTATCTCAACATGAAAGAAATTATTCTATTACAGAATTAGAATGTTTAGCTATTATTAATTCTTTTGATAAATATCATTGTATTGAAATAAATTTATCATTTATATTGATCATTCCGCGTTGACTTGGTTAAAAAAAAAAATAAAAAATCCTACAGGTATACATTTTAGATGGTCTTTAAAACTATCTATGTATGATTGTGAAGTAAAAAGGGTCAAAATAATCATGAAGCTGATATGCTTTCTAGATATTCTGTATTTTTTAGTTTATTTGATAATAATCCAGTTGTGACCCATGAGGAAATTAAAGAAGCACAATTAAATTTAAGTAATCCTAAATTCATAACAATTAATGATTTGTTAACGATTTAGAAAAAAGGTTTGCATAAAATAGTAATACCATTTTCTTTAAGAGCAAAAATATTATAAAAAACTCATATTCAATTTGGTCATGTTGGTTTTAAAAAAATGATTGCTTTAATCTCACCCTTCTACTATAGCCCTAATATAATAATTGATATCTCTAAATATGTTAAATGTTGTGAAACTTGCCAAGTTAACAAAAAATCTCACCAAAAAAGATTTGAGTTGTTAGAGAGCAACCATTTGAAATTTTATCAATTGATACTGTCGGAGGGCTATTACAACTATTAAAACTCAACTAAAAAATATTTGTATTTAGTTATTGATTATGCTACTCGATATCTTTAGACTTTTTCTTCAAAAAGTATAACAACTAAAACATATACAAATTGTTTATAACAAATTTTTCAAATTGAAGTTCCAGATAAAATTTCAAGTGATCGTAATGCCGCATTTACAGCATGTAGATTTAGAAGATTTCTTAGAAACTATAATGTAAAACGACCATTGACTTCAGCTCATCATCCACAAACAAATGGAAAAGTTGAAAAATCTAATGCGACAATAATCTCTAGGTTAAGATGTAAAATCAATGAAAACTCTAAAAAAATTCCGTGGACACAATTTACACCCCTCGTTCTGTAACTCAATTTCCTTCTACTTACTTAATGTATGGAAAATTACCTTGTGATTCTCTTGTAAATCAAATTCATCCTCCAGTTGATGACGCAAGAAAAATAGCTGCTCGAAATACCCAAGAGTTTATTAAGAAAACCAAAATTCGTTATGACACTCATTTTTTGGAACCTAATTTTAAAGTTAATGATTTAGTAATATTTACGAAGGATTCCGTTATCCTAACACTAGGAAATTAAGTTCACCATATTCTGGTCTATACAAAATTTTAAAGAAATTTTCTGACGTGTCATTTGAAATTGATAAACCTAATTTTCTCACTAAGAAAGAATTAGAAATAGTACATGTAAACAAATTAAGGAAATTTTATCCAAGTCAACAGTTTCAATTGTATGTAAAAAATTCATAATAGCTTTTCAATGCTGGTATTTTCAAATGTTTTTCATTTTTATTTTCTGTCCCTATTTTTGGAGTCCCGTTATTTTTTTAATGCATCTATCAGTTTTTTTAAATTTAAAATATTATGATTCCTGCATTTTCCTGTATCTTTTTCAAGAAGCACCAGCACACTAAGAACTTACAATGTTCAAAAATTCAAGATTAGGCGAGTTAGTAATAGTCATGTTACGATGAACGGAAAATTTAAATATTTACAATTAAAAATATTTCAGATCATTATGAAAATAAATAAAGCAATACAATGTGTACTTACTCCAAGCGCTATAGCAAAAACCATCTGGCGTCATAGCAAAGCCATCAGGCACCGCAGCGAGAACGATGAAGCATAATTATGACTTCCATCTTTCGCTATTGAGAGTCCAATCGGGCACCTGTGCAAGATTAATCAGGTGCCTTGACAAGTTCAGAAACGGCATTTAATTCCTGGAAAATAAAATTAATAATTTACTATAGAAAGATAAAATAACAGCTATTATTTAATCTTTGATTAAGCCAAAGTCAAAATAAATATGGGAAAACACAACCTATTTGAGGGGATATATATATATATATATATATATATATATATATATATATATATATATATATATATATATATATATATATATCAGGGTTGGAATTTTTGTCGGCAAAAAGGGGTTTTTGCCAGGACAGTGGCAAAAACCTGGTAAAAACCAGCAAAAACTGGTAAAAACCGGCAAAAACCAAATTATCTAAATAGCTGATTAAATATTATTACAAAGTACTTGAAACAAATTTAACTCAATCATAAGGAATAATAATTTTGATACGTTACATGAAAAAATTATTTTTAACATATTAATAATTAATATAAGGGTAATAATTTTTAAAAGATTGAAAGTTTTTGATCTCTTTTCATTTTAGAATCCTAAAATAAATGTTTTTATGCAAATAAATAAATATTATTATTTGTATAATATTATTATTTATTATAAAAAATTATTATTTGTACAATAATTAACTACACACGCTGATAGATATTTTATGCTTTAAATTATAGTTATATTAATTTAAAATATAGTTATATTAATTTTTTGTTAATTATAGTTATATTAATTTAATTAATTATAGTTATATTAATTTTTTGTTCATTTCTCTGGAAAAAAGAGAATAATCACAAATTTTCCAATCAATAATGTTTTAAACTACTAAAATGATATATTATTACATTATCATTTAATTATGGAATAATAATTTTGTTAATTTTTTTGTAATTATTTATATTCATAGTATATATTTCAATTTTAGGAATAATTTTGTATCAAAAATGTGTTTTTGTCCTCTCATCTTGGAAAATATAGGTTTTTGCCACTTTTTGCCAATTTGCTTGACAAAAACCTGTTTTTGCCAGGACGGTTTTTACCGGTATTTACCATGGTTTTTTCCACCTGCGGCAAAATCTTGCCAACCCTGATATATATATATATATATATATATATATATATATATATATATATATATATATATATATATATATATATATATATATATATATATATATATATATATATATATATATATATATATACTCAAATAGCCTTGTTTAGAGTGATAGGGGTGAAAGCAAGTTGTCCAGGTCGAAGAATAAGTTGTCCTGGCGGAATCTGCAACTGAGGGCTCTGGTCCACCTTTGGCTATCGTGCCAACTAAGTTGAGTAAAACACAAATAGACTTACTTTGCAGCTTTCCTGCTGATTGGAAGCAGCTTTAAAAAAACCTTAAGTATCTTGCAAAAAAATCTTTCATAATACTAATAACTAATAATAATAAGTTCACACTGATACATTTCGAACACTACTATAAAACCACGTTTTTCTTCGTGAAGTGAGCATAACTCCAAAGTTACGAAATAAATTTGTACGTTTTTGTTTAGATTGGCTGTATGGTAAAACCCTGAGACATTCAGAGGTAAAAAATGTAAAGTTGTAATACAGCAATTTTTTTTTTTTTTTAATATAGCTATCGATCTTGATACTTTTGAAACTTTGAATAACTTAGATTTAATTTTTAAGCTTACGTTACAAGCTTAAACATTACTTCAGTCTAAATTAAAACCGTAGCAAATAAAATTTAGAAACGCTTTTCCTGAAAAAGCAAGTTTAATCAGTAATATTATTTTTAATAAAGTTACAAGAATATAGATCTAAAAGTTCTTTTTCTCTCGATATCTCAAAGCTGAAGGGACGCTAAAAATAATTTCGAAGTAGCGAGTTTTCGAGATGAGTTCAAAAATATATGCTCTAAAAAGTAAAAAAAAAATAATAAATAAAAAAAATAATAAATTCTTAAATAGTATTCTAAAACGTAGAATCATAGTAAGGTCAAGAAAACTGAGATGGGCACAGTAGGCCTTGGCCCTCTATGGGCTGTCGCGCCACTGAGTTTGAGAATCATAGTACTTAATAAATCTTAATAAAGATAATAGTTGACAATAAGTCTAAATAAAGCAATTATAATTCATTTTTAAAAGCAACAAAAATACAAAAGAATTCGTGTACAATAAACTTGCATTAATAGAGTTTACTAAAATTGATAATTAATTTGATAATTGTTATAATTCGAGTTGATAATTCATTTTTTACTTCGAAAAGAGTTCGACATAACAAGGCTCAGACAAGAAACTCATCGACATAAGAATCGATATTAATATTAGGTGAAAATATGATAGAAAAGGATTTTTTTGACAAAGCAAGGTTTTTGAGATATCGAGAGTATATCGCAATAATTGCATTTTTAGTGTAATTACATCGATTTCTAATTTAATAAAAATTTTCCTTTTAACACAAAGATAATTTTTATCAGAAAAAAAGTTCAATTTATTTATTTCATTATTAGTGATCAAAATAAGGTAAGCGTAAAATAAATGATTTTAAATGAAAAATTCGAAATGAAAATATCGAAAATAAAATTAATAAATAAATTTAAAAATAAGGATTTCACTTTCAGTTCAGTTAAACTTGATTCGACAAAATCGCATACTTTTCTAAAAAAATACTAACTACCTTTAGATGCCGTAGTTAATATAAATAAAAAGTACTGAATATTTTGCATTAAATTAAATTTAAATGTGAATAGAAATTGCAATTGTTTGCATTTTTTTAAAAAATTCTTATTCTATTTTCTTCTTTGTCAACTTTTAAGTTGTTAACTCAAAATTACGTCGGTTGTTCAGCGACGGCCAAAATCATTGAAAAATCATTTAAGTATTTAAAGCCAGGTCATCAAATAAAAAAATATAAAAGATTACTTACATTCAAAACAGAACTTTGGAGAAAAATGGAAGAAAAAAAAAATTTCATTTCACGGTTCAATACATGGAACATTCAAAAGGTATAAGATAGAAGGAAAATGCAAATTAAGTTACTTGCGGTTTTCCGATTCGCTAAGAGTTAGTGACGCAATACAGCTGTCACCTCTTTCCTGCCTACTACTACCTTGCTTTCAATCGTAGTTGCAAAGAAGATTAAAATGTTAATTTTGAAATTTGAACTTTTATACATCTCGCCAAATCTAACTCATGGAAGAAATAATAATTATGGAGAAATATTTAACTAAATAGAAGCAATCTTACGCCTTTAAAAGAAAGTTTTCTTTTAAAATTAAATTTCAACTTTTGCAAAATTTAGCAACTGTTGTTAAGAATTTTTTTTACTCATGTGTCATTCCATCTGCAAGTTATTCAAAACAAATTGCGTGTTTAATTATATTCAAGCAAACTCTAAATTAACAGTAAAATAATGATTAGGCTTACCCATTTTGGTTTAGTTCTAGAAATAATTTGTTTTTACAACGATTTCTTGCAAAACAAATGTATTGTTTTTACAACGATAACTTGTGTTAACGAATTTGATTTTACCATTTTTTATAAATAAATCCAGGAGAGAGGGGAAAAGATATTCTCCTGAACTTTATAAAATTAGCATTTCTAAAATACGAGCTTTTGCAATGGTTAAATCTAAGTTGTCCCTGAAACATAAGCATGGGGGACATAGGTTAAGATTCCTCCTAAATATTTACCAAACTTTCTCAATATCTTTCCCCCTCCAAAAAGAAAAGCTCATTTTTATTTATTAGAAATTTCAGATACTCAATATATGGTTAGTCAGTTGCACTCATTGATTAGCTCCATAAAAGTGGAAAATGATTGGAAAAAATGTACAAAAAAAGTGAACATCCTGATAACTTTTGATCCAATAATTAAATTTCTGCGTACTACTAGTCACTTATGATTCGAGATTTAATCTTAAATATGCAAATTAATTCGTGCAGACAATATTTTTTGTTACGAAACCAGACACAATAACATACTTTCTCTAAATAAACATGTGATGCGATGGATAAAATTAAAAAAAAGTTGAACAAAATCGTTCGAATAGTTCCTGAGAAAGCTAATTTAAAAAAAAAAAAACTCTTTAAAATTTGATTATTCAGAATCTGCTCAACCGATATCGCTAAAATTTTTGTATCTAAAATTACATTCTTAAAAATGATGTAAAAGTTGTGAACCTTATACTTCAAACAATTTTTTTTAACAATTATTGCATAAAATAATAAAAAATATTATATATTTATTAATATTTATTTTTTGCGTCTTAGGATAAAAGAATTTGGATATCTTAGGATACCGGACTTCTTAGGATAAACAAATTAGGATAAACGAATTTTTCAACAAATTCGGATATTTGATCACCCAAAATATAAAGGATAGTCGCAATTTGGGAAACATGGTTTCCACAGTTTGTTAAGAGAGTGATCTAAATTTTGATTCCTATAATGTAAATTTCATTTTCTGTGTATTTCGCCATATCTCGAAAAGTTTTTAAGTGAAATGAAAAGATTTTGCACACAATGATAAAATTCTTTTCCATGCACAAAATAACTTTTTACAGATATTTATTATTTTTTAACATTTTATTTAATAATAGTGTGAAACCTCTCACTCTATCTTTGCGAGACATTTCACAAATTTGGTTCGTTATGCAAGTCCGCTTAATGATGACAAAGGATTTTGCAGGTATTTATTTCGTCATCTCTGGATTAATTATGCATTAAAAATAAAATATACACAATCTGCATGACATTTAAATTCCGGAGCTCTACTGCTCCCTTCTAGTTCATAATCTTCCTAGTCCAGCCAATACTACGTTCAATCTAATACTAAAAAGAAATCCTTTTTCTCATCAGAAAAAGTCCTTCGCTCCACCCTCAATGTAGGGGAACGACACTTCCCGTGTCCCTCGCCCTCTGACCCTCAGGTCAGGTGTCAGTAAAATGCGTGGGAGAGGAATCAGGACCCTGACAAATAGGAATTATAATTTAATTCTGAATTATAACATATAAAATTTTTTTTCATCGTTTTAAACAATGTAATTTCACATGGCAAAATATAATACTTTAACTAGTTTGGTCGAATAGTACCTGAGAAATCAAATTTTAATCTATTTCTTTCAAATTTAGTATTTCGCCATGAAAAAATTACATTCATTAAAATTATGTAAAATGAAATTTTATATCTTAGAATTCAATCAAATATCATTAAATAAAATAATAAATATTTACTAAAATTAAACGAGGTCATTCTTAGTTTATTTTTAAACGGCTATTTTTAAGATAGTATACTTCTTCATAAATATTTTTTACAAGTTCTCTTCACGAGAACTGCTATTATGAACAATTTTTGATGTAGTATAGCGAGTGAATAAAGTAAATATGAGGAACGAAGAAATAAACCAATCACTGGATCATTGAATAGGAACAACGAGTTAGCAATAAATAGCACAGTGCATTTGTTTATAGGACAGTCATTGAAGAGCATTTTAGTGATAAGTCAAATCAGTGAATGAGTTCATAAATGCAAAAAATTTTTAACTTATAAATTGAGTTACGGCAGTCAGTAATTTTTTAAAATTATTTTTGACAAAATGGTGATGTTGAAAAGTACCTTTAAAATTGTATATAAGTATGTATAATAATAAATACGATTTAAAGCATCTAACGTGCCACAACAATGTTGAGTATAAAAATGCTAAAGACATTTAAACAAATCAAATGAAACTTGGTTTAAATTGTTGAGCTTATAAAACGTTGTTTACAACCACACCATTTTTTTATAACCGTCGTTGAACAGCCAACCCAATTTTATGGGTTTGCGACTACTCATGTTCAACTCCGTTGCCTTGTAATTTTAAACCCAATCCAGAAGACAAGGGGATTCCTGGATCGATTATTGAGAGACATTTGGCTTCGTGAAGGACTTTTTGAAAGAACTAAACCCGCATTTACGTTACACGGAGAGGAAGACCACGAGAGACTCCAACGGTTAGCTCGACTGCAAGGGGAACTCTAACCCATGATCCACTGAGGATATTTCACGTCAGCACTGTGGTCAGTGCAAGCCGGATGCGGAATTCGCATCGACTGGAATTCGAACCCGGTTTGCCGCATTGGAAAGCGAACGCTCTTTCCCCTCAGCCATCGCTGCTCACCATTTAAATTCAGCAAAAGTTTATGAAATTCACATTTTGCAGTGCAGGTCGTAATTTGCTGAATTTTTCAAACTTAAATGAGTTTTTACTGTGAGAAGGAGCAAGAAAAATCGATTGGTCCAATATATCTGTCTCCGGTAACTGAAGTCCCGCAGTAGACTGATCGTTAAGACACGGTTCCCAGCAGATCACCGAAGTCAAGCATCACTGGCTACGGTCAGTGTGCGGGTGGGTGACCACTTGGATCAGTCTGCGTAGGGACCGAGGGTGTGCGGTATTGGTCCTCGTTAAACTGTGCTACCGTAAAGTGCTCGACTTCGCGTGCAGGTTGTTGGGCTACCGAAGCGGAGGAGCCATCCCCTCTGCAGAGGATCAAAATTGTGATGGCATGTCTTCGGATCATCCTCCGGGATGTTTCCCAGACCGTCGCCAATAGCCCATTGGGCAGCTCTAGTGCGACGTAAATTAACAACAACTACAACAACGGTAACTGAAAACACGCGTCTGATTAATATTGGAAATTATATTTATTTGAAAAGCTTGTTTCTAAATTAATTTAGAAAAAAATAGTTTAAAATATCGAAATAAGTTTCATCCTCAATTTAGGAAGAAGACTTATGTCTTCGTGGAGGACATTTTGATGTGACTACTCCGCATTTGCGTTGCATGGAGAGGAAAACTACGAAACCCCGACCGTTAGCCTGATGGCAAGGGCACTCTAACCCATTAATCGTTTACCACTAAGGATGTTTTTCGGTGTGGAATTCGTTTAGTCCAATCATCGTTGTGATTCGAACCCGGGTCACCTCATCGAATTGAAAGTGCTGCCCTAAGCGACTTTTAAATCAACATTTAGGGTTGATATTTTAAAATTTTCCGGTAAAACTATTGTAATTAAAAATACGAAAAGCAGTTTTGCACAGCGTTAAGTCTGCGCCAGCAAGACAAAAAAAAAAAATTAAATTCTAGATTCTTTTACCAAGATAGAGTTAGTGGCACTGTTTTATTATAATTATTTTTTTTTGTAATGAAATTCATGAAAATATTATTTTAAGTAGTTAAAGTAATTAAAAAAATATTATTCAAAAGAAATGGCAATTGTAAATTCTAAATTGAAGTAGTAAATTGTAATAGCAAATTGTAATTGTAAATTGTAATAACGGTGGTAATTGCAAACTGTTATTGTAACTTTCATAATAGTGTAATGAAATTACAATATGAAATTCTGAAAAGAATATGATAATTCAAATCTTGACTCAGATTCCGACAATCTTTGAGTAATAATTAAAAAAATTATAAAAATAGTTTCAGAAAAATGATCTAAAAACTTTGAATACTATTATTTTTTAATAATTTGCGTTGAATATAAACACAAATGTTACACATAGGTTTTGAATTATGAGTAGGCAAAAATGCAAAATTAACTTTTTTATTAATCCATGAAAACTCAATGATTAAAACTAAATTGCGTGGATATGAATCAATGATTTGTTAATGATGTTAAGATGGCGTGATCACTAATCGTAAAATTCAATTTTAATATATCATGGGTGCAAATCAAAGTTTGGTTTTTACATCGTGTGACTAAAAATTTCGATGCGTTATTTTAAAACAGCTGAATGCGAATCACGATGAGTAATTTTTAAATTCCGTGGTACAAATCCCAATGTGTTATTTTTAAATCGCGTGAGTTCAAATCACGATGTGCGGACTTTAAATTTTGTGATTACAAATCGCAATATTTGATTTTAATATCACGTGTATACGCGATGTGCTGTTTGCATACGAAAGAAATTTCTGGATAAGTTTCTTAAGTGATTAAAAACCCGAAAAGATTTCTCATGAAAATACAATCTTGAACCAGATTGATATTGAAAGATCATAAAACCGTGAATCAATTCAAATCTGTCATAAACAAGTCGATGGTTATATAATTATACGAATTTCTAGATATATGTTTAAGTATCTAACTTTCCTAGAGTAACTAAATAAAAATTTAATTACTGTATATTATTCATTACTTGATTACCCTTCAATACATAAAATTTTAAAAAGTATAATAAATTTCTATTGAAATTCAACTTATCCTTTGTTGTTGGAAAAAACTGAATTTCTTTTAATCGAAACTATTGATGTAAACATTTAAAATTATTAACTTAAAGAGTTATAAAATGAAAAAAAAGAAAAGAAAATGATTAGACATATATACAATTATAAAAATCTAAGACAATTGTAACAACGAAAAGGGAAACTTACTGCGATTTAACATCTTAATGAAATTGCCGATTTTTGCCTTTCACGTGAAATTATTGAGAAAGAACATGTTTTAACTATCGAAGCTTGTGAAATTCACCTCTACTCCACAACACCAGAAAGAATACTGCTCTGGTTTTCTAGGGTTGTTATATTCTTTCTGTCTTTATTTTGAATTTTCCGGACTAAAATCGCCAACTCAAAATTTGCCAATTCAAAATTCGCCAATTCAGAAGTTTGAACTATAAATGTTACAAAGAATTTTTACATTTAATGTCAGAAAGAATTATTTTCTTGAAATATATTAAAATAACTTGTGAAATGCTTTACCATTTTTAACAAATACTGACAAAAATCAGAACTAGATACAGTAAAGACATACAATCGAACTTCTATTTAACGAACTTCCATTTTGCGAATTTCTCCATTTTGCGATTTTTTTTTTCGAGGAACCAAGAACATTTTGGAAATTTCTTCGTAAAATAAATTACAAATTACGAAGTGAATTTACTACTTAACGAACTTTTCTTTGAGATCCACTTTCCCTATATCCCAAAATATTTCAGTACGTTTCAAAATCATTTTATGGGGAAAATGATCTTGAATTGATTTTCAAAGCCACTGTTAGAGAACTCTTTCCCTTTTTGTTTGTATTTCAAATAAAAAACTCAGACAAAATTAATTGACTTTATCTGTAGTAATTAAACTTAAGAATACCTGTGGTAATGAATGTTAAAAATTACTTTCGCAATAAATGCGGCTATAATTTTATCTTATTTTAGTAGAAAATATATGTAGAATGTATGATAGTGTAACACTGGATAATGTTTTGCCCGATTGTTGCTTTCCATGAAGACTTCTTATATGGTTAAGATTTATAAAATAAATAGTAGATACTAATTAACAAGATTAAGGTGTATCAACTGCTATTTTAATTATGCCTTCTGTTTATGAATTTAAAACCTGTTTTGCGTTGTTTAAGTATTTCAAAAGGTGATTTTCTATTTAACGAATTTTCCATATAACAAACTTATAAACGGGATTTAGCTACTTCGTTAAATAGAGGTCGGACTGCATTTGACTACGCATTTATATCGTATAGTTGAAAACGTAACACATTTTTCAAAAACAGATAACTTTATATAGGTCACGATTTACTATTTTCTCTCTCCAAATTTTAAAACCTTGTTATTGAGTTCGAATTTCTTTTGAGGTTTTTCTTTTAATTTGTTTCCTGTTTCATCAGAATAACAAAAACTCTTTCTCGTTAGTTGAACTTTTTTTTAATCATTTTGATATTTCAATTTTAGAGGGGGTTGCATAGTCCACACTTTAATTTGAAAATGAGAGAAACCATTTAAATCTGACTTATATTTAAATATATATTACACCAATGAAGAGCAGTGGTGGCTTAAGGGATAGAACGCTCGCCTCCCAAAGAGGTGAACCGGGTTCGAATCCCAGTGGTGGCTGAAACGAATTACGCACCCAACACGCAGATCAAAGTGCTGACGTTACATATCCTTAGTAATAAACGAACCATGGATTAGAGTCCCCTTGCAAATCAGACTAATCTTGGAGAAGTTTCATGGTTTTCCTCTCCATGTAGCGCAAAGGCGGGATAATTTCATTAAAAAGAGTTCCACGAAGGCTTATTCCAGGAATTACCATGTCTTTTGGATTTGGTTTAAAATTACGAGGCTACGGATTTGAACATTAGTAGCCGCAAACTCAAAAATGGTGTCGGCTGTTCAAATGACAGTTATAAAAAAAATACATCAACAAAGAGCCGCTTTGGCTCAGGGAATATAGCCATTGCCTCATAAAGATGTAACAGGGTTCCAATCCCAGCGATGGTTGGTCGATACGAATTCCGCACCCGGCTTGCACCAATCACAATTTTGACGTAAAATATTCTCAGTGATTCACGGAATATGGATTAGCCGTCGCGCCAACTACGGGAGGTTCTTACGCTGCTTATGCTGGTTTATTTCATCAAACAATCCTTCACGAAGGTTAGTTTTCCCCAATGCTCTATCCCGAAGTTCCCTTGGCTTCTAGGGTAGATTCAAAATTATGAAGGGTACGGAGTTTCAAAACAAACAAACAAAGTTACAAGGCTACATTGATTGTTGGGTCGGAATTGGAAATATAAAAATACATTAATGAGGTTTTCTCCAGTATAAGCAAAAGATGGTTTGCTTATGTTTATTTATCTGTACCAAAAAGTTTTATCTCATATTCCACATAAATAAATGTTCACTTCAGAATGAAGAATTTTATTTACTTTTTGATCAGCCCTCTGTATAAAAAAGCAAATAATTCAATTTCTCCCAAATATGTACAAGATAGTGTCTTTTTAAATCAGATTTTTTTTAGTATAAGATTTATTACAAACACAACTCTAATGAGGTTTTTCCCTAATATGAACAGTGTGCAAAAAAAGAACGGAGAAAAAAGGCGAACCACCTTGAAAAATGTTTGACCTAATGATTGTATTTTTACATTCTAGGACTCAATCCTAATGATTCCGGGAAGTGACGCTAATTAATTAATAAGGTTTTAAGCTTAGCGGACCTTTGAATATCGTCCAATCTGTTAAAAAAAGAATGGCCAAAAAGACAATCATGACCCAGGCACCAAAAACGTTATTCGAAACAGCCTAGTCGACACAAAAAAGATATTGTTACCCCCATAACATATAAATTTCGGCGAACCGCGATGGCTCGAGCGATAAAGCGTTCGTCTTCCAACGAGGTGAACCTAGTTCGAATCTCCATTTATACGAATTCTTCATCCAGCTTTCACCACAGTGCTGGCGTGAAATATCCTCAGTGGTAGATGGATCATGGGTTGGGGAATCCCCTTGCCGTCAGACTAACCGTGGGAGGTTCTTGTGGTCTTTATCTCTATGTAACGCGGGCTAGCTCCATCAAAAAGTCCTCCACGAAAGCAAATTTTTCCCAATACTCGATCCAGGAGTTCCCTTGTCTTCTCGATTAGGTTCAAAATTACAAGGCTGCGGAGTTGAACATTAGTAACCGTAAACCCATAAAATAGGAATAAAACGGTTTGAAAATAAAATATAAAGTTCGGTGTAATGAAGCAGTTTGTCAAGGTTCCTTCGAAAGATTCATTCAAATAAGTTGAGAGAGGGAATCCACAAACTCATGATGGATTTTGATGACAACAGCGGAAAGAAGGCTTGTCGTCAGTGAGTTTCTGGGTAACTACGATTGACTGTAAAGCTATTGCAATGAAAATGCTGGACAGATTTAAGACTTTGTGTTCCTCCATGAGTGGCTTCACTCGCATGTGCACCCCGAAAATTTAGGAGCATGTCGAAGAACAAGGTGAAGGATTCCATGAAGATATCAAAGATATGGAACATAAGTATCAAGGAAGATGGAACAAGAAAGTCCTCGCCAACTGCTGTTGGATGTTAACTTGAGACAGGCCTGAGATTAATCCTTTATAAGGCCAGTTTCTTGGTAATAATTTTAATAGGCTTAAAATTGATTTATAAAAAGAAATTCATTTACCTTATTACTTTTAATTTTATAACCGGTGTTAAACAGCTTCTTGGGTTTCACTCATGTTCAACTACGTAGTCTTGTGATTTTGGACACAATACAGAAGACAAAGGAATTCAAGGGGCAAAATTACTCGAAAATTTGGGGTAATTTTGCCTTTGTGGGGGACTTTTTGATGGAAATAACCTGCATTTGCGCTACATAGATAGGAAAATAACGGAAACCTACCACGGTTAGCCTGGTGACAAGGGGACTCTAACCCATGATCCGTCTACAACTGAGGATATTTTACTCCATATATGGTGTTCCAAAGTATATTTAGCTTAAGGAGCACTCTCGTGGTCAGTCAATTAAAAAGGTTTTCGTCCCATTTTGGGCCCAATGATTGACCCATAAAAATGTCCTTTTTTACGATTGTTCAGCAAATTGACCCCTATTTTCGGACCGAGTTTGAAAATTATAGGTTTATATTAAAAGGAGTAAGGGGGGGGGGGCATGCGCTTGCCTTCGGAAACTATATTTGCCCGTTTATCGGCCATTTTTCTCTCTTTAACAAAGAAAGATACTGATTTTTATACATAGAACACTCTAATTACGCTAAAATATCGAATATATTGAAAAAGAAGTTAAAAAAATAATTGGAAAAAAATAAATAAATAAATTATCCAGAATTTATCCTTTTTTTCTAATATTCCCTGTTTTTCAAAGGAAAAATAATAATTTTTTTCTTTAGAACACTTTATTCACATTAAAAAGCATTAAAATAAGTAATATAAAATAAAATAAACAAAAAAGAAAAAAAATTGAAAATCGACAGCCACCGCTGGAATTCGAACCCAGGTGCTCCAGGCCTAACTTTTCCAAGGCGCTCTACCAAGCGTGCCACGCTTCACACTGTGCTTCAGCGCATATTTAGATTGAAAAACCCTCTCTGGGTTAGTCGAGAAAACCGATTTTGGTCCAATGTAGACCTCCTAATTGGTCTACAAAAATTTCCTTTTTTACGATTATACAGTACATTGAACCCTAATTTATGGCCGAATTCGAAAATAATTGGTTAACATTAAAGGGAGATACGGAGTGATTAGCATGCTTAGCAATCGGAGCCGAAATTTGTCCGTTTGTTAGTTGTTTTTCGATCTTTCCAAAAGAAAATAAATAATTTTTATATATATAGAATACTTTATTTTCCAGTTAAAATATTGAAAAAGAAATTAAAAAGATGAAAAAGAATAATATAAATTTTAAAACAATTGTAGAAATTCACCTTGGCCCGGGATCGAACCCCGGTCCTCTCGGACTACGAACTTCTTTGCCAACTAGCCGGCGGCGCTACTACCACGTCTCACGCGCTGCCTTCATGAATGAATATTAAGCCAAAAGAACTGTTTCTATTGTTTGTGGGAATTCTTTCGTTTTCTTCCGTTTAAGATTTTGCGTTTGGAAAGTTTTCTCATTTTTTTTCTATCACTGCTTAAATATGCAGTTATAAGGACATTATATAATTTTTCTTTCGTTTTGTATGGTTATTTATTTATTTTCTGGTTTTATTTTGTCTGAATTATTATAAGAGACAATAATGCTCATAAAAAATCGTTCCGCCATCATTAAAAGTTTTCAGTTTTGACTCATTTCGTCTTTAAATTCGAAAAAATCAAAACCGATACTATATCAGTTTAATTTTTCTCTTTACAACTCATGTGGTATAAAAGAAACTATTAGCCTCCACTGAGTACAGTGCGCCAAATAAAAAACGAACCATCCTGAATAACTTTTGATCTAATGATCAGATCTTCACGTTCAAGGACTCAGTCTTAATGGTTCAAGAAGGTGACCTTAACTATACAGTCCTTGGCCAAATTATTAGATTCACTATGAAATTCTATGTAAAATCTTAAATATCGGGTGATACTATACAGCTTTATTGTTTTTAGGCGACTGAAACCGGTTTGCACTATATTAGGTTCGAGTATTAATTGGTTAAATTGGACGATATATTATATAAATATAGAATGATATACGAATGATTCGTTTACCTTTTCTACAGTTTCCATTAACGTTAATTAACTTCGCAGTTTACGTTTAATTAACTTCA
Organism: Parasteatoda tepidariorum; assembly: GCF_982258835.1. Classification (NCBI taxonomy): domain Eukaryota; kingdom Metazoa; phylum Arthropoda; class Arachnida; order Araneae; family Theridiidae; genus Parasteatoda; species Parasteatoda tepidariorum. The sequence goes on from NC_141761.1 coordinate 10,141,745, forward strand.
GTAATATGCACTACTGGTGCTATGATAATTATGCAGTTTTAAAAAGAATTCTACAACGGATTTTTCGTAGTTGCAAAAGATAATTTTTCAGTGGTAGCAAATGTAGTTGCGTTAATATTTTAGAATTAAAAGAACGTTTTTCATTACTATACTTATATAAGTATTCAAACAGCAAATATAGCAAAGATGAAAGGCCATGCTCCAAAGTCCTTATCAAGGTCTTCAAATAATTATATTTGTTTTTAAAATTTCGACTTTACTTTTCTGCCACTGATCAATATATCTCGAACAAAACTCAAATTTTGAAGGGTTACTAAATATACTAATGTAGAGTATTATATCGATATATTTGATGATTATTAAAACTGCACCAATAATAAGCAGTTTTAAAACCGATACAGTTGAAACCATTATCTAATGCTTTCTTGAAAGGGAAAATTACATGATGAGACTATCATAATTTGGCCGCGAGCAATATCATCCCACCAAGTGATGCTAAATGTAATTAATTTCTATTCTGATGGGATTACAAAAGTCCTGCTTTGTTTAATATAGTAACGTAAAGTCACCGAGAAGGGAGACAAATTAAAATAAATAAACGATGAAAATGAATTTATATTAGCTTTTTTAACTGAAGAGTTTAGCGGAGGAACCAGGTAAGTGGCATTTTCAGAAAGACTGTAATCAGGTGAGAAGAAGAGGAAGAGAAAGTGGTCTCCGAACTGTTTTATTGCTTTTTTTTTTATTTAAAAGCGGAATAATTCTTCGTCTTATTTTATTTATCTAATTTGAAGATAAAATCAGGCATACATAATAAACACTTAAATGCATTAGTTATGTTAAGATTAAAGGGAAAGCAAAAACAATTTAGTTACATTAATTATACCAATTTTCACAGATTCATAAACACCACTTAAATGTCACTTACCTGGTTCTTCCACAAAATTCTTCAATTGCGTCAGTATATGCCTTTCAGCTTTATAATTTCGTAGCGTTGATCAGTACTGATACAATGATTTTCTTTTATTCACCCCGTTAGAAGAATGGGTATTCAGCTAGTTTTTAATAGAAATATGCTTATTCAACGTCATTTTTTTTCAAGACTTTTATATTTGTTAAACACCTTTCTATAATAATTAAATAAAGAATTTGACCCTCTTATAAACTTTACCAATTGCGCCATACTTCACATACCTCCTCTGCGAATATTTAGCTTAAAACACCTCCTACCTGTTAGAAAACAAAATTTATTTTGACCCATTCTGGGCCCACTAATTGGTTTATAAAAAATTTCTTCGGTACAATTATTCGATATATTAAATTCTAATTTTGGGCGGAGTTTGAAATTTATAGGTTAATATTATAGGGAGTTACGGGCTGTGATGTGTGCGTGCCTCCTGATATGACTTCAATCCCTTTTTCAGCCATCATTCGCTCTTTAACAAAGAAAAATATTTCTTTTAGCATATAGAAGACTTTATTCGCTTTAAAATATTGAAAAAAAGTTAAAAAAAATAATATAAATTAAAATAAATAAAGAAATAAAAATTATCCGAAATTTATCCGTTTATTAGCTATTATTCGCTATTTCCCAAATAAAAAAAATTTTTTTTTACGTACAGAACACTTGATTCACGTTAAAATATCAAAAAATATATTAAAAAACGAATATAAGAAAAAATATGAATGTCGATCGTCGCGGAGTTTCGGACCCATGGTCCGCGGGACAACAAATCTAACTTCCCACACAGCTTTACCAACTACGCCATGCTACACATGGCTACCCCGCGAATATTTAGCTTAAAACACCTCCTTCCGGTTAGTAAACAAAACTGTTTTTGGCCCATTGTGGGCCCACTAATAGGTTTATAAAAAAATCCTTCGGTTCAATTGTTCGATACATTAAATTCTAATTTTGGGCGGAGTTTGAAATTTATAGGATAATATTATAGGAAGTTACGGGGTGTGATGTGTGCGGGACTCCTGATATGACTTCTGTCCCTTTTTCAGCCATTATTCGCTCTTTAACAAAGAAAAACATTTCTTTTAGCATATAGAAGACTTTATTCGCTTGAAAATATTAAAAAGAAGTTAAAAAAATAATATAAATTAAAATAAATAAATAAATAAAAATTATCCGAAATTTTTCCGTTTATTAGCTATTATTCGCTATTTCTCAAAGAAAAAATAGTTTTTTTTTTTTATATGCAGAACACTTGATTCACGTTAAAATATCAAAAAATATATTAAGAAAAGAATATAAGAAAAAAAGAAAAAATCTGAATGTCGATCGTCGCGGAGTTTCGAACCCATGGCCACCGGGAAAACAAATCTAACTTCCCACACAGCTTTACTAACTACACCATGCTTCACATGGCTACCCAGCGAATATTTAGCTTAAAACACCTCCTTCCGGTTAGTAAACAAAACTGTTTTTGGCCCATTATGGGCCCACTAATAGGTTTATAAAAAAATCCTTCGGTTCAATTGTTCCATACATTAAATTCTAATTTTGGGCGGAGTTTGAAATTTATAGGTTAATATTATAGGAAGTTACGGGGTGTGATGTGTGCGTGACTCCTAATATGACTTCTGTCCCTTTTTCAGCCATTATTCGCTCTTTAACAAAGAAAAATATTTCTTTTAGCATATAGAAGACTTTATTCGCTTGAAAATATTAAAAAGAAGTTAAAAAATAATATAAATTAAAATAAATAAATAAATAAAATATATCCGAAATTTTTCCGTTTATTAGCTATTATTCGCTATTTCCCAAAGAAAAAATAGTTTTTTTTTAGATACAGAACACTTGATTCACGTTAAAATATCAAAAAATATATTAAGAAAAGAATATAAGAAAAAAAGAAAAAATGTGAATGTCGATCGTCGCGGAGTTTCGAACCCATGGCCCCCGGGACAACAAATCTAACTTCCCACACAGCTTTACCAACTACGCCATGCTTCACATGGCTACCCCGCGAATATTTAGCTTAAAACACCTCCTCCCGGTTAGTAAACAAAACACTTTTTGGCCCATTGTCGGCCCACTAATAGGTTTATAAAAAAATCCTTCGGTTCAATTGTTCCATACATTAAATTCTAATTTTGGGCGGAGTTTGAAATTTATAGGTTAATATTATAGGAAGTTACGGGGTGTGATGTGTGCGTGACTCCTGATATGACTTCTGTCCCTTTTTCAGCCATTATTCGCTCTTTAACAAAGAAAATTTATTTCTTTTAGCATATAGAAGACTTTATTCGCTTGAAAATATTAAAAAGAAGTTAAAAAAATAATATAAATTAAAATAAATAAATAAATAAAAATTATCCGAAATTTTTCCGTTTATTAGCTATTATTCGCTATTTCCCAAAGAAAAAATAGTTTTTTTTTATATACAGAACACTTGATTCACGTTAAAATATCAAAAAATTTATTAAGAAAAGAATATAAGAAAAAAAGAAAAAATTTGAATGTCGATCGTCGCGGAGTTTCGAACCCATGGCCCCCGGGACAACAAATCTAACTTCCGACACAGCTTTCCGAACTACGCCATGCTTCACATGGCTACCCCGCGAATATTTAGCTTAAAACACCTCCTCCCGGTTAGTAAACAAAACTGTTTTTGGCCCATTGTGGGCCCACTAATAGGTTTATAAAAAAATCCTTCGGTTCAATTGTTCGATACATTAAATTCTTATTTTGGGCGGAGTTTGAAATTTATAGGTTAATATTATAGGAAGTTTCGGGGTGGGATGTGTGCGTGACTCCTGATATGACTTCTGTCCCTTTTTCAGCCATTATTCGCTCTTTAACAAAGAAAAATATTTCTTTTAGCATATAGAAGACTTTATTCGCTTGAAAATATTAAAAAGAAGTTAAAAAAATAATATAAATTAAAATAAATAAATAAATAAAATATATCCGAAATTTTTCCGTTTATTAGCTATTATTCGCTATTTGCCAAAGAAAAAATAGTTTTTTTTTAGATACAGAACACTTGATTCACGTTAAAATATCAAAAAATATATTAAGAAAAGAAAAAAGTTGAATGTCGATCGTCGCGGAGTTTCGAACCCATGGCCCCCGGGACAACAAATCTAACTTCCCACACAGCTTTACCAACTACGCCATGCTTCACATGGCTACCCCGCGAATATTTAGCTTAAAACACCTCCTCCCGGTTAGTAAACAAAACTGATTATGGCCCATTGTGGGCCCACTAATAGGTTTATAAAAAAATCCTTCGGTTCAATTGTTCGATACATTAAATTCTAATTTTGGGCGGAGTTTGAAATTTATAGGTTAATATTATAGGAAGTTACGGGGTGTGATGTGTGCGTGACTCCTGATATGACTTCTGTCCCTTTTTCAGCCATTATTCGCTCTTTAACAAAGAAAAATATTTCTTTTAGCATATAGAAGACTTTATTCGCTTGAAAATATTAAAAAGAAGTTAAAAAATAATATAAATTAAAATAAATAAATAAATAAAAATTATCCGAAATTTTTCCGTTTATTAGCTATTATTCGCTATTTCCAAAAGAAAAAATAGTTTTTTTTTTTATACAGAACACTTGATTCACGTTAAAATATCCAAAAATATATTAAGAAAAGAATATAAGAAAAAAAGAAAAAATTTGAATGTCGATCGTCGCGGAGTTTCGTACCCATGGCCCCCGGGACAACAAATCTAACTTCCCACACAGCTTTACCAACTACGCCATGCTTCGCATGGCTACCCCGCGAATATTTAGCTTAAAACACCTCCTTCCGGTTAGTAAACAAAACTGTTTTTGGCCCATTATGGGCCCACTAATAGGTTTATAAAAAAATCCTTCGGTTCATTTGTTCCATACATTAAATTCTAATTTTGGGCGGAGTTTGAAATTTATAGGTTAATATTATAGGAATTTACGGGGTGTGATGTGTGCGTGACTCCTAATATGACTTCTGTCCCTTTTTCAGCCATTATTCGCTCTTTAACAAAGAAAAACATTTCTTTTAGCATATAGAAGACTTTATTCGCTTGAAAACATTAAAAAGAAGTTAAAAAAATAATATAAATTAAAATAAATAAATAAATAAAAATTATCCGAAATTTTTCCGTTTATTAGCTATTATTCGCTATTTCCAAAAGAAAAAATAGTTTTTTTTTTTATACAGAACACTTGATTCACGTTAAAATATCCAAAAATATATTAAGAAAAGAATATAAGAAAAAAAGAAAAAATTTGAATGTCGATCGTCGCGGAGTTTCGTACCCATGGCCCCCGGGACAACAAATCTAACTTCCCACACAGCTTTACCAACTACGCCATGCTTCGCATGGCTACCCCGCGAATATTTAGCTTAAAACACCTCCTTCCGGTTAGTAAACAAAACTATTTTTGGCCCATTATGGGCCCACTAATTGGTTTATAAAAAAATCCTTCGGTTCAATTGTTCCATACATTAAATTCTAATTTTGGGCGGAGTTTGAAATTTATAGGTTAATATTATAGGAAGTTACGGGGTGTGATTATAGGAAGTTACGGGGTAGATTATAAGACTTTATGTGTGCGTGACTCCTAATATGACTTCTGTCCCTTTTATAGCCATTATTCGCTCTTTAACAGAGAAAAATATTTCTTTTAGCATACAGAAGACTTTATTCGCTTGAAAATATCAAAAAGAAGTTAAAAAATAATATAAATTAAAATAAATAAATAAATAAAAATTATCCGAAATTTTTCCGTTTATTAGCTATTAATCACTATTTCCCAAAGAAAAAATAGTTTTTTTTTTATATACAGAACACTTGATTCACGTTAAAATATCAAAAAATATATTAAGAAAAGAATATAAGAAAAAAAGAAAAAATTTGAATGTCGATCGTCGCGGAGTTTCGAACCCATGGTCCCCGGGACAACAAATCTAACTTCCCACACAGCTTTACCAACTACGCCATGCTTCACATGGCTACCCCGCGAATATTTAGCTTAAAACACCTCCTTCCGGTTAGTAAACAAAACTGTTTTTGACCCATTATGGGCCCACTAATAGGTTTATAAAAAAATCCTTCGGTTCAATTGTTCGATACATTAAATTCTAATTTTGGGCGGAGTTCGAAATTTATAGGTTAATATTATAGGAAGTTACGGGGTGTGATGTGTGCTTGACTCCTGATATGACTTCTGTCCTTTTTTCAGCCATTATTCGCTCTTTAACAAAGAAAAATATTTCTTTTAGCATATAGAAGACTTTATTCGCTTGAAAATATTAAAAAGAAGTTAAAAAATAATATAAATTAAAATAAATAAATAAATAAAAATTATCCGAAATTTTTCCGTTTATTAGCTATTAATCACTATTTCCCAAAGAAAAAATAGTTTTTTTTTATATACAGAACACTTGATTCACGTTAAAATATCAAAAAATATATTAAGAAAAGAATATAAGAAAAAAAGAAAAAATTTGAATGTCGATCGTCGCGGAGTTTCGAACCCATGGTCCCCGGGACAACAAATCTAACTTCCCACACAGCTTTCCGAACTACGCCATGCTTCACATGGCTACCCCGCGAATATTTAGCTTAAAACACCTCCTCCCGGTTAGTAAACAAAACTGTTTTTGGCCCATTGTGGGCCCACTAATAGGTTTATAAAAAAATCCTTCGGTTCAATTGTTCGATACATTAAATTCTTATTTTGGGCGGAGTTTGAAATTTATAGGTTAATATTATAGGAAGTTTCGGGGTGGGATGTGTGCGTGACTCCTGATATGACTTCTGTCCCTTTTTCAGCCATTATTCGCTCTTTAACAAAGAAAAATATTTCTTTTAGCATATAGAAGACTTTATTCGCTTGAAAATATTAAAAAGAAGTTAAAAAAATAATATAAATTAAAATAAATAAATAAATAAAATATATCCGAAATTTTTCCGTTTATTAGCTATTATTCGCTATTTGCCAAAGAAAAAATAGTTTTTTTTTAGATACAGAACACTTGATTCACGTTAAAATATCAAAAAATATATTAAGAAAAGAAAAAAGTTGAATGTCGATCGTCGCGGAGTTTCGAACCCATGGCCCCCGGGACAACAAATCTAACTTCCCACACAGCTTTACCAACTACGCCATGCTTCACATGGCTACCCCGCGAATATTTAGCTTAAAACACCTCCTCCCGGTTAGTAAACAAAACTGATTATGGCCCATTGTGGGCCCACTAATAGGTTTATAAAAAAATCCTTCGGTTCAATTGTTCGATACATTAAATTCTAATTTTGGGCGGAGTTTGAAATTTATAGGTTAATATTATAGGAAGTTACGGGGTGTGATGTGTGCGTGACTCCTGATATGACTTCTGTCCCTTTTTCAGCCATTATTCGCTCTTTAACAAAGAAAAATATTTCTTTTAGCATATAGAAGACTTTATTCGCTTGAAAATATTAAAAAGAAGTTAAAAAATAATATAAATTAAAATAAATAAATAAATAAAAATTATCCGAAATTTTTCCGTTTATTAGCTATTATTCGCTATTTCCAAAAGAAAAAATAGTTTTTTTTTTTATACAGAACACTTGATTCACGTTAAAATATCCAAAAATATATTAAGAAAAGAATATAAGAAAAAAAGAAAAAATTTGAATGTCGATCGTCGCGGAGTTTCGTACCCATGGCCCCCGGGACAACAAATCTAACTTCCCACACAGCTTTACCAACTACGCCATGCTTCGCATGGCTACCCCGCGAATATTTAGCTTAAAACACCTCCTTCCGGTTAGTAAACAAAACTGTTTTTGGCCCATTATGGGCCCACTAATAGGTTTATAAAAAAATCCTTCGGTTCATTTGTTCCATACATTAAATTCTAATTTTGGGCGGAGTTTGAAATTTATAGGTTAATATTATAGGAATTTACGGGGTGTGATGTGTGCGTGACTCCTAATATGACTTCTGTCCCTTTTTCAGCCATTATTCGCTCTTTAACAAAGAAAAACATTTCTTTTAGCATATAGAAGACTTTATTCGCTTGAAAACATTAAAAAGAAGTTAAAAAAATAATATAAATTAAAATAAATAAATAAATAAAAATTATCCGAAATTTTTCCGTTTATTAGCTATTATTCGCTATTTCCAAAAGAAAAAATAGTTTTTTTTTTTATACAGAACACTTGATTCACGTTAAAATATCCAAAAATATATTAAGAAAAGAATATAAGAAAAAAAGAAAAAATTTGAATGTCGATCGTCGCGGAGTTTCGTACCCATGGCCCCCGGGACAACAAATCTAACTTCCCACACAGCTTTACCAACTACGCCATGCTTCGCATGGCTACCCCGCGAATATTTAGCTTAAAACACCTCCTTCCGGTTAGTAAACAAAACTATTTTTGGCCCATTATGGGCCCACTAATTGGTTTATAAAAAAATCCTTCGGTTCAATTGTTCCATACATTAAATTCTAATTTTGGGCGGAGTTTGAAATTTATAGGTTAATATTATAGGAAGTTACGGGGTGTGATTATAGGAAGTTACGGGGTAGATTATAAGACTTTATGTGTGCGTGACTCCTAATATGACTTCTGTCCCTTTTATAGCCATTATTCGCTCTTTAACAGAGAAAAATATTTCTTTTAGCATACAGAAGACTTTATTCGCTTGAAAATATCAAAAAGAAGTTAAAAAATAATATAAATTAAAATAAATAAATAAATAAAAATTATCCGAAATTTTTCCGTTTATTAGCTATTAATCACTATTTCCCAAAGAAAAAATAGTTTTTTTTTTATATACAGAACACTTGATTCACGTTAAAATATCAAAAAATATATTAAGAAAAGAATATAAGAAAAAAAGAAAAAATTTGAATGTCGATCGTCGCGGAGTTTCGAACCCATGGTCCCCGGGACAACAAATCTAACTTCCCACACAGCTTTACCAACTACGCCATGCTTCACATGGCTACCCCGCGAATATTTAGCTTAAAACACCTCCTTCCGGTTAGTAAACAAAACTGTTTTTGACCCATTATGGGCCCACTAATAGGTTTATAAAAAAATCCTTCGGTTCAATTGTTCGATACATTAAATTCTAATTTTGGGCGGAGTTCGAAATTTATAGGTTAATATTATAGGAAGTTACGGGGTGTGATGTGTGCTTGACTCCTGATATGACTTCTGTCCTTTTTTCAGCCATTATTCGCTCTTTAACAAAGAAAAATATTTCTTTTAGCATATAGAAGACTTTATTCGCTTGAAAATATTAAAAAGAAGTTAAAAAATAATATAAATTAAAATAAATAAATAAATAAAAATTATCCGAAATTTTTCCGTTTATTAGCTATTAATCACTATTTCCCAAAGAAAAAATAGTTTTTTTTTATATACAGAACACTTGATTCACGTTAAAATATCAAAAAATATATTAAGAAAAGAATATAAGAAAAAAAGAAAAAATTTGAATGTCGATCGTCGCGGAGTTTCGAACCCATGGTCCCCGGGACAACAAATCTAACTTCCCACACAGCTTTACCAACTACGCCATGCTTCACATGGCTAGCCCGCGAATATTTAGCTTAAAACACCTCCTTCCGGTTAGTAAACAAAACTGTTTTTGACCCATTATGGGCCCACTAATAGGTTTATAAAAAAATCCTTCGGTTCAATTGTTCCATACATTAAATTCTAATTTTGGGCGGAGTTTGAAATTTATAGGTTAATATTATAGGAAGTTACGGGGTGTGATGTGTGCGTGACTCCTAATATGACTTCTGTCCCTTTTTCAGCCATTATTCGCTCTTTAACAAAGAAAAACATTTCTTTTAGCATATAGAAGACTTTATTCGCTTGAAAACATTAAAAAGAAGTTAAAAAAATAATATAAATTAAAATAAATAAATAAATAAAAATTATCCGAAATTTTTCCGTTTATTAGCTATTATTCGCTATTTCCAAAAGAAAAAATAGTTTTTTTTTTTATACAGAACACTTGATTCACGTTAAAATATCCAAAAATATATTAAGAAAAGAATATAAGAAAAAAAGAAAAAATTTGAATGTCGATCGTCGCGGAGTTTCGTACCCATGGCCCCCGGGACAACAAATCTAACTTCCCACACAGCTTTACCAACTACGCCATGCTTCACATGGCTACCCCGCGAATATTTAGCTTAAAACTCCTCCTTCCGGTTAGTAAACAAAACTATTTTTGGCCCATTATGGGCCCACTAATAGGTTTATAAAAAAATCCTTCGGTTCAATTGTTCCATACATTAAATTGTAATTTTGGGCGGAGTTTGAAATTTATAGGTTAATATTATAGGAAGTTACGGGGTGTGATTATAGGAAGTTACGGGGTAGATTATAAGACTTTATGTGTGCGTGACTCCTAATATGACTTCCGTCCCTTTTATAGCCATTATTCGCTCTTTAACAGAGAAAAATATTTCTTTTAGCATACAGAAGACTTTATTCGCTTGAAAATATCAAAAAGAAGTTAAAAAATAATATAAATTAAAATAAATAAATAAATAAAAATTATCCGAAATTTTTCCGTTTATTAGCTATTAATCACTATTTCCCAAAGAAAAAATAGTTTTTTTTTTTATATACAGAACACTTGATTCACGTTAAAATATCAAAAAATATATTAAGAAAAGAATATAAGAAAAAAAGAAAAAATTTGAATTTCGATCGTCGCGGAGTTTCGAACCCATGGTTCCCGGGACAACAAATCTAACTTCCCACACAGCTTTACCAACTACGCCATGCTTCACATGGCTACCCCGCGAATATTTAGCTTAAAACACCTCCTTCCGGTTAGTAAACAAAACTGTTTTTGACCCATTATGGGCCCACTAATAGGTTTATAAAAAAATCCTTCGGTTCAATTGTTCGATACATTAAATTCTAATTTTGGGCGGAGTTCGAAATTTATAGGTTAATATTATAGGAAGTTACGGGGTGTGATGTGTGCTTGACTCCTGATATGACTTCTGTCCTTTTTTCAGCCATTATTCGCTCTTTAACAAAGAAAAATATTTCTTTTAGCATATAGAAGACTTTATTCGCTTGAAAATATTAAAAAGAAGTTAAAAAAATAATATAAATTGAAATAAATAAATAAATAAAAATCATCCGAAATTTATCCGTTTATTAGCTATTATTCGCTATTTCCCAAAGAAAAAATAGTTTTTTTTTTATATACAGAACACTTGATTCACGTTAAAATATCAAAAAATATATTAAGAAAAGAATATAAGAAAAAATTTGAATGTCGATCGTCGCGGAGTTTCGAACCCATGGTCCCCGGGACAACAAATCTAACTTCCCACACAGCTTTACCAACTACGCCATGCTACACATAGCTACCCCGCGAATATTTAGCTTAAAACACCTCCTCCCGGTTAGTAAACAAAACTGTTTTTGGCCCATTGTGGGCCCACTAATAGGTTCATAAAAAAATCCTTCGGTTCAATTGTTCGATACATTAAATTCTAATTTTGGGCGGAGTTTGAAATTTATAGGTTAATATTATCGGAAGTTACGGGATGTGATGTGTGCGTGACTCCTGATATGTTTTCTGTCCCTTTTTCAGCCATTATTCGCTCTTTAACAAAGAAAAATATTTCTTTTAGCATATAGAAGACTTTATTCGCTTGAAAATATTAAAAAGAAGTTAAAAAAATAATATAAATTAAAATAAATAAATAAATAAAAATTATCCGAAATTTTTCCGTTTATTAGCTATTATTCGCTATTTCCAAAAGAAAAAATAGTTTTTTTTTTTATATACAGAACACTTGATTCACGTTAAAATATCAAAAAATATATTAAGAAAAGAATATAAGAAAAAAAGAAAAAATTTGAATGTCAATCATCGCGGAGTTTCGAACCCATGGCCCCCGGGACAACAAATCTAACTTCCGACACAGCTTTACCAACTACGCCATGCTTCACATGGCTACCCCGCGAATATTTAGCTTAAAACACCTCCTCCCGGTTAGTAAACAAAACTGTTTTTGGCCCATTGTGGGCCCACTAATAGGTTTATAAAAAAATCCTTCGGTTCAATTGTTCGATACATTAAATTCTAATTTTGGGCGGAGTTTGAAATTTATAGGTTAATATTATAGGAAGTTACGGGGTGTGATGTGTGCGTTACTCCTGATATGACTTTTGTCCCTTTTTCAGCCATTATTCGCTCTTTAACAAAGAAAAATATTTCTTTTAGCATATAGAAGACTTTATTCGCTTGAAAATATTAAAAAGAAGTTAAAAAAATAAAATAAATTGAAATAAATAAATAAATAAAAATTATCCGAAATTTTTCCGTTTATTAGCTATTATTCGCTATTTCCCAAAGAAAAAATAGTTTTTTTTTTATATACAGAACACTTGATTCACGTTAAAATATCAAAAAATATATTAAGAAAAGAATATAAGAAAAAAAGAAAAAAATTGAATGTCGATCGTCGCGGAGTTTCGAACCCATGGCCCCCGGGACAACAAATCTAAATTCCCACACAGCTTTACCAACTACGCCATGCTTCACATGGCAACCCCGCGAATATTTAGCTTAAAACACCTCCTCCCGGTTATTAAACAAAACTGATTATGGCCCATTGTGGGCCCACTAATAGGTTTATAAAAAAATCCTTCGGTTCAATTGTTCGATACATTAAATTCTAATTTTGGGCGGAGTTTGAAATTTATAGGTTAATATTATAGGAAGTTACGGGATGTGATGTGTGCGTGACTCCTGATATGACTTCTGTCCCTTTTTCAGCCATTATTCGCTCTTTAACAAAGAAAAATATTTCTTTTAGCATATAGAAGACTTTATTCGCTTGAAAATATTAAAAAGAAGTTAAAAAATAATATAAATTAAAATAAATAAATAAATAAAAATTATCCGATATTTTTCCGTTTATTAGCTATTATTCGCTTTTTCCCAAAGAAAAAATAGTTTTTTTTTTATATACAGAACACTTGATTCACGTTAAAATATCAAAAAATATATTAAGAAAAGAATATAAAAAAAAGAAAAAATTTGAATGTCGATCGTCGCGAACCCATGGTCCCCGGGACAACAAATCTAACTTCCCACACAGCTTTACCAACTACGCCATGCTTCACATGGCTACCCCGCGAATATTTAGCTTAAAACACCTCCTTCCGGTTAGTAAACAAAACTGTTTTTGACCCATTATGGGCCCACTAATAGGTTTATAAAATAATCCTTCGGTTCAATTGTTCCATACATTAAATTCTAATTTTGGGCGGAGTTTGAAATTTATAGGTTAATATTATAGGAAGTTACGGGGTGTGATGTGTGCGTGACTCCTAATATGACTTCTATCCCTTTTTCAGCCATTATTCGCTCTTTAAAAAAGAAAAACATTTCTTTTAGCATATAGAAGACTTTATTCGCTTGAAAATATTAAAAAGAAGTTAAAAAAATAATATAAATTAAAATAAATAAATAAATAAAAATTATCCGAAATTTTTCCGTTTATTAGCTATTATTCGCTATTTCCAAAAGAAAAAATAGTTTTTTTTTTTATATACAGAACACTTGATTCACGTTAAAATATCAAAAAATATATTAAGAAAAGAATATAAGAAAAAAAGAAAAAATTTGAATGTCAATCATCGCGGAGTTCGAACCCATGGCCCCCGGGACAACAAATCTAACTTCCGACACAGCTTTACCAACTACGCCATGCTTCACATGGCTACCCCGCGAATATTTAGCTTAAAACACCTCCTCCCGGTTAGTAAACAAAACTGTTTTTGGCCCATTGTGGGCCCACTAATAGGTTTATAAAAAAAATCCTTCGGTTCAATTGTTCGATACATTAAATTCTAATTTTGGGCGGAGTTTGAAATTTATAGGTTAATATTATAGGAAGTTACGGGGTGTGATGTGTGCGTGACTCCTGATATGACTTTTGTCCCTTTTTCAGCCATTATTCGCTCTTTAACAAAGAAAAATATTTCTTTTAGCATATAGAAGACTTTATTCGCTTGAAAATATTAAAAAGAAGTTAAAAAAATAATATAAATTGAAATAAATAAATAAATAAAAATTATCCGAAATTTTTCCGTTTATTAGCTATTATTCGCTATTTCCCAAAGAAAAATAGTTTTTTTTTTTATATACAGAACACTTGATTCACGTTAAAATATCAAAAAATATATTAAGAAAAGAATATAAGAAAAAAAGAAAAAAATTGAATGTCGATCGTCGCGGAGTTTCGAACCCATGGCCCTCGGGACAACAAATCTAAATTCCCACACAGCTTTACCAACTACGCCATGCTTCACATGGCTACCCCGCGAATATTTAGCTTAAAACACCTCCTCCCGGTTAGTAAACAAAACTGATTATGGCCCATTGTGGGCCCACTAATAGGTTTATAAAAAAAATCCTTCGGTTCAATTGTTCGATACATTAAATTCTAATTTTGGGCGGAGTTTGAAATTTATAGGTTAATATTATAGGAAGTTACGGGATGTGATGTGTGCGTGACTCCTGATATGACTTCTGTCCCTTTTTCAGCCATTATTCGCTCTTTAACAAAGAAAAATATTTCTTTTAGCATATAGAAGACTTTATTCGCTTGAAAATATTAAAAAGAAGTTAAAAAATAATATAAATTAAAATAAATAAATAAATAAAAACTATCCGAAATTTTTCCGTTTATTAGCTATTATTCGCTATTTCCCAAAGAAAAAATAGTTTTTTTTTTTATATACAGAACACTTGATTCACGTTAAAATATCAAAAAATATATTAAGAAAAGAATATAAGAAAAAAAGAAAAAATTTGAATGTCGATCGTCGCGGAGTTTCGAACCCATGGTCCCCGGGACAACAAATCTAACTTCCCACACAGCTTTACCAACTACGCCATGCTTCACATGGCTACCCCGCGAATATTTAGCTTAAAACACCTCCTTCCGGTTAGTAAACAAAACTGTTTTTGACCCATTATGGGCCACTAATAGGTTTATAAAAAAATCCTTCGGTTCAATTGTTCCATACATTAAATTCTAATTTTGGGCGGAGTTTGAAATTTATAGGTTAATATTATAGGAAGTTACGGGGTGTGATGTGTGCGTGACTCCTAATATGACTTCTATCCCTTTTTCAGCCATTACCCGCTCTTTAACAAAGAAAAACATTTCTTTTAGCATATAGAAGACTTTATTCGCTTGAAAACATTAAAAAGAAGTTAAAAAAATAATATAAATTTAAAATAAATAAATAAATAAAAATTATCCGAAATTTTTCCGTTTATTAGCTATTATTCGCTATTTCCAAAAGAAAAAATAGTTTTTTTTTTTATACAGAACACTTGATTCACGTTAAAATATCCAAAAATATATTAAGAAAAGAATATAAGAAAAAGAGAAAAAATTTGAATGTCGATCGTCGCAGAGTTTCGTACCCATGGCCCCCGGGACAACAAATCTAACTTCCCACACAGCTTTACCAACTACGCCATGCTTCACATGGCTACCCCGCGAATATTTAGCTTAAAACACCTCCTTCCGGTTAGTAAACAAAACTATTTTTGGCCCATTATGGGCCCACTAATAGGTTCATAAAAAAATCCTTCGGTTCAATTGTTCCATACATTAAATTCTAATTTTGGGCGGAGTTTGAAATTTATAGGTTAATATTATAGGAAGTTACGGGGTGTGATTATAGGAAGTTACGGGGTAGATTATAAGACTTTATGTGTGCGTGACTCCTAATATGACTTCTGTCCCTTTTTCAGCCATTATTCGCTCTTTAACAGAGAAAAATATTTCTTTTAGCATACAGAAGACTTTATTCGCTTGAAAATATCAAAAAGAAGTTAAAAAATAATATAAATTAAAATAAATAAATAAATAAAAATTATTCGAAATTTTTCCGTTTATTAGCTATTATTCACTATTTCCCAAAGAAAAATTAGTTTTTTTTTTATATACAGAACACTTGATTCACGTTAAAATATCAAAAAATATATTAAGAAAAGAATATAAGAAAAAAAGAAAAATTTTTAATGTCGATCGTCGTGGAGTTTCGAACCCATGGCCCCCGGGACAACAAATCTAACTTCCCACACAGCTTTACCAACTACGCCATGCTTCACATGGCTACCCCGCGAATATTTAGCTTAAAACACCTCCTTCCGGTTAGTAAACAAAACTGTTTTTGGCCCATTATGGGCCCACTAATAGGTTTATAAAAAAATCCTTCTGTTCAATTGTTTCATACATTAAATTCTAATTTTGGACGGAGTTTGAAATTTATAGGTTAATATTATAGGAAGTTACGGGGTGTGATTATAGGAAGTTACGGGGTAGATTATAAGACTTTATGTGTGCGTGACTCCTGATATGACTTCTGTCCCTTTTTCAGCCATTATTCGCTCTTAAAGAAAAATATTTCTTTTAGCATACAGAAGACTTTATTCGCTTGAAAATATTAAAAAGAAGTTAAAAAATAATATAAATTAAAATAAATAAATAAATAAAAATTATTCGAAATTTTTCCGTTTATTTGCTATTATTCGCTATTTCCCAAAGAAAAAATAGTTTTTTTTTATATACAGAACACTTGATTCACGTTAAAATATCAAAAAATATATTAAGAAAAGAATATAAGAAAAAAAGAAAAAATTTGAATGTCGATCGTCGCGGAGTTTCGAACCCATGGCCCCCGGGAGAACAAACCTAACTTCCCACACAGCTTTACCAACTACGCCATGCCTCACATGGCTACCCCGCGAATATTTAGCTTAAAACACCTCCTCCTGGTTAGAAAACAAAAATGTTTTTGGCCCATTGTGGGCCCACTAATAGGTTTATAAAAAAATCCTTCGGTTCAATTGTTCGAAACATTAAATTCTAATTTTGGGCGGAGTTTGAGATTTATAGGTTAATATTATAGGAAGTTTCGGGGTGGGATGTGTGCGTGTCTCCTGATATGACTTCTGTCCCTTTTTCAGCCATTATTCGCTCTTTAACAAAGAAAAATATTTCTTTTAGCATATAGAAGACTTTATTCGCTTGAAAATATTAAAAAGAAGTTAAAAAATAATATAAATTAAAATAAATAAATAAATAAAAATTATCCGAAATTTTTCCGTTTATTAGCTATTATTCGCTATTTCCAAAAGAAAAAATAGTTTTTTTTTTTATATACAGAACACTTGATTCACGTTAAAATATCAAAAAATATATTAAGAAAAGAATATAAGAAAAAAAGAAAAAATTTGAATGTCAATCATCGCGGAGTTTCGAACCCATGGCCCCCGGGACAACAAATCTAACTTCCGACACAGCTTTACCAACTACGCCATGCTTCACATGGCTACCCCGCGAATATTTAGCTTAAAACACCTCCTCCCGGTTAGTAAACAAAACTGTTTTTGGCCCATTGTGGGCCCACTAATAGGTTTATAAAAAAATCCTTCGGTTCAATTGTTCGATACATTAAATTCTAATTTTGGGCGGAGTTTGAAATTTATAGGTTAATATTATAGGAAGTTACGGGGTGTGATGTGTGCGTGACTCCTGATATGACTTTTGTCCCTTTTTCAGCCATTATTCGCTCTTTAACAAAGAAAAATATTTCTTTTGGCATATAGAAGACTTTATTCGCTTGAAAATATTAAAAAGAAGTTAAAAAAATAATATAAATTGAAATAAATAAATAAATAAAAATTATCCGAAATTTTTCCGTTTATTAGCTATTATTCGCCATTTCCCAAAGAAAAAATAGTTTTTTTTTTTATATACAGAACACTTGATTCACGTTAAAATATCAAAAAATATATTAAGAAAAGAATATAAGAAAAAAAGAAAAAAATTGAATGTCGATCGTCGCGGAGTTTCGAACCCATGGCCCCCGGGACAACAAATCTAAATTCCCACACAGCTTTACCAACTACGCCATGCTTCACATGGCTATCCCGCGAATATTTAGCTTAAAACACCTCCTCCCGGTTAGTAAACAAAACTGATTATGGCCCATTGTGGGCCCACTAATAGGTTTATAAAAAAATCCTTCGGTTCAATTGTTCGATACATTAAATTCTAATTTTGGGCGGAGTTTGAAATTTATAGGTTAATATTATAGGAAGTTACGGGATGTCATGTGTGCGTGACTCCTGATATGACTTCTGTCCCTTTTTCAGCCATTATTCGCTCTTTAACAAAGAAAAATATTTCTTTTAGCATATAGAAGACTTTATTCGCTTGAAAATATTAAAAAGAAGTTAAAAAATAATATAAATTAAAATAAATAAATAAATAAAAACTATCCGAAATTTTTCCGTTTATTAGCTATTATTCGCTATTTCCCAAAGAAAAAATAGTTTTTTTTTTATATACAGAACACTTGATTCACGTTAAAATATCAAAAAATATATTAAGAAAAGAATATAAGAAAAAAAGAAAAAATTTGAATGTCGATCGTCGCGGAGTTTCGAACCCATGGTCCCCGGGACAACAAATCTAACTTCCCACACAGCTTTACCAACTACGCCATGCTTCACATGGCTACCCCGCGAATATTTAGCTTAAAACACCTCCTTCCGGTTAGTAAACAAAACTGTTTTTGACCCATTATGGGCCCACTAATAGGTTTATAAAAAAATCCTTCGGTTCAATTGTTCCATACATTAAATTCTAATTTTGGGCGGAGTTTGAAATTTATAGGTTAATATTATAGGAAGTTACGGGGTGTGATGTGTGCGTGACTCCTAATATGACTTCTATCCCTTTTTCAGCCATTACCCGCTCTTTAACAAAGAAAAACATTTCTTTTAGCATATAGAAGACTTTATTCGCTTGAAAACATTAAAAAGAAGTTAAAAAAATAATATAAATTTAAAATAAATAAATAAATAAAAATTATCCGAAATTTTTCCGTTTATTAGCTATTATTCGCTATTTCCAAAAGAAAAAATAGTTTTTTTTTTTATACAGAACACTTGATTCACGTTAAAATATCCAAAAATATATTAAGAAAAGAATATAAGAAAAAAAGAAAAAATTTGAATGTCGATCGTCGCAGAGTTTCGTACCCATGGCCCCCGGGACAACAAATCTAACTTCCCACACAGCTTTACCAACTACGCCATGCTTCACATGGCTACCCCGCGAATATTTAGCTTAAAACACCTCCTTCCGGTTAGTAAACAAAACTATTTTTGGCCCATTATGGGCCCACTAATAGGTTCATAAAAAAATCCTTCGGTTCAATTGTTCCATACATTAAATTCTAATTTTGGGCGGAGTTTGAAATTTATAGGTTAATATTATAGGAAGTTACGGGGTGTGATTATAGGAAGTTACGGGGTAGATTATAAGACATTATGTGTGCGTGACTCCTAATATGACTTCTGTCCCTTTTTCAGCCATTATTCGCTCTTTAACAGAGAAAAATATTTCTTTTAGCATACAGAAGACTTTATTCGCTTGAAAATATCAAAAAGAAGTTAAAAAATAATATAAATTAAAATAAATAAATAAATAAAAATTATTCGAAATTTTTCCGTTTATTAGCTATTATTCACTATTTCCCAAAGAAAAATTAGTTTTTTTTTTATATACAGAACACTTGATTCACGTTAAAATATCAAAAAATATATTAAGAAAAGAATATAAGAAAAAAAGAAAAATTTTTAATGTCGATCGTCGTGGAGTTTCGAACCCATGGCCCCCGGGACAACAAATCTAACTTCCCACACAGCTTTACCAACTACGCCATGCTTCACATGGCTACCCCGCGAATATTTAGCTTAAAACACCTCCTTCCGGTTAGTAAACAAAACTGTTTTTGGCCCATTATGGGCCCACTAATAGGTTTATAAAAAAATCCTTCTGTTCAATTGTTCCATACATTAAATTCTAATTTTGGACGGAGTTTGAAATTTATAGGTTAATATTATAGGAAGTTACGGGGTGTGATAATAGGAAGTTACGGGGTAGATTATAAGACTTTATGTGTGCGTGACTCCTGATATGACTTCTGTCCCTTTTTCAGCCATTATTCGCTCTTAAAGAAAAATATTTCTTTTAGCATACAGAAGACTTTATTCGCTTGAAAATATTAAAAAGAAGTTAAAAAATAATATAAATTAAAATAAATAAATAAATAAAAATTATTCGAAATTTTTCCGTTTATTAGCTATTATTCGCTATTTCCCAAAGAAAAAATAGTTTTTTTTTATATACAGAACACTTGATTCACGTTAAAATATCAAAAAATATATTAAGAAAAGAATATAAGAAAAAAAGAAAAAATTTGAATGTCGATCGTCGCGGAGTTTCGAACCCATGGCCCCCGGGAGAACAAACCTAACTTCCCACACAGCTTTACCAACTACGCCATGCCTCACATGGCTACCCCGCGAATATTTAGCTTAAAACACCTCCTCCTGGTTAGAAAACAAAAATGTTTTTGGCCCATTGTGGGCCCACTAATAGGTTTATAAAAAAATCCTTCGGTTCAATTGTTCGAAACATTAAATTCTAATTTTGGGCGGAGTTTGAGATTTATAGGTTAATATTATAGGAAGTTTCGGGGTGGGATGTGTGCGTGTCTCCTGATATGACTTCTGTCCCTTTTTCAGCCATTATTCGCTCTTTAACAAAGAAAAATATTTCTTTTAGCATATAGAAGACTTTATTCGCTTGAAAATATTAAAAAGAAGTTAAAAAATAATATAAATTAAAATAAATAAATAAATAAAAATTATCCGAAATTTTTCCGTTTATTAGCTATTATTCGCTATTTCCAAAAGAAAAAATAGTTTTTTTTTTTATATACAGAACACTTGATTCACGTTAAAATATCAAAAAATATATTAAGAAAAGAATATAAGAAAAAAAGAAAAAATTTGAATGTCAATCATCGCGGAGTTTCGAACCCATGGCCCCCGGGACAACAAATCTAACTTCCGACACAGCTTTACCAACTACGCCATGCTTCACATGGCTACCCCGCGAATATTTAGCTTAAAACACCTCCTCCCGGTTAGTAAACAAAACTGTTTTTGGCCCATTGTGGGCCCACTAATAGGTTTATAAAAAAATCCTTCGGTTCAATTGTTCGATACATTAAATTCTAATTTTGGGCGGAGTTTGAAATTTATAGGTTAATATTATAGGAAGTTACGGGGTGTGATGTGTGCGTGACTCCTGATATGACTTTTGTCCCTTTTTCAGCCATTATTCGCTCTTTAACAAAGAAAAATATTTCTTTTGGCATATAGAAGACTTTATTCGCTTGAAAATATTAAAAAGAAGTTAAAAAAATAATATAAATTGAAATAAATAAATAAATAAAAATTATCCGAAATTTTTCCGTTTATTAGCTATTATTCGCCATTTCCCAAAGAAAAAATAGTTTTTTTTTTTATATACAGAACACTTGATTCACGTTAAAATATCAAAAAATATATTAAGAAAAGAATATAAGAAAAAAAGAAAAAAATTGAATGTCGATCGTCGCGGAGTTTCGAACCCATGGCCCCCGGGACAACAAATCTAAATTCCCACACAGCTTTACCAACTACGCCATGCTTCACATGGCTATCCCGCGAATATTTAGCTTAAAACACCTCCTCCCGGTTAGTAAACAAAACTGATTATGGCCCATTGTGGGCCCACTAATAGGTTTATAAAAAAATCCTTCGGTTCAATTGTTCGATACATTAAATTCTAATTTTGGGCGGAGTTTGAAATTTATAGGTTAATATTATAGGAAGTTACGGGATGTCATGTGTGCGTGACTCCTGATATGACTTCTGTCCCTTTTTCAGCCATTATTCGCTCTTTAACAAAGAAAAATATTTCTTTTAGCATATAGAAGACTTTATTCGCTTGAAAATATTAAAAAGAAGTTAAAAAATAATATAAATTAAAATAAATAAATAAATAAAAACTATCCGAAATTTTTCCGTTTATTAGCTATTATTCGCTATTTCCCAAAGAAAAAATAGTTTTTTTTTTATATATAGAACACTTGATTCACGTTAAAATATCAAAAAATATATTAAGAAAAGAATATAAGAAAAAAAGAAAAAATTTGAATGTCGATCGTCGCGGAGTTTCGAACCCATGGTCCCCGGGACAACAAATCTAACTTCCCACACAGCTTTACCAACTACGCCATGCTTCACATGGCTACCCCGCGAATATTTAGCTTAAAACACCTCCTTCCGGTTAGTAAACAAAACTGTTTTTGACCCATTATGGGCCCACTAATAGGTTTATAAAAAAATCCTTCGGTTCAATTGTTCCATACATTAAATTCTAATTTTGGGCGGAGTTTGAAATTTATAGGTTAATATTATAGGAAGTTACGGGGTGTGATGTGTGCGTGACTCCTAATATGACTTCTATCCCTTTTTCAGCCATTATTCGCTCTTTAACAAAGAAAAACATTTCTTTTAGCATATAGAAGACTTTATTCGCTTGAAAACATTAAAAAGAAGTTAAAAAAATAATATAAATTTAAAATAAATAAATAAATAAAAATTATCCGAAATTTTTCCGTTTATTAGCTATTATTCGCTATTTCCAAAAGAAAAAATAGTTTTTTTTTTATACAGAACACTTGATTCACGTTAAAATATCCAAAAATATATTAAGAAAAGAATATAAGAAAAAAAGAAAAAATTTGAATGTCGATCGTCGCGGAGTTTCGTACCCATGGCCCCCGGGACAACAAATCTAACTTCCCACACAGCTTTACCAACTACGCCATGCTTCACATGGCTACCCCGCGAATATTTAGCTTAAAACACCTCCTCCCGGTTAGTAAACAAAACTGTTTTTGGCCCATTGTGGGCCCACTAATAGGTTTATAAAAAAATCCTTCGGTTCAATTGTTCGATACATTAAATTCTAATTTTGGGCGGAGTTTGAAATTTATAGGTTAATATTATAGGAAGTTACGGGGTGTGATGTGTGCGTGACTCCTGATATGACTTTTGTCCCTTTTTCAGCCATTATTCGCTCTTTAACAAAGAAAAATATTTCTTTTGGCATATAGAAGACTTTATTCGCTTGAAAATATTAAAAAGAAGTTAAAAAAATAATATAAATTGAAATAAATAAATAAATAAAAATTATCCGAAATTTTTCCGTTTATTAGCTATTATTCGCCATTTCCCAAAGAAAAAATAGTTTTTTTTTTTATATACAGAACACTTGATTCACGTTAAAATATCAAAAAATATATTAAGAAAAGAATATAAGAAAAAAAGAAAAAAATTGAATGTCGATCGTCGCGGAGTTTCGAACCCATGGCCCCCGGGACAACAAATCTAAATTCCCACACAGCTTTACCAACTACGCCATGCTTCACATGGCTATCCCGCGAATATTTAGCTTAAAACACCTCCTCCCGGTTAGTAAACAAAACTGATTATGGCCCATTGTGGGCCCACTAATAGGTTTATAAAAAAATCCTTCGGTTCAATTGTTCGATACATTAAATTCTAATTTTGGGCGGAGTTTGAAATTTATAGGTTAATATTATAGGAAGTTACGGGATGTCATGTGTGCGTGACTCCTGATATGACTTCTGTCCCTTTTTCAGCCATTATTCGCTCTTTAACAAAGAAAAATATTTCTTTTAGCATATAGAAGACTTTATTCGCTTGAAAATATTAAAAAGAAGTTAAAAAATAATATAAATTAAAATAAATAAATAAATAAAAACTATCCGAAATTTTTCCGTTTATTAGCTATTATTCGCTATTTCCCAAAGAAAAAATAGTTTTTTTTTTATATATAGAACACTTGATTCACGTTAAAATATCAAAAAATATATTAAGAAAAGAATATAAGAAAAAAAGAAAAAATTTGAATGTCGATCGTCGCGGAGTTTCGAACCCATGGTCCCCGGGACAACAAATCTAACTTCCCACACAGCTTTACCAACTACGCCATGCTTCACATGGCTACCCCGCGAATATTTAGCTTAAAACACCTCCTTCCGGTTAGTAAACAAAACTGTTTTTGACCCATTATGGGCCCACTAATAGGTTTATAAAAAAATCCTTCGGTTCAATTGTTCCATACATTAAATTCTAATTTTGGGCGGAGTTTGAAATTTATAGGTTAATATTATAGGAAGTTACGGGGTGTGATGTGTGCGTGACTCCTAATATGACTTCTATCCCTTTTTCAGCCATTATTCGCTCTTTAACAAAGAAAAACATTTCTTTTAGCATATAGAAGACTTTATTCGCTTGAAAACATTAAAAAGAAGTTAAAAAAATAATATAAATTTAAAATAAATAAATAAATAAAAATTATCCGAAATTTTTCCGTTTATTAGCTATTATTCGCTATTTCCAAAAGAAAAAATAGTTTTTTTTTTATACAGAACACTTGATTCACGTTAAAATATCCAAAAATATATTAAGAAAAGAATATAAGAAAAAAAGAAAAAATTTGAATGTCGATCGTCGCGGAGTTTCGTACCCATGGCCCCCGGGACAACAAATCTAACTTCCCACACAGCTTTACCAACTACGCCATGCTTCACATGGCTACCCCGCGAATATTTAGCTTAAAACACCTCATTCCGGTTAGTAAACAAAACTATTTTTGGCCCATTATGGGCCCACTAATAGGTTCATAAAAAAATCCTTCGGTTCAATTGTTCCATACATTAAATTCTAATTTTGGGCGGAGTTTGAAATTTATAGGTTAATATTATAGGAAGTTACGGGGTGTGATTATAGGAAGTTACGGGGTAGATTATAAGACTTTATGTGTGCGTGACTCCTGATATGACTTCTGTCCCTTTTTCAGCCATTATTCGCTCTTTAACAAAGAAAAATATTTCTTTTAGCATACAGAAGACTTTATTCGCTTGAAAATATTAAAAAGAAGTTAAAAAATAATATAAATTAAAATAAATAAATAAATAAAAATTATTCGAAATTTTTCCGTTTATTAGCTATTATTCGCTATTTCCCAAAGAAAAAATAGTTTTTTTTTTATATACAGAACACTTGATTCACGTTAAAATATCAAAAAATATATTAAGAAAAGAATATAAGAAAAAAAGAAAAAATTTGAATGTCGATCGTCGCGGAGTTTCGAACCCATGGCCCCCGGGAGAACAAACCTAACTTCCCACACAGCTTTACCAACTACGCCATGCCTCACATGGCTACCCCGCGAATATTTAGCTTAAAACACCTCCTCCTGGTTAGAAAACAAAAATGTTTTTGGCCCATTGTGGGCCCACTAATAGGTTTATAAAAAAATCCTTCGGTTCAATTGTTCGAAACATTAAATTCTAATTTTGGGCGGAGTTTGAGATTTATAGGTTAATATTATAGGAAGTTTCGGGGTGGGATGTGTGCGTGACTCCTGATATGACTTCTGTCCCTTTTTCAGCCATTATTCGCTCTTTAACAAAGAAAAATATTTCTTTTAGCATATAGAAGACTTTATTCGCTTGAAAATATTAAAAAGAAGTTAAAAAAATAATATAAATTAAAATAAATAAATAAATAAAAATTATCCGAAAATTTTCCGTTTATTAGCTATTATTCGCTATTTCCCAAAGAAAAAATAGTTTTTTTTTTATATACAGAACACTTGATTCACGTTAAAATATCAAAAAATATATTAAGAAAAGAATATAAGAAAAAAAGAAAAAATTTGAATGTCGATCGTCGCGGAGTTTCGAACCCATGGTCCCCGGGACAACAAATCTAACTTCCCACACAGCTTTACCAACTACGCCATGCTTCACATGGCTACCCCGCGAATATTTAGCTTGAAACACCTCCTTCCGGTTAGTAAACAAAACTGTTTTTGACCCATTATGGGCCCACTAATAGGTTTATAAAAAAATCCTTCGGTTCAATTGTTCCATACATTAAATTCTAATTTTGGGCGGAGTTTGAAATTTATAGGTTAATATTATAGGAAGTTACGGGATGTGATGTGTGCGTGACTCCTGATATGACTTCTGTCCCTTTTTCAGCCATTATTCGCTCTTTAACAAAGAAAAATATTTCTTTTAGCATATAGAAGACTTTATTCGCTTGAAAATATTAAAAAGAAGTTTAAAAATAATATAAATTAAAATAAATAAATAAATAAAAATTATCCGATATTTTTCCGTTTATTAGCTATTATTCGCTTTTTCCCAAAGAAAAAATAGTTTTTTTTTTATATACAGAACACTTGATTCACGTTAAAATATCAAAAATATATTAAGAAAAGAATGTAAGAAAAAAAGAAAAAATTTGAATGTCGATCGTCGCGAACCCATGGTCCCCGGGACAACAAATCTAACTTCCCACACAGCTTTACCAACTACGCCATGCTTCACATGGCTACCCCGCGAATATTTAGCTTAAAACACCTCCTTCCGGTTAGTAAACAAAACTGTTTTTGACCCATTATGGGCCCACTAATAGGTTTATAAAATAATCCTTCGGTTCAATTGTTCCATACATTAAATTCTAATTTTGGGCGGAGTTTGAAATTTATAGGTTAATATTATAGGAAGTTACGGGGTGTGATGTGTGCGTGACTCCTAATATGACTTCTATCCCTTTTTCAGCCATTATTCGCTCTTTAAAAAAGAAAAACATTTCTTTTAGCATATAGAAGACTTTATTCGCTTGAAAATATTAAAAAGAAGTTAAAAAAATAATATAAATTAAAATAAATAAATAAATAAAAATTATCCGAAATTTTTCCGTTTATTAGCTATTATTCGCTATTTCCAAAAGAAAAAATAGTTTTTTTTTTTTATATACAGAACACTTGATTCACGTTAAAATATCAAAAAATATATTAAGAAAAGAATATAAGAAAAAAAGAAAAAATTTGAATGTCAATCATCGCGGAGTTTCGAACCCATGGCCCCCGGGACAACAAATCTAACTTCCGACACAGCTTTACCAACTACGCCATGCTTCACATGGCTACCCCGCGAATATTTAGCTTAAAACACCTCCTCCCGGTTAGTAAACAAAACTGTTTTTGGCCCATTGTGGGCCCACTAATAGGTTTATAAAAAAATCCTTCGGTTCAATTGTTCGATACATTAAATTCTAATTTTGGGCGGAGTTTGAAATTTATAGGTTAATATTATAGGAAGTTACGGGGTGTGATGTGTGCGTGACTCCTGATATGACTTTTGTCCCTTTTTCAGCCATTATTCGCTCTTTAACAAAGAAAAATATTTCTTTTAGCATATAGAAGACTTTATTCGCTTGAAAATATTAAAAAGAAGTTAAAAAAATAATATAAATTGAAATAAATAAATAAATAAAAATTATCCGAAATTTTTCCGTTTATTAGCTATTATTCGCTATTTCCCAAAGAAAAAATAGTTTTTTTTTTTATATACAGAACACTTGATTCACGTTAAAATATCAAAAAATATATTAAGAAAAGAATATAAGAAAAAAAGAAAAAAATTGAATGTCGATCGTCGCGGAGTTTCGAACCCATGGCCCCCGGGACAACAAATCTAAATTCCCACACAGCTTTACCAACTACGCCATGCTTCACATGGCTACCCCGCGAATATTTAGCTTAAAACACCTCCTCCCGGTTAGTAAACAAAACTGATTATGGCCCATTGTGGGCCCACTAATAGGTTTATAAAAAAATCCTTCGGTTCAATTGTTCGATACATTAAATTCTAATTTTGGGCGGAGTTTGAAATTTATAGGTTAATATTATAGGAAGTTACGGGATGTGATGTGTGCGTGACTCCTGATATGACTTCTGTCCCTTTTTCAGCCATTATTCGCTCTTTAACAAAGAAAAATATTTCTTTTAGCATATAGAAGACTTTATTCGCTTGAAAATATTAAAAAGAAGTTAAAAAATAATATAAATTAAAATAAATAAATAAATAAAAACTATCCGAAATTTTTCCGTTTATTAGCTATTATTCGCTATTTCCCAAAGAAAAAATAGTTTTTTTTTTATATACAGAACACTTGATTCACGTTAAAATATCAAAAAATATATTAAGAAAAGAATATAAGAAAAAAAGAAAAAATTTGAATGTCGATCGTCGCGGAGTTTCGAACCCATGGTCCCCGGGACAACAAATCTAACTTCCCACACAGCTTTACCAACTACGCCATGCTTCACATGGCTACCCCGCGAATATTTAGCTTAAAACACCTCCTTCCGGTTAGTAAACAAAACTGTTTTTGACCCATTATGGGCCCACTAATAGGTTTATAAAAAAATCCTTCGGTTCAATTGTTCCATACATTAAATTCTAATTTTGGGCGGAGTTTGAAATTTATAGGTTAATATTATAGGAAGTTACGGGGTGTGATGTGTGCGTGACTCCTAATATGACTTCTATCCCTTTTTCAGCCATTATTCGCTCTTTAACAAAGAAAAACATTTCTTTTAGCATATAGAAGACTTTATTCGCTTGAAAACATTAAAAAGAAGTTAAAAAAATAATATAAATTTAAAATAAATAAATAAATAAAAATTATCCGAAATTTTTCCGTTTATTAGCTATTATTCGCTATTTCCAAAAGAAAAAATAGTTTTTTTTTTTATACAGAACACTTGATTCACGTTAAAATATCCAAAAATATATTAAGAAAAGAATATAAGAAAAAAAGAAAAAATTTGAATGTCGATCGTCGCGGAGTTTCGTACCCATGGCCCCCGGGACAACAAATCTAACTTCCCACACAGCTTTACCAACTACGCCATGCTTCACATGGCTACCCCGCGAATATTTAGCTTAAAACACCTCCTTCCGGTTAGTAAACAAAACTATTTTTGGCCCATTATGGGCCCACTAATAGGTTCATAAAAAAATCCTTCGGTTCAATTGTTCCATACATTAAATTCTAATTTTGTTCGGAGTTTGAAATTTATAGGTTAATATTATAGGAAGTTACGGGGTGTGATGTGTGCGTGACTCCTAATATGACTTCTATCCCTTTTTCAGCCATTATTCGCTCTTTAACAAAGAAAAACATTTCTTTTAGCATATAGAAGACTTTATTCGCTTGAAAACATTAGAAAGAAGTTAAAAAAATAATATAAATTTAAAATAAATAAATAAATAAAAATTATCCGAAATTTTTCCGTTTATTAGCTATTATTCGCTATTTCCAAAAGAAAAAATAGTTTTTTTTTTATACAGAACACTTGATTCACGTTAAAATATCCAAAAATATATTAAGAAAAGAATATAAGAAAAAAAGAAAAAATTTGAATGTCTATCGTCGCGGAGTTTCGTACCCATGGCCCCCGGGACAACAAATCTAACTTCCCACACAGCTTTACCAACTACGCCATGCTTCACATGGCTACCCCGCGAATATTTAGCTTAATACACCTCCTTCCGGTTAGTAAACAAAACTATTTTTGGCCCATTATGGGCCCACTAATAGGTTCATAAAAAAATCCTTCGGTTCAATTGTTCCATACATTAAATTCTAATTTTGGGCGGAGTTTGAAATTTATAGGTTAATATTATAGGAAGTTACGGGGTGTGATTATAGGAAGTTACGGGGTAGATTATAAGACTTTATGTGTGCGTGACTCCTAATATGACTTCTGTCCCTTTTTCAGCCATTATTCGCTCTTTAACAGAGAAAAATATTTCTTTTAGCATACAGAAGACTTTATTCGCTTGAAAATATCAAAAAGAAGTTAAAAAATAATATAAATTAAAATAAATAAATAAATAAAAATTATTCGAAATTTTTCCGTTTATTAGCTATTATTCACTATTTCCCAAAGAAAAATTAGTTTTTTTTTTATATACAGAACACTTGATTCACGTTAAAATATCAAAAAATATATTAAGAAAAGAATATAAGAAAAAAAGAAAAATTTTTAATGTCGATCGTCGTGGAGTTTCGAACCCATGGCCCCCGGGACAACAAATCTAACTTCCCACACAGCTTTACCAACTACGCCATGCTTCACATGGCTACCCCGCGAATATTTAGCTTAAAACACCTCCTTCCGGTTAGTAAACAAAACTGTTTTTGGCCCATTATGGGCCCACTAATAGGTTTATAAAAAAATCCTTCTGTTCAATTGTTCCATACATTAAATTCTAATTTTGGACGGAGTTTGAAATTTATAGGTTAATAATATAGAAAGTTACGGGGTGTGATTATAGGAAGTTACGGGGTGTGATTATAGGAAGTTACGGGGTAGATTATAAGACTTTATGTGTGCGTGACTCCTGATATGACTTCTGTCCCTTTTTCAGCCATTATTCGCTCTTTAACAAAGAAAAATATTTCTTTTAGCATACAGAAGACTTTATTCGCTTGAAAATATTAAAAAGAAGTTAAAAAATAATATAAATTAAAATAAATAAATAAATAAAAATTATTCGAAATTTTTCCGTTTATTAGCTATTATTCGCTATTTCCCAAAGAAAAAATAGTTTTTTTTTTATATACAGAACACTTGATTCACGTTAAAATATCAAAAAATATATTAAGAAAAGAATATAAGAAAAAAAGAAAAAATTTGAATGTCGATCGTCGCGGAGTTTCGAACCCATGGCCCCCGGGAGAACAAACCTAACTTCCCACACAGCTTTACCAACTACGCCATGCCTCACATGGCTACCCCGCGAATATTTAGCTTAAAACACCTCCTCCTGGTTAGAAAACAAAAATGTTTTTGGCCCATTGTGGGCCCACTAATAGGTTTATAAAAAAATCCTTCGGTTCAATTGTTCGAAACATTAAATTCTAATTTTGGGCGGAGTTTGAGATTTATAGGTTAATATTATAGGAAGTTTCGGGGTGGGATGTGTGCGTGACTCCTGATATGACTTCTGTCCCTTTTTCAGCCATTATTCGCTCTTTAACAAAGAAAAATATTTCTTTTAGCATATAGAAGACTTTATTCGCTTGAAAATATTAAAAAGAAGTTAAAAAAATAATATAAATTAAAATAAATAAATAAATAAAAATTATCCGAAAATTTTCCGTTTATTAGCTATTATTCGCTATTTCCCAAAGAAAAAATAGTTTTTTTTTTATATACAGAACACTTGATTCACGTTAAAATATCAAAAAATATATTAAGAAAAGAATATAAGAAAAAAAGAAAAAATTTGAATGTCAGCCGTCGCGGAGTTTCGAACCCATGGCCCCCGGGACAACAAATCTAACTTCCCACACAGCTTTACCAACTACGCCATGCTTCACATGGCTACCCCGCGAATATTTAGCTTAAAACACCTCCTCCTGGTTAGTAAACAAAACTGTTTTTGGCCCATTGTGGGCCCACTAATAGGTTTATAAAAAAATCCTTCGGTTCAATTGTTCGAAACATTAAATTCTAATTTTGGGCGGAGTTTGAGATTTATAGGTTAATATTATAGGAAGTTTCGGGGTGGGATGTGTGCGTGACTCCTGATATGACTTCTGTCCCTTTTTCAGCCATTATTCGCTCTTTAACAAAGAAAAATATTTCTTTTAGCATATAGAAGACTTTATTCGCTTGAAAATATTAAAAAGAAGTTAAAAAAATAATATAAATTAAAATAAATAAATAAATAAAAATTATCCGAAAATTTTCCGTTTATTAGCTATTATTCGCTATTTCCCAAAGAAAAAATAGTTTTTTTTTTATATACAGAACACTTGATTCACGTTAAAATATCAAAAAATATATTAAGAAAAGAATATAAGAAAAAAAGAAAAAATTTGAATGTCAGCCGTCGCGGAGTTTCGAACCCATGGCCCCCGGGAGAACAAACCTAACTTCCCACACAGCTTTACCAACTACGCCATGCTTCACATGGCTACCCCGCGAATATTTAGCTTAAAACACCTCCTCCTGGTTAGTAAACAAAACTGTTTTTGGCCCATTGTGGGCCCACTAATAGGTTTATAAAAAAATCCTTCGGTTCAATTGTTCGAAACATTAAATTCTAATTTTGGGCGGAGTTTGAGATTTATAGGTTAATATTATAGGAAGTTTCGGGGTGGGATGTGTGCGTGACTCCTGATATGACTTCTGTCCCTTTTTCAGCCATTATTCGCTCTTTAACAAAGAAAAATATTTCTTTTAGCATATAGAAGACTTTATTCGCTTGAAAATATTAAAAAGAAGTTAAAAAAATAATATAAATTAAAATAAATAAATAAATAAAAATTATCCGAAAATTTTCCGTTTATTAGCTATTATTCGCTATTTCCCAAAGAAAAAATAGTTTTTTTTTATATACAGAACACTTGATTCACGTTAAAATATCAAAAAATATATTAAGAAAAGAATATAAGAAAAAAAGAAAAAATTTGAATGTCAGCCGTCGCGGAGTTTCGAACCCATGGCCCCCGGGAGAACAAACCTAACTTCCCACACAGCTTTACCAACTACGCCATGCTTCACATGGCTACCCCGCGAATATTTAGCTTAAAACACCTCCTCCTGGTTAGTAAACAAAACTGTTTTTGGCCCATTGTGGGCCCACTAATAGGTTTATAAAAAAATCCTTCGGTTCAATTGTTCGAAACATTAAATTCTAATTTTGGGCGGAGTTTGAGATTTATAGGTTAATATTATAGGAAGTTTCGGGGTGGGATGTGTGCGTGACTCCTGATATGACTTCTGTCCCTTTTTCAGCCATTATTCGCTCTTTAACAAAGAAAAATATTTCTTTTAGCATATAGAAGACTTTATTCGCTTGAAAATATTAAAAAGAAGTTAAAAAAATAATATAAATTAAAATAAATAAATAAATAAAAATTATCCGAAAATTTTCCGTTTATTAGCTATTATTCGCTATTTCCCAAAGAAAAAATAGTTTTTTTTTTATATACAGAACACTTGATTCACGTTAAAATATCAAAAAATATATTAAGAAAAGAATATAAGAAAAAAAGAAAAAATTTGAATGTCAGCCGTCGCGGAGTTTCGAACCCATGGCCCCCGGGAGAACAAACCTAACTTCCCACACAGCTTTACCAACTACGCCATGCTTCACATGGCTACCCCGCGAATATTTAGCTTAAAACACCTCCTCCTGGTTAGTAAACAAAACTGTTTTTGGCCCATTGTGGGCCCACTAATAGGTTTATAAAAAAATCCTTCGGTTCAATTGTTCGAAACATTAAATTCTAATTTTGGGCGGAGTTTGAGATTTATAGGTTAATATTATAGGAAGTTTCGGGGTGGGATGTGTGCGTGACTCCTGATATGACTTCTGTCCCTTTTTCAGCCATTATTCGCTCTTTAACAAAGAAAAATATTTCTTTTAGCATATAGAAGACTTTATTCGCTTGAAAATATTAAAAAGAAGTTAAAAAAATAATATAAATTAAAATAAATAAATAAATAAAAATTATCCGAAAATTTTCCGTTTATTAGCTATTATTCGCTATTTCCCAAAGAAAAAATAGTTTTTTTTTATATACAGAACACTTGATTCACGTTAAAATATCAAAAAATATATTAAGAAAAGAATATAAGAAAAAAAGAAAAAAATTG
Organism: Parasteatoda tepidariorum; assembly: GCF_982258835.1. Lineage (NCBI taxonomy): Eukaryota > Metazoa > Arthropoda > Arachnida > Araneae > Theridiidae > Parasteatoda > Parasteatoda tepidariorum. The sequence continues at coordinate 10,175,244 of NC_141761.1, forward strand.
AATGTCGATCGTCGCGGAGTTTCGAACCCATGGCCCCCGGGACAACAAATCTAAATTCCCACACAGCTTTACCAACTACGCCATGCTTCACATGGCTACCCCGCGAATATTTAGCTTAAAACACCTCCTCCCGGTTAGTAAACAAAACTGATTATGGCCCATTGTGGGCCCACTAATAGGTTTATAAAAAAATCCTTCGGTTCAATTGTTCGATACATTAAATTCTAATTTTGGGCGGAGTTTGAAATTTATAGGTTAATATTATAGGAAGTTACGGGATGTGATGTGTGCGTGACTCCTGATATGACTTCTGTCCCTTTTTCAGCCATTATTCGCTCTTTAACAAAGAAAAATATTTCTTTTAGCATATAGAAGACTTTATTCGCTTGAAAATATTAAAAAGAAGTTAAAAAATAATATAAATTAAAATAAATAAATAAATAAAAACTATCCGAAATTTTTCCGTTTATTAGCTATTATTCGCTATTTCCCAAAGAAAAAATAGTTTTTTTTTTATATACAGAACACTTGATTCACGTTAAAATATCAAAAAATATATTAAGAAAAGAATATAAGAAAAAAAGAAAAAATTTGAATGTCGATCGTCGCGGAGTTTCGAACCCATGGTCCCCGGGACAACAAATCTAACTTCCCACACAGCTTTACCAACTACGCCATGCTTCACATGGCTACCCCGCGAAATATTTAGCTTAAAACACCTCCTTCCGGTTAGTAAACAAAACTGTTTTTGACCCATTATGGGCCCACTAATAGGTTTATAAAAAAATCCTTCGGTTCAATTGTTCCATACATTAAATTCTAATTTTGGGCGGAGTTTGAAATTTATAGGTTAATATTATAGGAAGTTACGGGGTGTGATGTGTGCGTGACTCCTAATATGACTTCTATCCTTTTTCAGCCATTATTCGCTCTTTAACAAAGAAAAACATTTCTTTTAGCATATAGAAGACTTTATTCGCTTGAAAACATTAAAAAAGAAGTTAAAAAAATAATATAAATTTAAAATAAATAAATAAATAAAAATTATCCGAAATTTTTCCGTTTATTAGCTATTATTCGCTATTTCCAAAAGAAAAAAATAGTTTTTTTTTTTTATACAGAACACTTGATTCACGTTAAAATATCCAAAAATATATTAAGAAAAGAATATAAGAAAAAAAGAAAAAATTTGAATGTCGATCGTCGCGGAGTTTCGTACCCATGGCCCCCGGGACAACAAATCTAACTTCCCACACAGCTTTACCAACTACGCCATGCTTCACATGGCTACCCCGCGAATATTTAGCTTAAAACACCTCCTTCCGGTTAGTAAACAAAACTATTTTTGGCCCATTATGGGCCCACTAATAGGTTCATAAAAAAATCCTTCGGTTCAATTGTTCCATACATTAAATTCTAATTTTGTTCGGAGTTTGAAATTTATAGGTTAATATTATAGGAAGTTACGGGGTGTGATGTGTGCGTGACTCCTAATATGACTTCTATCCCTTTTTCAGCCATTATTCGCTCTTTAACAAAGAAAAACATTTCTTTTAGCATATAGAAGACTTTATTCGCTTGAAAACATTAGAAGAAGTTAAAAAAATAATATAAATTTAAAATAAATAAATAAATAAAAATTATCCGAAATTTTTTCCGTTTTATTAGCTATTATTCGCTATTTCCAAAAGAAAAAATAGTTTTTTTTTTATACAGAACACTTGATTCACGTTAAAATATCCAAAAATATATTAAGAAAAGAATATAAGAAAAAAAGAAAAAATTTGAATGTCTATCGTCGCGGAGTTTCGTACCCATGGCCCCCGGACAACAAATCTAACTTCCCACACAGCTTTACCAACTACGCCATGCTTCACATGGCTACCCCGCGAATATTTAGCTTAATACACCTCCTTCCGGTTAGTAACAAAACTATTTTTGGCCCATTATGGGCCCACTAATAGGTTCATAAAAAAATCCTTCGGTTCAATTGTTCCATACATTAAATTCTAATTTTGGGCGGAGTTTGAAATTTATAGGTTAATATTATAGGAAGTTACGGGGTGTGATTATAGGAAGTTACGGGGTAGATTATAAGACTTTATGTGTGCGTGACTCCTAATATGACTTCTGTCCCTTTTTCAGCCATTATTCGCTCTTTAACAGAGAAAAATATTTCTTTTAGCATACAGAAGACTTTATTCGCTTGAAAATATCAAAAAGAAGTTAAAAAATAATATAAATTAAAATAAATAAATAAATAAAAATTATTCGAAATTTTTCCGTTTATTAGCTATTATTCACTATTTCCCAAAGAAAAATTAGTTTTTTTTTATATACAGAACACTTGATTCACGTTAAAATATCAAAAAATATATTAAGAAAGAATATAAGAAAAAAAGAAAAATTTTTAATGTCGATCGTCGTGGAGTTTCGAACCCATGGCCCCCGGACAACAAATCTAACTTCCCACACAGCTTTACCAACTACGCCATGCTTCACATGGCTACCCCGCGAATATTTAGCTTAAAACACCTCCTTCCGGTTAGTAAACAAAACTGTTTTTGGCCCATTATGGGCCCACTAATAGGTTTATAAAAAAATCCTTCTGTTCAATTGTTCCATACATTAAATTCTAATTTTGGACGGAGTTTGAAATTTATAGGTTAATAATATAGAAAGTTACGGGGTGTGATTATAGGAAGTTACGGGGTGTGATTATAGGAAGTTACGGGGTAGATTATAAGACTTTATGTGTGCGTGACTCCTGATATGACTTCTGTCCCTTTTTCAGCCATTATTCGCTCTTTAACAAAGAAAAATATTTCTTTTAGCATACAGAAGACTTTATTCGCTTGAAAATATTAAAAAGAAGTTAAAAAATAATATAAATTAAAATAAATAAATAAATAAAAATTATTCGAAATTTTTCCGTTTATTAGCTATTATTCGCTATTTCCCAAAGAAAAAATAGTTTTTTTTTTATATACAGAACACTTGATTCACGTAAAATATCAAAAAAATATATTAAGAAAAGAATATAAGAAAAAAAGAAAAAATTTGAATGTCGATCGTCGCGGAGTTTCGAACCCATGGCCCCCGGAGAACAAACCTAACTTCCCACACAGCTTTACCAACTACGCCATGCCTCACATGGCTACCCCGCGAATATTTAGCTTAAAACACCTCCTCCTGGTTAGAAAACAAAAAATGTTTTTGGCCCATTGTGGGCCCACTAATAGGTTTATAAAAAAATCCTTCGGTTCAATTGTTCGAAACATTAAATTCTAATTTTGGGCGGAGTTTGAGATTTATAGGTTAATATTATAGGAAGTTTCGGGGTGGGATGTGTGCGTGACTCCTGATATGACTTCTGTCCCTTTTTCAGCCATTATTCGCTCTTTAACAAAGAAAAATATTTCTTTTAGCATATAGAAGACTTTATTCGCTTGAAAATATTAAAAAGAAGTTAAAAAAATAATATAAATTAAAATAAATAAATAAATAAAAATTATCCGAAAATTTTCCGTTTATTAGCTATTATTCGCTATTTCCCAAAGAAAAAATAGTTTTTTTTTTATATACAGAACACTTGATTCACGTTAAAATATCAAAAAATATATTAAGAAAAGAATATAAGAAAAAAAGAAAAAATTTGAATGTCAGCCGTCGCGGAGTTTCGAACCCATGGCCCCCGGGACAACAAATCTAACTTCCCACACAGCTTTACCAACTACGCCATGCTTCACATGGCTACCCCGCGAATATTTAGCTTAAAACACCTCCTCCTGGTTAGTAAACAAAACTGTTTTTGGCCCATGTGGGCCCACTAATAGGTTTATAAAAAAATCCTTCGGTTCAATTGTTCGAAACATTAAATTCTAATTTTGGGCGGAGTTTGAGATTATAGGTTAATATTATAGGAAGTTTCGGGGTGGGATGTGTGCGTGACTCCTGATATGACTTCTGTCCCTTTTTCAGCCATTATTCGCTCTTTAACAAAGAAAAATATTTCTTTTAGCATATAGAAGACTTTATTCGCTTGAAAATATTAAAAAGAAGTTAAAAAAATAATATAAATTAAAATAAATAAATAAATAAAAATTATCCGAAAATTTTCCGTTTATTAGCTATTATTCGCTATTTCCCAAAGAAAAAATAGTTTTTTTTTTATATACAGAACACTTGATTCACGTTAAAATATCAAAAAATATATAAGAAAAGAATATAAGAAAAAAAGAAAAATTTGAATGTCAGCCGTCGCGGAGTTTCGAACCCATGGCCCCCGGGAGAACAAACCTAACTTCCCACACAGCTTTACCAACTACGCCATGCTTCACATGGCTACCCCGCGAATATTTAGCTTAAAACACCTCCTCCTGGTTAGTAAACAAAACTGTTTTTGGCCCATTGTGGGCCCACTAATAGGTTTATAAAAAAATCCTTCGGTTCAATTGTTCGAAACATTAAATTCTAATTTTGGGCGGAGTTTGAGATTTATAGGTTAATATTATAGGAAGTTTCGGGGGTGGGATGTGTGCGTGACTCCTGATATGACTTCTGTCCCTTTTTCAGCCATTATTCGCTCTTTAACAAAGAAAAATATTTCTTTTAGCATATAGAAGACTTTATTCG